>NC_071388.1:131365167-131674274 GCF_022682495.2 Desmodus rotundus
GATGTTGAATAAACACTGACCAACAATTATTTCAGAAAAAGTAAAAGCTAATGAAAAATTCAATGGAAATAGTAACCATGAAAGACATAAAATTAATAAAATAAATTACTTAAAGTAATTAATTTTAAGGAGTAAGGAGAAATATAAAGATGAAATCTAGATTGCCAAGAAATTATCCATAAAATGAAGTTTTTAAAAATTGGGTGATTTAAGTTAGAATGTTTAAACATAAAATTCTGTGCAGACTGCTCGAGCGTAAATGGCCACTGAAGTATGAAATGATGACTGAATAAATATTAAAAAATGAAATCTCTAGTAATGGAAAACTTTTACCATCTGGATAGTTTCAGATAAATGGAAATTTTATTGAAAGCAAATCTGAAAAACATAAGTTTTTTTAGAGTGAGTTGGCAATTTCTACTTAACTGAATACATTACATGCATCAAATAAAAGGGAAAAGAAACTATCATAAAATTAGTATTAAGTAATATGGTGGAGGTAATTGAAGACATAAAAGTAGGCTATTGCACTAGAAACAGTGGTTACAATTTTATAGTTAAAGAAAGGTTGGGAGAAGAACTGAATTCCAGTAGCAAGTTCTGTCTACATGTGGCCAAGATGAATGGCCAATTCCAAAACTGGCTTAAAAACATACTGAACCATTGCAAGCAGGTGGAAAAGATCTCCATGCTTAGTGGCAATCAGACAAGTACCTACTTTGCTACCTGAATATTTTATGTTTTAGCATGAAACAGGAGTAAATAATAAAGAATTTGAATCCCATTCCTAATTCTCAGAGCTTGTGTTTTAGGGTGATGAAATCTAAACCGTATTGTGATGGGGATGCCTGGCATATCCAACTGCAGTTATTAAGTGTTGCTCAAGGTACATCAATCATAAACGAATTGAGGGGAATGGTAAAAAGAGCAGGAGTATTATTATAAGGTTTTGGACATACAATTTGTCTTTATAAACATAATATATTATTCTAATTCTCTAAAAATATTTAATTTACTTTCAGTTGTAGTGCTTATGCACTGATGTATTGATGCTAGCCACTTTAATTTGTAGCCTAAATCACTGAAAAATGATTCTGATATATAAATGGTCATCTCTTCTCTGGTATTTCATCATAGCCATTTTTCTATGTACAAGATTAATATATATCCACCAAAAAGTAACACCAAAGCCTTCCAGAACCAAACACTTATAATTTATAAAGGGACCTTGAATTAATATCAATATCAACTTCCCAGTAAATTACTACCATTCAGTCTTTTTATTTTCTCATTTTTCTCAATGCTATTTGGCACACAGTCAATTTGTATGTTTGGAATATCAGTGCTTGTTTTTTGACAATGAGTGAATAAATTCATGAAACATGGGAGATGCATGGATGAACACATACCAATACATACACATATATAGAAATGTCATATAGATGTGTCATTCACTATTCTGTAAAGAATATATAGTGCCATTCTTAAGAATTTGCTTTCAGCTAGTTAGTTATAAATCAGACATTTCTCAGAAAGAGAAATATTGATCCACTATGGAAAACACTATAAATATAAGAACCATAGTAATAGCCCTTCCTTCCCTCCTTCCTTTCTTCCTTCCTCCTTTCCTCTTTCCCTCCCTCCTTCCCTCCCTCACTCCCTCACTCCCTCACTTCCTCTACCCCTGCTTCCCTCCATTCATTAATTTATTCTGCCTTTTATAAAATTAGATGGATGAGCACATTCCACCAACTTGGGCATGTACAAACTTTACATCTTCAATGATGCTAATTGTGTGGACTTCAGATCTTGTCCCAGGCTGTAGCCAACTATGAAATGGTTATTTTCTTTCTATGACAAAAATTCTAAAGTTGTTTATCTAATGGGTACTTTGACATGGAGACAAATGACTAATCTAGTTTTGTTGACTTGCAATATTATCAAGAAATAAACCTTTGTTGTTAATAACATCTAAAATTTGTGATTGTTTTTATAGCACTGAAATATGGGAAAAAAGTTTAGTAGAAATTTTTTAATTGTTAAAGAAGTTACAATTACACAAATGAAAGTAGTATGTGGTTGAATTGTGGGATTTTTTTTCCAGTTATTCTGATTAACTGCTTAAAGGTCAAGAACATGTCCCTAAATTAAGGGAAAATTATGTGAATATACCAAAGCTTCATAAGAATATCTGCCCAATCTGTGCTTACATAGTAACTGTTCTTTGTTAGGTGGCATCATTTGTGCTCTCAAAGCACAAGCCAGACCTTAGACTCGTACATGAAAACGTGATGTCTGTATTCCGATTTTCCCCACGGCATGACTAGCGTGGTGAAAGCTAGAACAAGCTATGACTTGTTACCTGGGATCATAAAGGACATATATTGATGTGACAGCTTTTGTTGCCCTTTACTGCTCCAAAGAGATGCACATTTCACATTTTGTGCTTTGAAAATATGTCAAGTGGCAGAAAACCAATAAAAAACGTGCAATGACCTGACTCTTAAAATGTGGACAACACAGGCTGCTAAAGTTGGATTGTTCAAAACCCCTGCCGAAAAGTCGTGGTCTGTTTGCAATCACTCAGGGCAACTTCCTTGGGCTCTTTGTAAATATTTTCTATGGGGCGATGAGGTCACTGGTCCACATGCAGGAGCGTGGCTCAGCCTGACAGCAGGACCAGGGAGAAGCAAACCATGGTCTCCTCTGTGCAAGGCCAATCCTCCAAGAAGCCAAGGGCTTAATTAGCTTTTGTAATATAAGAGAATAGTTTCTACCTTTCTAAAATTTGTAACAGAAACAGCACTCATTAATGATCTTCTGGACAACTGCAACAAAGGCTTCTGCAGTACCTGTACGTTTTCTTACGTATTACTCACCCGAAGGATTGAGAAAATAATGCTGAATTTTAATAAAATAATTAGATTGGGACAATTACAAAACCAAGGAAAATAAGAAAATGCCTAATCCAGATTGCTCTCTTAATGCATATCCCTTTGGTACTTATACAACATATTCATCTTGAGCCCTGTATTTTAAAAACTACTTTGGAAATGTTTATAAAGCTAATTCCTGTGTGTGTTTTCTAGGGTAACATTGCCCTTTCTTTCCGTGTTACCCTCATAAGACTTGCGCTGGGCTTTATTTATTGTAGCTCTCTCTCCAACCGCTACTGCTATCATTGTCATTGTACTTCTCATCTTTTACTCATGCCACATTTTGCCTTGTTTCCATTAACAAGCAATTTTAAAATATCCACACTTTATTTCTCTTCTTCAAATTCCCAGACACCCAGATTACACCAGGTTCTTAGCATTTTGTGTTTGGTCTATCGATCATGAGGGCTTTAATATTTTACTTTTATTTATTTATTTTTTTAAATGTTTACCCTGTTCAAGATAATACTGTATGTTCTTTACATCAATTACATTGCTTAATTATCAAAACAATCTTAGGAAGTAGATGCTGTTAGTATTTCCACATCGAGGTGACAAAAGTGGTAAGAAGAAAAATTAAACAAACAAAACAAATTGTAATCTCAGGCTGTAAGGCCTTCTATCACTTGGCCCTTCTTTGAGCCCTGTTCACCAACAAACAACTTTGAAAGATCCATTTTCTTAATTGAAAAAACAACTGTTCATCTGTCCATTGGGATTCCTTTTAAAATCTCCTGTTTCAAACCTACGGCTCTTTGTTCCAGCAAAGCACCCTGTCATCTGGACCTTTCTGCACATTCACGTGGCTGTGACTCCTCATATGTCGAAGTGCCAGTGCCCATCTATTGCTCAAGAATAAATTTCAAATACCTAGGGAATCATTCTATGTCCCCCAGAATCACTTCCCTGTCCAAATCTCCTTCACAAGCACCGTTTATGCCCTAACACTCCAATCCCCTGCCACGTTCGTGCTTGCTTATCTTTTTTCCTCTTGTAGACCCAGAGGCCCTCAGGAACAAGGGGTATACTGCACTTTCCTCCTATTTCCTATTCATTTTTTCAGAGAGAAATCCATAATAAAATCAATCAAACAAACAAACAGAAGGCAAGGAGAAGAGATCAAAAATAAATAAAATGAAGATTTCCTAAAAAGTTAACATGGTAAATTAATCCTCTTTAGTTCTTTATTTAGAGAGATATTTTACCTGAGTTTTAGAAGATTCAGAAAACACCCTGTGGTAGATTTAGAAGGTATCGTGAAGGTGGGAAAGAGAACCAAAGTATAATAAAATAAATTACTTTTCTTTTTTTCCTGATTTGCAGTTTTTGAAATTAACAGTCAGACGTGGTATCACAATAATGATAGAAAGATGATCACATCTTGCATTGACACGATGTCACCATATAATACAGGTGCCAAGATATTTCTTAGCAACATTAGTTAAGAACATATTACGTGCAGAATACATGTAACTGTTGGGGGAAAAGAGATAAATTAGACATTACCTCTTACTTGAGGAAACTTACAATTTGACAGAAAGAAACGTACATGTAAGTTTAAAAGGGTAGAACAGAAACCATTCCCAGGCCAATTTCATACAAATACGTTCATGGACAAAGGCCACATGCAGATGAGAGGTCAATCCTAGCCATACACTACAAAGTGTCACAGAGTAGTATGGAAAATATAAACACACATACGTGCAAAGGGGTGATAAGAGAAGAAAGATAATTTTGTGGAAAACCATTCCTCCCAAAATAATCAAAAAGACAGTTTCCCATATAAATCTAACCTAACCAAAAAGAAGAAAATCATACTGACAGCAAGTTACTTTTAGTTTCTGCTTGAAATGAAGAAGGAACACATAAAACAAACAGTGCTCTCTTGCTTTTGGCCACATAGAGGATTGTTCTTGCCACGGGCAAGATGCAATAATGTACACTGTAAGAAATGTCTTGGAATTTTGCCATTTTCAAAGTTGTCATTTTCAAAACAGTGAGTACCTAAATTGATATTATTTCAGAAGCAATGCAAGATCAGAGTTAGATTTTTTTTTTTGGTTCTCCCTTTGCAGATGATACAAATGACCTTGTAACTGAGCAGATGAGGGCCCGTCCTTGTGGTACCTTGGTGAATGACCCAACAACTCATGCTGGAAGGAACAGGTCTTTATTTTCAATATTCCAACCTTGGCTCTGAGCCCCACCAATCACTGAGTGGCCCCTGGATCACTGAGTCACTTGCCTTGACTGAGGATGGCAGCCTAATTAATGTAAACTATACAGGAGAACCAGCAAATGTAGCCCATTGTGGGAGAAGTTGGAGATGAGGTCATGCAGGAGGCTCGTGGTCAGGATTTAAACTAAGAGCAGGCAGCCATAAGTGAGTTTGGCCATGAGGCTTGGAAACAGGTAGAAGAGCACTGAGAGAGGAATGATGTAGAAGCCATGACAGAGAGAAGTAAGCAAGCAACTACGTGGTTCGTAGTCAGGATCTGGCCGCAGAGCCTGGTGTAGTGAGGAAGGACACACGTTGCTGCTCTGTGCATGCCCACTCTCGCTGACTCTGAAGACTGTTCCTTGCAAGATGCTGACCTGCTGCCGTGCAAACCCGGACTTCATCTGGATTCTCGGGACTTATGTCTTTCCTGAATTTCACCATGATGCAGTGCACATGCCTTCCTGGACTATAACACAGAGACTGATGACAAGGTACCGCAGATCCTGAAGGAGAGAGTTGCTGTGAAACTGTTTGCACAGCTGCCTTAAGATAAGGAGATGAGGAACTGTTGGGGCTTTGGCTCATAGCCTATTGGGTAACAAGGGAAATGCTGGGACTCATGGGAAAGGAAGGCTCTGAGCAACCCCCTGCAAGGTTGCAATATTGTAAATAGAAACCTGTTCCTTCCAGTACCGATTGGGTCATACACTAAGGCACCATGTGAACAGGCCCTTGTCTGCTCCGTTACAACCTTAAAAACTTGCTTTTTCTTTCTGTATTTTTAAGACAGAATATGAATTATACAGAAGGTTATTTTGAAAAAAGTATTACCCAAAGTCCACCAAATAACAGGTATCATTAAACTTGAAACTACACAAGTAAAATATTTGTCTGTTTTGTTCATTGATATATCTTTCAGTGCCTAAGATGTTGTGTGGTATATAGCAGATGATCGATAAATATTCTTGATGAATAAATATGAGAACAGAATATTGG
Organism: Desmodus rotundus; assembly: GCF_022682495.2. Lineage (NCBI taxonomy): Eukaryota > Metazoa > Chordata > Mammalia > Chiroptera > Phyllostomidae > Desmodus > Desmodus rotundus. The sequence goes on from NC_071388.1 coordinate 131,371,321, forward strand.
CAGTATTTTTGTTATCTAAAAGGGTAAAGTATAAACAAATCGAGGGACAGACACCTGGGATTCTAGTTCTTATAGAATGTGGATATACTGGATTAAGGGTTATAATAAGAAATAGGTTGAAACGTTTATTATTTCTCTTGAAGTATAAATAAGTTACTTACATATTTAGACATACCCTGGTATATCATTTTGAAATATAAGGAAAATGAATCATAAAAGCAGAGAGAAAATTAAACATAAATATTTAATTGTGAGCCAAGAATTTTGTGATTAGCTCCTTAGTGACTGCCTAAGGTTAACAACAGATTTTCTGTTAGTCTTTTTTGTGGCTAATGGGAACCTTTGTGTCCTCAGGGTCTTCAGAGGTATTTTAGAGGGATTTGGGGCAAATGTGTATCAGGGGCTGTGACTCTAATCCAATTTTAAACCAGTTTCTAAACAAAAATTCAATTGGGACTCAGATTTAAATGCAGGATTGTATTAGTGAACACAGAGAGATAATGTGACTTTTTCAAAATCATAGCTAGTTTGATTTATGAAGTCTATACTTTTGGACTCAATGTTTCTACTTCTGGGTGTTAATCCTAGACAACTAATGAGGAAAGTACAAAATATATCCATACATAAATTTTTACCCTTGGAAAAACTAGTTAACAAAAGAAAAACAAACAAAAAGCAATATGCTCAATTATTGAATGATGTATACTTAATTATATTAATTAGGGAAAATACAAACAATGAAACAATGGAAAACTGATAAGAATAAAAGCTCTACATTGACATGGAAGGATGTTCTTATTGCATTGCAAAGTAAACAAACATAAAACAATGTTTATCATATGATCTCAGTGTAATGTAGAATACTCTGCAAATGTATATATTTTCATAAAGAAATTGTGTGCATAAAAACCAAACATCTAACAGTGGTTATTAGTAGGAAATGTGTGTATCTAAAAAAATATCAGAATTATTAATTTTTATTTAAAAAATAAATACCCATAGTCTAATAAAAACAGTAACTTGAGGGAAGTGTATTTAATAATGGCATTGAGGAGTTATTTTATCTAGTCTGAGAAGGAATGGTTTAGATCATTCTCTACCAAAGCTTGTCCCAATGAAGAAATTGTTGACTTGGTTGACTTTAGGAGGATGGAGAACACTGAGTGGATAAAAAAGAGTGGTGTAAAGACATGTGAGATTAAATAAATGCAGTATGTACAAAAAACAAATATGGAGTTTTAACATCTTTCCTACTTTAAATACAATGCTAATATCTCAGCCAAGAGCTGCTTGCCAAAGACAGGAGTGGGATACCCAAGAGAACTTCAGCAAGTTACCTAAAATAAAATCACATGCAGTGTTACACCACCAAGACTGAAAAGTAAAGCTAGTTTTAAGTCTGGATACAGTAACAGCATGGTGAAATGTAACTAAGCAGAAATAAAGGCTCTGAGCACAGGTTTTCAGGCTAATCTTATGTGCGACCATATAACATTTCTTTCCTATGGACATTTTTATTTGTACATATTAGGATCATCTTCTGAAAGAAGAACCATCTAAGGTTTAGAAAGGCCAACAGACCACACTAAAAATAATTGGAAGAGCAAGCAAACATGATTCCTAAATCCATGTAGTTTCCACTTAGTGTATAAGAGGGGACCCCCACGAAACAGAATTATCTTCTGGAAGGTGGGCCCCTTGTAGCAGGCTTCCCCTGCTAGGAACCCATCTGCATCAGTGCACCAGCTGGTGTTTTGTGAGAGGCTGCATTTGGCCTCAGTGAATTTTTTGAAGACTCTTTCAGTGCGTTGGCCCACTATATGATGGGTGACTTACGAGCACACCTGCTCACATTGCACTGAGTGTTCAGCAGTTTTTTGACCAAAAATGGCATGACTCCCATACCCCATGCTTCCTTTTCACTTGATTTCGCCCTGAGCAACTTGCTTTGTTTCCCCAGATGAATAAAAAGTTCTCAAAGGGAACTATTTTGTGAATGTGGAAGAAGTGAAACAAAAAATATCAGAAGCACTAAAATGGATAAAAATTGATGAGTTCAAAAACTGTTTTGAGCCAGTGGAAATAAATGTCTCAATTGGTGTATTGCATTAAATGGAGAGTACTTTAAAGGTGACTGAAGTTTAAACATGTAAGAATAAATACACATTTATTTATAAATAAATTCCAGATTTTTGGGTCCCCCCTCGTATCTTGTAGAGTCAACTAAACTTCCTTAACTATCTGTCTCACTCCCTTCGATGTGATAATACCAGACAAAACACAGATCCCTCTGGTACTGACAAAACAGGGACCCATATGAGCTGAGTCAGGATTTGAATCTGCATTAAAAACCGACAACAGAAGGAAAAATTCTACAGGGAAGAATCCCTGAGCTCCTGATTGTCCTCTACTCTATTCTGACATGAGTCATTTAAATTCTTAAATTAAACATGTAAATTCTAACGTGTTTCCTGTAAAGGTTTTTAGATAAAACAGTACATACTAGTTTTACATAAAGATATATGACCATTATCAATTAAAATCTGAGGATAAATCCTGTTCCCCCAAATCAACCCCTGTGAGGAAAATCAACCATGAGAAAGATATGCTGATGCCTTAATATTCTCTTGTGCATGATCATAGATACTTCATATTAAATTTTGTTTTTATTTATTTGCACTTTATTACTATGTGAATTGTAAATACCTTAGGTAAAGCTAAGGAATTTTCCATATTCTAGAAATTTCAACTCTAAAAACATAAGCATCAAATCTGTATCTGTACTGTCTCTCCATCCTTCAAAGTCCCTTACCAGTGAGCCAGTGATAAATAGTGAAAGAACAGTCCTCTTCCATACTTAAGTCTACCTTGTTGTGAAAGTATTTTCCTCTAAGTCCCACTTTTCCTGAGGTTACCATTTTTTCCTGCATTGAAATCACAAACATTCAGAAAGAAATCGACGTTCTTCTCTACCACCTTAAGTTTTACTTAGTCAACTACAATCCGGTTTCTATCATACAGGACTTTCAAGGCATCTCTCAAAATGGCCACCTAATTGAACAATTCAATATGTCATTTATAATTGTTATTCTTCTTAACTGCCTGGAGTTGATATTCTCTGACACTCTCTACTCCTTTGACTTGGAGGAATTTACTCTTTGAAAAGTACCCTCCAAATTCTATTTCTTCTCATTTACTTTCTCATTGATTTCTCCATAGCAAGGGTATCAGATGTAGGTATTTCCTACGACTCCATCCTTAATTCTCTACATTTTTCTCTAATCCCACTCTTGTGTCAAGGCATAAAATATATTTCACAAACGGGTCCCAACATATCTATTTTCTCCTCATCATATCATTTATTCTCTCCTTTCATTATGCCGTTTAGTCTCTATTCCATTCTCAGCAATCTTCACCTGCTTTCAGATCTAATCTCCGAGTTTGCTAGTGCTTTTGCAAGAAAGTTATTCAACAATTACCCCTTAAAAACTTACTGCATTTTTTTCAAAGTACTGTGATAATATAACTTCACTTATAAAGCCTTTTTCTCTCCTACGTGTAATCATCCATTGATCTCTATTCAGTTGTTTTCCCATAAAACTTTGGTCATGTAGCTATTCTAACAATTGTTAAATGGTATTTTAACCTTTAAAACCCATTTATCTCCCCCAATAAATATTAAGTTCTTTAACAGTAAAAACCACGTCAGGATTAGCACGGCATAAAGAAGGCAGTACAGCATAAGAGTTATAACTGGAGGACTTAGTATCAAGCAGGAGCAAATTGAATCCCAGGTATTCACCACTTCCTAGTATGTAACCTCAGTGTTATTAACAGTGAAATAGGGATAGCAATTAGATGATTATGATGATGAAAATAATAATAATAATACAATATTCTAACCTTCTACATAAAATGTTTAAAGTGCTTAAAACAGTGCTGTCACAAAGTATTTGCTAAGCCAGTTTAACTCTTAATAATTCTCCTTACATATTTATGCAGAGTATAAGTCATCATAGGTTACCAATAAATATTTGGTGAATGGATTTTATAAATAAATGATAACAAAATGTAATTATCTCTTGTATGATTCTTCAGTGGTTTAAGTTGATTTGAGGAATTCAGTAAACTTAATTCCTACATCAGAATAAATTTAGGGTGTAAAAAACCAAGGCACGGACAAAATTTCCATAAAACCAAATACAGAAAGAGATACAGACAAAGATACACACAAGTAAGAAATGTTTGCTCTGAATGCCTTCAATTAACATATTTTACTGGCCATGTTTATCAGATAGGCTGATTATCACCTTAAAAGGTCAGATACCCCTAATGATACTTGGCAAGAGTAAAAAGTTGAAGACAACATTATTGTGGACCACTATGCCCATGAGAGCTATATTTTGGTGACCTGGGAATTCTCTGGATAGGCCACGGTCCTGAGACCTGTTTGTGAGGCAAAGGGAGGGTGATCTTGAATGTTCTGTGTGCTTTGTGAGGGAATAGCAGTCGGGAGACAAGGTAAGAGAAGACTGGGCCCCAGAGCTGCATTGCCAGTGCCCTAAAAATGAAGTGGCAAAAGTACCCACATCAATGTCTGGTCAAGGATCACCCTGGATTTACTCACTCTGAAATATTCACCAAACTATTGTGCTTGTTACTCTTCCCTCTAGTGGCACTGCCCAGGTTCAGGACCTCATCGCTTTTCACCTGACGCGTGGCTTTTGATATGCGGTCCTAGCAGCTGATCTCTGAAGCTTTCCACATACCAACACGGGTCACCTTCAAAAGCAAACTCCTTCAGCTCAAGTCTCTACCTCACGCCTCTTTGTCTACACATTCGTTTTAGGATCCTATGGAGTCCCTTAATTTTGCCATGAATTGAATTCCAATTTATCTTTCCAGTTTTATCTCTTCACACCACTCCCCTTACAAGTCCACAGTCACCTTTAGTTCTAGCTATATTAAACCACTCTTCGTTCCCCCAAGAGGCCATTAAGTCTCATATCCATGTCTTTGCTTATGTTATTCTCTCTTTTCAGAATGTTCTTCCCAACCTTGCTGAAGTACATGAATTACATGAAAAATGAAAGGTTCCCTTTTCTGTAATGTCGTTCGCATGTTCCATTTCCCACTTTGAATGAATCACTTGCCCTGTGTTCACACCTACATTATTATAGGTTAATTAGTTGCTTAAAATTTTGTAACCTCTTTAATTGGTGAGTTCCTTGATGTTGAGGGTTTAATTTCATTCATCTTCACTTGTCTAGGATTTAGCACACTTTCAGGGTCTTATAGTATTTGCTGAAAAACTGGAGGAATTTAGGGTGGGGGCAGGGCAAAATAAAACTAAAAAAGGGTCATCTCTATGTCTTCAATTGCACGAAGTACTAAACCTGAGTTTGAACTGAGAAGAGAATCAATTCCTTGACATAGTTTACATATATTTTATATACTAAAATTTGAAGTGGTATTTATGGATGTACTTTATGTGAAAATACTGTTTTAACATATTCAAATATCTTCCATAAAAAAGGTATCAATTTCCTTTATGTAATTATTTTAATTGCATCCCCTATTTTTCCAACTACTGTCTAAAAAATAACATTTTCTTAAATAAAACAACAGATCATCATGAATAAAACTGCAAAGTTTCAGTAATGAAACATCTGAATTTTAATACAACTGTGCCTTAAACCATCATTAAATTCTTTGAGACACCATCATGGGACTATTACCAGGTCCTTAGCAGGGTTTCTGTTTACAATATTGGGTATTAAGGAGTGTGTCAGATATGATCTATCTCTAAAGCTCAAATAAAAGCTAAAAAAAAACCAACTTGCACTGTAATGAATGCCAATAGTTTCCCTAAAGTTGGTCCTTGAAATATCTCAGAGGAAATGAGTTTGTTACAGACAAACTGAATTGAGGAAGACTGACTTAAACATGTTTGGAATTTTTAGCACGTGCATTTTTTTTTTTTTTCTGTAAAGGAGTCTTATGGATTAAAGTAAGACTGTTTGCAGTACAATTTTGGAAGACAAAATAATGTATTATTTCATCAGTACTTGCAGTAAAATGTCAGTTACCAGATAAAAACTACCATTCCAGATATAGTATATAGTAATAGAGTCTAAAAACAGCTGCTCCTATACTTCTCTAATTAAAAGCACTAGACTCACTAATGTATTTTTATTAAACATTTCCATGAGCTTTTTAATTGCCTTTGCTACATTTCTAGACTTTCTAGCTGACTATGGCGCAGACGATTGTCGGTGAGCAAAGCAAAGGTTAAGTGTGTATGACAGAGATGAGCCCCGAGATGAAGTATACACTGTGAAATGCATGTGGATGTTAATGATTTAAGCCAATGAACTGTGGCCTGAAATGATGTCACAGGAAGAGGAGCGGTAAGTGGAAGGTTAAACCTACTTGCATCTCGGCTCATTAAATGCAGTTAAAGTGCAAATCCCCTCATTCTGACAGTAGTGATCACAAGGGTTCTCTTTCTGGTCACAGCGCTGACTTTTAAACCCCACAGAGCATCTGCAGAATTTTAGTAAAATACAGCTAAATAAAGCGGCTGATTTTTATTGCCAATATGTTTCAAATTTATTTTATACACAGTAATATTATGAATCAAATTTTTCTCAGGTATGTCCACTTCTCTCTCATACACACTCATCACATGCTACTCTGACAAAGTGGGGCACAGAATGGAGACATGGGTCACATGTGGGCATCATCCCCCTGGTCAAGCAGCGATTAAAAAAATTCAAAATAGAGAACATATAAGTTGAATAGTTTTATTTCAAGTTGTCTATTCTGGAAAAATTAGGTATTTGAGAGGAGAAAGGTTAAATTCCAGATTTTCTAAAAGCAGAGAATCTCCATTAATTTTCCAAACATTTAGGAACCCAGATTTGAGTTAATGTATTTCCAAGGAGCAAGGCTTAATGGGTTTGAATACTACAACACTCTTAAACCTGATACAAACATTATATATAGCATTATCGACTTAAATATACCTCAAATTCTTTGTGAAAGAATGGCCTTAAGTACCAAAATATTCATAAATATAATTATGTCTGGGTTTCACATGTCTAAACAAGGTCAATAAAATTAGAACAATTCCCCCTGACATATCCAAGTTCAAAGATCTATGAATGTCTGAAATGGGCATGACGCTAAGAATTAGGTGAGTTCTCCTTATGAAATCACTAACAAACTGATGAAGGAGCAAATTCTATAGCATGTGAACCAGCGAGAGATAACACCTGATCAAAGATACTCATGAAGCCTTTATTTAAAATGTATTATCTACAAGAAAGGAGAACTATGGACAGGGATTCCATGCACATCCAAAGTCACATTATTAAATGCACACGACAATGGAAAATACTCACAGACACACAGGCACGTTTGTCTCGGGGTCCAGCTGGCATGTGCCACCATTGTAACAGTAGCCATCACAGAGCTGACAGCTAGAGGCGATCTTTCCATTAGTGCAGCTGCAGCGACAGAGAAAAAAAAAAACACCTCATTGTTATTGGCATTATTATTCTTTAAAGCTGACATAAACCTTTGCAGATGATAATATTCATCATAGAGGAGTAACAGAGTGGCTGGCTGAAAGTTTTCAGAGAAAAAGACTTTTGAAGGCAAACTTTTTTTAAACAAAATAATGACATAAAATTTTTCTCTTGGTAATTTTCAAGTTTTCAACCCATTTACTTAATGTAAAAAATTAATTTAACTAGATATATGTGTGAAAAATACACTCTAATATCTGCCACTTATTTTATTCCCTTTTTATATGACTAGAATTTGATGAGATCAGTGTGAATTATAAACCACATGATCAAATACTCTGGAGACAAATGCCTCAGCTGTCTTTTCTAACTTGAAAACTTTGGCCCCAAAATTGTTAGACATGAATTTGAGACTTCATATTTTGTAAGAAAGGATAGGATTACCTTGTAATCACATGTATGCTGCTGCTTCTCTCTGAATATGTAATTATTGTCAATAATTATTGCAATAACTGTAATTCGTGTCAAACTCTTTATTCTTACAAAAAAACATGGAGCAGTTCATTGCCATAATAAGCAGTGATGCTATAGGAACAATATGCAGTATAGCAACAAAGTAGTGAGGGAACCTTACATGGAATTCTTTTGGAAATGATTCAAATATACAGCATATTACATGAGGTAAGAATAAATACTATGGCTATTGCTACAAGAAAAAAACAAGCATAACAATAATAGAAAAAATCATAAATTTTCATTTGCTATGTTATATTTTTAAGTAAATAAATACTATCTAGGACACTAAAAATTGTTGGGAAAACAGAAAAAAGTGTATGAACATTCCAAATTATCCAGGGGCCTCTTCTATTAAAATACAGTAATAGAATCATACAAGCCTTGTACCAAATAAGATTTACAACAGATCCTGTTAATATTTGGTTGTGAGATCATGTTAGTACGAGATGCTGTGAAGCAATCAATGATATCACAGTAAATCTTTACATAATCTTGACAAAGATATCAGGCTGCAATATCATTGATTGATCACTTTGGTCTTTTTCCATATTGGGTATCTATTACAGTACATCCATCAGAAGGTAATTCCCAATGATAGGTTAGATATCTGAAATCATTGGTTGGCAATCCTGTATTTCACTTATTTTGTGCACATGTATATGACTTCATGTGGGGGGTAAGGCTGCTAAAAATGTACTAAACTTTTAACTTTTAGTTATAACTTTTCTGGATGCTTAATTTAAAGATATTTTAAGAATATGAATTTTAAAATCACATTTCTTTTCAAGATGAACGGAAACAATGAGTGAACTATGCACTAGATGTGAAAAGGAGATATGTAAAAGTGGAATCAAACTTGGGGGGAAGAGGCTGTGGTTTAAAATTTCTAAGATTTAACGGAGAATAGTACATGCTTTATAATCTACAGAGGCGTTCCCGTACAAATGCAAAGGGAGTCCAGTAAGCGTTTAGTGAAATCAGTGTCTATACATTAAGTGGGTCCAGGAGACTCTTCCTTGCCCTCCATGCCTCGCCTCTTTAAAATCAAAGAGCAGAAAGTTAGTTTCCTGTTTTATCAAAGGTAAAATATCAGAGAGAAAAATTAGCTCATTACACATTAAAAAATTTCCCATAAGAAATATAGCTATACACCAAATATCAGCTTTTAAAAGGGAAAAATTCTATTTATTAATTGCTTCTAAACTTCTGCTTCTGAGAGTAATAGAATATATTGCCTTTCACCTAAAGACTTTGTTTTAATTCTAAATTCAAGACAGAAATTTGTAGATATTTCAAATTGGAAATGCAAATTATCCAAATCATTATAATGCATCAGAATACAGTTCATATTTTAATGTTTTAGCATAATTTTGTTTCTTAGAGACACATGTGACACACACACACAGTTTGTGATATATCACTTTCCAAAAGTTAATGACTGGTTGTTCAGTACACAAAAAGAATTCCCTTGATTATCCACATTACAAAGGCATTATTTAGGCTACTCCAAATGATGACCAAGTATTTCTTTCTTCATCAATATTTACTTAAATTTCCAGAAGAAAAAAACATATTCAATTAACTCCATGTTAAAAATTATACACATTCTACTGGACAGAGTATCCACTCTAGTTGGCAGCTCACAGGCTGCTTACTGGAAACCCACCTGACTCTTTGGAATATAAGTATGCAAAGCAGCTAGAATGTTCCTGTTTAAAAGATTTATTTTAACTCAGCTGTGATTTTGTTTTAGTGCCAGTTCTTTAGCTATGAAACAAATGCTAACACCACTGTCAGCTTCATTTACTGCTAAGATGAAACGTATCATAGATATGAAAAGCAACTTGTCTAATAAGCTTCCGAATACTCCAAGTCCTGTTTGGATCGCTGTGCTCGGATGTTTTATAGCCTATCTGACACATCAAATATTACACTCCTATTTTTGAACTTTTACTCTCTACTCATTGTTAACAACTATTATTTATCTATTTTTACATATATTTTTTTCCCAAAAAGATCTTTTAAGAGTTCAAGAACTAGAATGTTGAACCTCAATAACCTACAGAGGTTATAAGGCTCTGGTCCTTCTAAGTAGGCAAAGCCAATTTCCTCTGCGCAGCGGACAGCACTGACGGCCCCAAGAGTCCTGCTCTCCCTTCCTCATATGGAGCTCCCCCATGGAACAGAAACAGAATGTGTCTCTGCCTGAGATTTTCTAAGGTAACCTAAGTTGAAACTGTGGCTCACAGACCGTCTTAGATGGTGATGCATGAATCCCTGTGTGAATCAAATGGAGTTATAAAAAAGAATCTACAGCCCATCCCTGGTGTGTTACACCAGAAATGGAGAAAAATGTATGCCCACTCACTGAAATAAATCTCTCTCATGCTAAAGGCTCATCACAAAGAAGTGACAAGCTTAATAAGTAAATACATTTTTGGTAGTTTATATGAAAATGCTTTTATGTACTTATCAATGACACATATTTGTAATGAGTTATGTTTTCTATTACTTAAAACAATAATGTACTTTCAAATGAACCAATTAGGGGATTTGAGGACATGTCATTCATGATGATAACACAAATCCTATTTAGAGTAAGTTTTAAAATTATTGTAAATAAAAAAGAAAAATGTCGATGCTGTACGTAATAAAATTTTATTGGGCCTTATTTGGCAGAGCCCCATAAATCAGGGCTGGCAATCTTGCACAGCTGTCGCAGCAGAAGCTGTGGCACGAATGCTTTTCTATGGCGTTTACTATGCTCCTAAGTAAGGCAAGTGATAGAGTCCAGTCCTCTATAAGTCCTTCTTTTAAAAGGTTGTTGAAAGAAGTTTGGAGTGAGGATTGATCTCTAACCTCAGCGGCATAAACTTGATTCATGAGAGAAACTGAATGACATTACCCTTTAGCTGCAATGATCTGTTTTCCATTCACTTGACCTTAAAGCCAAAGGGCAAAAGTCAATGTAACCAAGTGTAATGTGGACATTTTTGTTTTAGCTGTTTCCTGGAAGCATTGCTCCTTTCTCTTACTTTTAACCATAATGTTCAAAGTCAAATTAAAATATATATATATAGTTTGTTTACATTAGACAGGTCCTTGCTTCTCCCTCAAAAGATCATTTTGAAATAACAGAAAAGCAAATGCAAAGCAAATACTCACTGTTGATAATAATAATGAAATAACTGAAAGCCCGAGCCTTTCTAATTGAGTAATATTACACATAGTTCTCTGAAGTTGTGTTGAATTTTACTATTTCTTGCTTACTATTAGAAATATTCTATATTGAGAATTAACTGATCCTATCATTACATAACGAATTTTTATGGTCCCCAGATGTACATAATAGGCATTTAATCAATTTGGATTTAATTTAAATGAATGGTACTTTATCTCTAGCTTAAAAAAATAAAATAAAGGATGCAACTGTTGCCATATTTCAGACTACAAATAATTAACATTGTTTTTACAGTTTTGGGCTGGAATGCTAAACCCTTTTGAGTTCAAATCCTTTTATAAATTAAGGTGGGTGTCCACTTACTTGCAAGATATATCATCACTGTTTTTATTTATAATGCAGTGTCCCCCATGGCACCTGATGCACTTGTCAACCTCACATTTTGGTCCTTCATAGCGTGTTGGGCAGACACAGTCCACACTCCCGTCGTTCCCGAGGGCACAGGATTCAGAATTCACACAATAGTGGTGGCACACGTCTAGGAGGAATGCACAGCAGAAAAGTGAAATTATATTACAAGGTAGTTTTCTTCGGTCACAATAAATGTTTCCATTTTATTTAATATTTAAAGACAGTCAATCAATGGGTAAATTAAGTTAAAAAGCAGCTTGTAACTAGAATTCTCTAAAAAATGCTATTGATTTGATTTCTCTTTTCCTCTGAGTTGGGTATTATTTCATCTGGCTAAAAGGAGATAGGTTATATTGATATAACGCTAGTTGACAATCTCTTTAGTTTCTGAATTTTAAAGTTTAAATCAACAAGGTTCCTTAGCTTTTCTTCTAGTGAACAATATTATTATTATTCTGTTCAGAACAGATGAGTGGAAATGTTCAGATTTCTTTAGATGTCATTTATCATTGTCTCTCCCTGTACCTCTTTTCAACCTGAGAATAGGGTGGTGTATGGTGAGAAAGAGGGCTCCTACCTCTCTGATGTGATGGAAAGAAGTCTCCCTCTAAACCTGCCAGAATAGTTCCAAGTATTTTCAAATACCTTGGCAGGTGAGCAGACAAGGCTGGTACCTCTGATGAAAATCCAAGGGAAAGTGGACTGGGAAAGTCACCGATTCATCGTGGTGGGAAATGATCACATAAGCTGTGTAGACTATGGTCCCTGTCCTAGGTGAGAGCTTAATCTCCCCATCAATCAGAGGGAAAACCTTCTTCTCTCCGAGCCCTTTGTTTTCAAAGGGGCTTCTTACTGAGCATTACAGACAATTTTCTCAACCATAAATTTTCTCAACTATTGAGCATGACTTCCTCAAATATTTATTCACGTACCTCTTCAACATGAGCAATAAAAACAGACTATTTAATAACCACATTAAACATGTAATTAGACAGCCTCACTCTTTTGAAAAACAGACATGTCTATATGCATGTTTATTTATGAAAATATTATACTTTATCACATTCAAATATTAAAGTTCACAATCCAAAGAATCTTAAGCAAGATGAATGATTAAATCGATCATGACCTTTGTGTTTGGAAGCAGCAATTTCCTTTTAGCTATCTAACTGTGAGGCAATGTTAAATGAAATTAGCTGAGATAAAAATCACAACTTATAAACCTTAACCTGCTTTATGACAATTATAGAGGATGAGGTAAATGAAAGCATGATTTATTATTCTCACATTTGCATATTTATTTAGCCCTTTATTAATTCAGACAGAAATTAAATTTATTGACAGACTTGCTTCATATTTATGAAAATGTATTTCATGAAATCTCATGTATGAGGGGGGAGAGGGAGAGGGAGAGAAACATGGATGTGAGAGAGAAACACCTATCAGTTACCTCTCACATGCACCCTGATGGGCCTGATCCGGGACCAAACCCATAGTGTAGGCATATGCCCTGAATGGGAATTGAACTCATGATCTTCCAGTTTACCAGACAACACTCCAACCAACTGAGCCACACTGGACAGGGCACAATCTCATGCTTTCTGTTACATTATGCCAAGTGCCTATGTTAAGTCTATTAATATAGGTTTTGGCTATACTTAAGAAAAATAATACACTCAAAAGTGAGAGACTTGGAGATCCAAAAGTTAAGTCTATGTCAGTATTTGTACTAATGCACATTCTGCTTTTTAGATATAAAGAATGTATTAGCAACAACTATATGATCATCTAGTACCATCTCCTATTCAATGCAGAAATATCTAAAGAATAACTTTTACTGGTCAAGTTGATGGATACCTCTTATTTAGAAGAAAGTATTTTTATCATTGTCCCTAGTTGCTTTAAATTTCATTTCTTGGTCCTGGTTCAGCTCTCTGATGGAACATAGAAGTTGGCTGATATATCTTTCCAATATCTTCATATTGTGTCCTTATTCAGAAGTTTACATGGTAGAATTTCATCAGAATCATGAAAGGGACTTGTTTGCAAATGCAAATTCCAGGGCCTTTTCCTGTTGTCTACCATCACCCACCTCTAGATTCTAATTCACAAATCTGAAATGGGGCCTAGGTGATGTCTACGGGGCTGACTGGGGAACACGATTTGGGGACATAGAGAGGGTAAGAACTGATGGTCTAGAGCTAACATTGCAGATTATCAGAGGAACTACATTATCTAATAGTTGTAAATGATGTGAATTTGACTGAAATAGATTATTTCTTGATGAAATTTGTGAGCCCTAATTAACTGTAATGTTAAATCTAAAATCTTGAACCACTTTCTTTGTATAACCACAGTGCAAATGCCCTGAATAGTGTAACAGTTGAGATGTTCTGCATTAGACAAGAAGCAATAATGAAATATAATTAATCTGTGCTAAGAAAGTAGAGATTACCATTAAATTATATAATAGCACTTTGTATTTACAATATAAAAATTGTTATAACCTCTATAGGATAATTACACTGAAAGCACACATAGTAACACCAAGTACAAGCATGTAATCTGAAGGACAATAGTGGGTATATAACTACAGAGAACTCATATGGTAATTAGGTAATAGTAACTGAAAAATAAATCAATGACTATTTTCTGCAGCAAGTTAAGCACATTCCAAGCGAGATCATCATTGCACTCTGTTACTCTTTTACTTCCTCTTTTTCTATTATTCTTTTTTAAGCAAGCAAATGCAAGGGCATAGTGTTTTTTCTGTAATCTTTTTACATATCTTAAGAGACCGCATAAAAATATATGCATGTATGAAATATACATAGAGTTTCATGAACATTCATGGGGAGCCAGATGTCTGTGAAATCTCTAGTTGCATTTAATATATTTTACAAATATTTCTTTCTATTGAAAAGTAATTGCTAAGACTATTTAGCTATTAACTTATATTTGCAACTGGGGAATTTACATTGTAATAGTTAATGAAGTGTGAAATTTATTTAAAGAGAAGAAAACCAAACAAAATGATACCACCTAAACAGGAGCTGAAGATACTTAATAAGAATAATGGGGAACCTGGAGTTTTTTTACATTGGTAATAGAGAGTAGATGTACAGGAGAGACTAAATTACTCACTATGTAAATCGATTATTCTACCTCACTGAATTTTGACCTGGCCTTTACAAAATAAGTTCTGTGAATTAGCTTTAAGATTAATAATTTAAATAAGCACTTCATAATTTAGGACCACACACACAAAAGCAACAATGTATCTAATGCAGGACTGGGTTACTTTCACAAAGCAGGCTAGGTAATTCCAAAGCGCATATCTCCAGACATACTGGAACTGAACTCCAGTTTTAGTGCAATTCACACTCCATGCTTCACTGTTACTTAACTGTGTGCCAGGAGCAGTAGGTTCCATGAATTCTGCTAGTATTATTCCTACAGGGAGGTTTATGGCTGCTGTTATATACACACGAAATGTAGAAGAAATTCCAGGACAGTCAACAGTAGTATGTTATTAACTTTTAATGAATGGTTATATCAGGGTGACATAATAAGAAAAAGAAAAAAAAAGCTGCAAGGTTAAATTCAGTCCTTTTTGTTTCTGGCTAATGATGTGATCTCATGAGAATGACCTGACTCATTTCTTCAAGACACCTTTTCATCATCTCTGAACTAAATATGCCTCAGAATATGTCATGATTCCCTCTTCACTCACTCATCCTCTAAAATGCCCTTTATCATCACAGTGAAGTAAAGCTTGATTTGAGTAAAATGATGGAAATGATAATTATGACAATGATAAACAGGAGTTTTTAGCTGTCACCTATACTCCAGGCAAATGTGTTTGCCACAGTCTCATGCATTATATGGTATTGCAACACTATCCTCATCTTATAGGTTATTAAACTGACACACGCAGAGACGTTAAGAAACTTGCCAAAGATCACATAAAAATGAATGAAGGATCTGAAACTCAAACCCAAGTAAGTGTTACTGTAGAAAATAAACCCTTAGTTTCTTTTTTGGTAATTCATACATTTGCTCAGGAAAACAAATTTACAGAGTAATTTTGAACATCTTTGGTATTCTCTTTCTTTTATGTGTGTCTAAAACTGAATGTGACCCCAACTACATAGCTATCCGAGGGTCTACCAGCAGTCCGAATGGTAAAGGGCCCTACAGCAGCAGGAGCGGCAGGCCCAGGGCCGCCCACCTGATGCCACCAGCACCTGCCGTGTCAGAGCACAGCAAACCAAGCGGGGCTCCCACCCCTCCTCTCAACTCCGTGTGTCAGTCTCAGCCTCTTGTTCCAAGCAAAGTTGAGCATTTGCCTTCTGGCCAGGGATAATTGGTAGCAGCACTGGATTCTTTTTCCTGAAGGGATCACCTAATCATCCACATGATCAACTCATTATTAGGAAGAATTAATTCTGGGTCCGTCCAGACAAATGAGACCAAGTTAACAAGCAGGATACCACAAGGTAAAATATGCCTAAAGGGTTACTATGTACTGAGATCTATTTGGAAAGTTTTCTAGAAATTTCCAAGATTCTTAAATGTGTTAATAAGAGTGATAGTGGCCATTCCTTCTCTAATGTCAATTTTTAATCTAATTTGGTTTGAGGCAAAAGAGATACACCAACTTGAATACATTTGCTCAGAATTTTATGATTATTGTCCTTCAAGTATTGTATAAGGAAATGGAAAAATATTTAAGAAATGTTAATTATTTTTACATTCCTTAAATATTTTACACAGCTTAAGGTATTTTAATAATTAAACATATTGCATAGTCCTAAATATATCTTCCAATTTCAGATCTGAGTTTAATAAAGAAAGCAAATATTTAATCCATGTGCTAATTAAATATTCACTAGGGAAAGAAATGTATGTAAAATTCTGATTATAGATGATAAATTGTCATCAAGAAAGCATATCTTTAAAATTAGCATTTTCTAATGTATTACTGAAAAAAAATATGTCTCAAATATTTCAGTAGAGAAAATGGAAAATTTTAAAGAAATAAAATTGATTCTGAGCCAACAGTGCTATCTCTGCATATCCAGGTAGAAGAAAAGTGTAAAATTAAGAAAGCCAAATTATCAAAACTTTGATTTGAGTTAGACATATGGAGTGAGATTTAAACAGTGCGAGCATTTAAATTTTTAACACAGTGCTATTTTAAAATGCATAGTAAAAATGATTTCTAATTTCAAGCCATTGTGATCTGAGATGTTTGATATGACTTCAATTTTCTTGTATTAAAATTAAAAATGCAACTGCCCTTTGACCCAGCAATTCCACTGCTGGGAATATATCCCAAGAATATCAAAACACCAATTCAAAAGAATTTATGCACCCCTATGTTCATAGCAGTAGCTAAATAGTAGTTATTTACAGTAGCTAAGGTTTGGAAGCAGCCTAAATGCCCATTAGTAGATTAGTAAATCAAAAAACTGTGGTACATTTACACAATGGAATGCTATGCAGCAGAAAAAAGGAAAGACTTCCTATCTTTTGTGACAGAATGGATGGAACCGGAGACTATTATGCCAAGTGAAATAAACCACTCAGTGAAGGACAAATACCATATGATCTCATGTATAAGTGGAATCTAATGAACAAAATAAACTAGTGAGAAAAATAGAACCAGAGGCATAGAAACATGGAACAGACTAACAGCTCTAAGAGGGCACAGGGCAGGTGGGGACTGATTGAAAGGTGAAGGGATTAGTCAAAGAACATATATGAAGGGCCCATGGACGTGGACAACAGTATGGAGACTGACTCTGGAAGGGGGGCAGTGAAGGTGGGAAAAGCTGGGATGACTGTAATAGCATAAACAATAAAAAAATGAACCAATAAGAAACAGACTGAAAAAATGATGACATCAATAATTTAAGTCAAAGGTTACCTCATAAACTATCATGGCAATATTTTCTCAAAGATCATAGAAATCTATATAACTCCTGCTTATAAACAGTGTTTGGAGTTAAGTACTCCTTTATTTTTAAAGTAATCAGCTATAAAATGTTTTAGCAAGTAATGATTTATAATGTGGTAGTCATCTGAGATTTATAAGCAATCTGACTTGCATGTGGTTTTTGGTTTATCAGATGAGGCTAAATGAAAACGAAATAAGTGAATAAGCATACAGTGGTTAAAATAGAATGAGAATGAAGCATGCACATTTAGGTGGAATGTCCCTGACCATAAACAAGTCATCTACTGTGTTTAGGCCCTGATTTCTCTATCAATACATTGACTAAATGTCAAATTCAATTAATTACACCCTAATAAAATGTGTGGACATCGATTATGTTACTAGTCACTATTGTGTTAATACTGCTCATGTCTTCAGAGTGCCTACACTTTTATAGAACCTTCAAGACTAACCAGGTTGAACAAAAATCAAGATCAATAAAATATTTTAAGTAACTAATAAATGGAACTAATTTTAAAAAAAAACAATTCAAAGCACAAAGTAATAACTCTTTTAGAAAACTGGAGTTTTGTAAAGACATGGGAGGTGAAAAATACTGGAAAAATACATGGAAAAGATCATCTCAGATGAGACTATTATAAGCATGGATGGAACTGGAGAGCATTAGGCTAAGTGAAATAAGCTAGGTGGTGAAAGACAAATACCGTATGATCTCACCTGTAAGTGGAACCTAATCAACAAAACAAACAAGCAAAATATAACCAAAGACATTGAAATTAAGAACAAACTGACAGTGAGCAGAGGGGAGATGGGAGGGGATCATGGGGGGAAAGGGGAAAGGGTTTTCAGGAACAACTATATAGGACACATGGACAAAAATAAGGGGGAGCAGAAACAGGGGAGGGAAGTGGGGATGATTGGGGTGGTGGGGAGGGGTGGGAAGAAAAGGCAGAAAACTGTACTTGAACAATAAAATTCAAAAGTATTTAATAAAAAAAAGAAAGAAAGTTACTGTCCTGTTTTAGCCTAACTAGAGGGCAGGGAACGTCCCACTTCATCAAACTGGAGATTATGAGGCCCTCCTAGACAAGCCCATGTAGTTCCTACGCACATAATTCATTCATTCTCTCTCTTTCTTCCCTTCCATCCTTCCATCTTTATTTTTTTCCTTCTTCCAAGTTATTCCAAGTCTAAATGTCAAAGTAATGATTTCTGACACACTTAGATGTACCTTACTTCTAGTTTTTCTTAAATATATTACCTTGCAAAATACATAATATATATGTAACTCTCTATAGTAATATATTTGCATCGAACTATTGATATATACAGAAAAGTTTCTACACTGGTGTAACAGTAAGAAGAAAAATAGCAGATTATGTAGAAGTAATTACTATTTAATGGGAACTGACTAAAACATTGGGAAAGTCACCATGAAAAGGTCACCTGGCAGAATAATATGTAGCAAGCTGGTCAAATGTACAAGTTGCCTTTCAGTCAGATGTGTAAGGATGACAGACCATTGATATATAATAATAAGTTTTCCCTTTACTAAGACTTTTTTAATAATCCAAGGGTTACAGAGAATCACTTCAATTTTATTATTTGTTAGCAGCATTTAAACTTTACCATGACTAGAAGCATGCATTAAATTACTATAACTAATAAATAAAATATTTTAATCCAAGATATTTTTAAATTTAGAATGATCATTTTCTTTGAAAAAACCCTTATAATTTTTTAAGGTGATGAGATTAAGTCATTATCCTTTTGTAACACTGGGCACAAAAAGATAAAAGATTCTGTAGCAAAGATTTTTGATTTGGTAACTGATGTGTTTTTGTTTCTGTGGCCCCTGACCCTTCTTTCATTCAGGGAATAGTTAGGTTCTTAACTTACCTACTTTATTTTTCATCATCTCATTTCTCACCACGTGGCAGCTCACATGTTTTGTGTGTTAACATTTACAGATACTAAAAGGTACCACGAAGGCAGTTTTGTTTCATTCATGACTAAATTCCAAGCCACAGAGGCTGGCCCATATTAGATGCTCTATTAATGTTTGGTGAATTAATGATTGAGCACTGCCTCTTGTGAAACAGACCATTTCAGAAGGAAGAGAGCAAGAATCATACTATTGAATATTTAGTCTCGAAGTCTCAAAGGCAGTTAAAAATTTATATAAATATGAGATCAGTCTAAGCTAGTTTTACCCACTCCTAAAACAACCAGTAATTTGCCAGGCTGTGTATGTGTATGGTCAGATGGGGAGACAAAGGCAGGAGCTGGAAGATGAAAATCAGATAGAAGTGAAGGTGGATGCCATCGAGTCCCGATAGTTGAGCCCTTGTATATCTGGTGCGTGCGTGAAACAGACCCTCGGCTACTGGATGAACTAACCAACCACCAGACACTCCACGCTGTCATGTGACTACAATGTGACTTGCAAAATTCCCTGAAATGGGACATTCTGTTGACCTAAACTTTTCAAACTTCCAATAGGTTTAAGTTTGTAGTCATAGCCTAACCTGTTTGTGGAATTAAACCTTTTAAAGAAATTTTTCTTCTGTGTCTTGATCTAATTACTTTTATGTGACTCAATATAGAATTCTACTCTAAATTCATGGGTCATTTCAGAAATTATTTTTCAAAAGAATCTCAGACTGTAACCATGAATACTATAAAAATTAATCAACTTATTTTTGTTATCCAAAATCAATATTACCTAAAATATATAATACATATTATAAGTTATAGGGACTCAAAATATCTATTAAATTAAAAGTATAGGAAATATTTGCATTTGATTTTAAAATTTACAAAGGATCTTTCTTACAGATAGATTATTTCACTTAAAACTAACCCTAAGAAGCATGCAGCTATAATTGTCATTATTATTATTTTCTTTTACAAATCATGTGGAGTTTCCCCTGTGCTGATGAAAATGATTTGGAAAACTAAAGTTGTATAATACTATGTTAGCCTACAAATTCCTACTTTATATATTCAAAATGATTCTGAGAGAATATTTAATTCCACATCACCATCTCTAAAACTCAACATTTTTTTCTCAAATCTGGAATCCAGCTTGACCAGTTCCAGAAGAGTAAACTTACAATGTATACTCAATGAAGTTCCAGAAATTCCAAGTGAATTATATGTTGACTATTTTATGCATTTGTTTTATTTAGATAAGAGACTCTTAAAAAGCCCAGAAGGCCACATTACCTTCCAGTTGAAGGAGTACTACAATCTGGAGTTGAAACGCTTTAGCTTTATTTCAGTAATTTATGGTCTGGATCCTACGAGGGGAGTGACCTGAATGCTCGGCTTCAGATGATAAGTGAGTAGTCAGTGAGATAATGGGCCTCTGACTACATGGTCACATCCACTCAATTTGTTTCTGCCACTATGTTGATTATTTATGTCAATTGATTTTCAAGGAAAGCTGGCCCCCAAATCACTATAATTATTTTCAGTTTCAAAACTAATAAAGTACAAATTATTTCATCAAATTGAAAATTATACTACCACCACAGGTCTTCATGTAGTAATAAAGATCTAAAAATTTAAATTTATCTACTTGATCTTTGGATGATTTGCCTAGTTGTATTATGAAACCTATGACTTTTTTCATCCTTTTATTAAATTAATTTTATTTTTAATTAAATGTATTGGGGTGGCATCTGTTAGTAAGATTATTTGGTTTCAAGCATACATTTCTATGACCCATGATCTGTATATTGCACTGTGTGACCACCTACCAAGGTCAAATAATCTTTTGTCAACATACATGTGGACCCCTTTACCCTTTAACACCTCCAACCCCCTTCCCTCTGGTGACCACCAGTCTGTTGTTTGTGTCTATGAGTTTCAGTTTTATATCCTACATATGAGTGAAATTATATGGTTCTTAGCTTTTTCTGATGTGACTGTCTATTTCTCAGTGAGCTATACTTAAGGAGTGTGTGGTTTTTTGATGGCAACCCCCAATAAATAGGTTTTTCTACTAATAGTTCATTTTTGTATAATTACATATATGTTCTGACCAATTATTGACTATTTCCTTTTTATTTAGAATCTCCTCTTTTTAGTGTAACTTCTTTGTTGGAAAAGAATGGATTTAAAAAATATATACATATATATTTATTTAAATTAAACTGATGTATTTTCATTCATTAGAATGAAACTGAACAAACAAATACCATTATGAATGTATTGTTGGATTTAAGCAAAGATCTGCTCTTCTTTATTTTATGGGTAACATAATCATAGAGTAAATTATAAATATAATTTATATTTAACTGTAAGGTAAATTATAACTCTCCCTTATCTTTGATCTTTTGCTCTGGGTCTCAGAAGCTGTGAGTTTAAGGTTTTAAGAATTTGTTTTCACCTCTAAAGCTAATGATGACATAATGACTCTCTTGACATTTTTATCAATAATCAATATAAATACAAAATATTTTCTGGCTAAATGTAAACTATCAAAAGAGGTTCTATTTTTTTGCCTAAAACAGAATAATAACACAAGTTTTTACTGATAAAATATTAAATAAACAAAATTTATCATATTAACTATAACACAGGAATCTTCTTTTTCTTTTTTAAAATATTTTTATTGATTATGCTATTAGAGTTTTCCCAATTTTTCCCCCTCTATCCCCTCTCCACCCTTCCCCCACAATCCTCCAGCATCCCCCCCATTAGTTCACATCCATGGGTTGTCCATATAAGTTCTTTGAGTTTTCTGTTTCCCATACCATTTTTTCTCGCTCCCAGTCTACCTTATGCCTACTACCCATGCTTGTTTTTCCCTGTACCTTTCCCCCTTTATTCCACCCTTCTCCCTCCCCACTGAAATCCCTCAGTGTGATATCCATTTCTCTGACTCTGTTCCTGTTCTGATTGTTTGCTTAGTTTTTGTTTTCATTGTTTTTCTTTTTTTTTAAGGTTCATTTGTTGGTAGTTGGAGTTTGTTGTCATTTTACTGTTTATATTTTTGATCTTCTTTTTCCTAGATAAGTCCTTTTAACATTTCATATATTAAGGGCTTGGTGATGATAAACTCCTTTAACTTGACCTTATCTGGGAAGCACTTGATCTGCCCTCCCATTCTAAATGATAGCTTTGCTGGGTAGAGTAATCTTGGATGTAGGTCCTTGCCTTTCATGACTTCAAATACTTCTTTCCAGCCTCTTCTTGCCTGCAAGGTTTCTTTTGAGAAATCAGCTGATAGTATAATGGGAACTTCTTTGTAGGTAACTCTCTCCTTTCCTCTTGCTTCTTTTAGGATTCTCTCTTTATATTTAATCTTGGGTAACTTAATAATGATGTGTCTTGGTGTGTTCCTCTTCGGGTCCAACTTCTTTGGGACTCTCTGGGCTTCCTGGACTTTCTGAAAGTCTATTTCCCTCACCAGATTGGAGAAATTTTCCTTCATTGCTTGTTCAAATAAGTTTTCAATTTCTTGCTGTTTTTCTTCTTTTCTGGCACCCCTGTAATTCGGATATTGGAATGTTTCAGGTTGTCCCAGAGGTTCCTAAGTCTCCCTTCATTTTTTTTTTTAATTCTTGTTTCTTCATTCTGTTCTGGTTGGATGTTTATTTCTTCCTTTGTTTCAAATTGTTGCTTTGAGTCCTGGTTTCCTTCCTGTCACTGTTGGTTCCCTGAATATTTTGCTTTATTTCATTTTGGGTATCTTTCATTTGTTCTTTCATTTTTCAACCAAGCTCAATCAGTTCTGTGAGCATTTTGTTTACTAGGGCTTTAAATTCTCCATCAGATAGGTTGGCTATCTCCTCATCACTTAGCTCTCTTTTTGAAGTTTTTCCTTGTTCTTTCATTTGGGCCATATTTCTTTGTCTTGGTGCACTTGTTAAGTTGTAAGGGGTGGGGCCTTAGGTATTTACCAGGGCAGGGCAACCCTCCTTGCTGCACTGTGGCACTGCTTGGGGAGGGGCCAGAGAGGGAACAGTGTCTGCTTGGCTCTAGTACACTTCTCAACTCTTGTGTGAGACTGGGAGCTTCTCCTATCCTAGCAACCCCAGCTGTAGCCCACAGTCAGCTCTGAGTCCCCTTAAGTCAGCCCCTCCTTTTCAGCTTTAATTTATCATGTTAAGTATAAGACAGGAATCTTCTTTTTCTTTTTTAAAATATTTCTTATTGATTATGCTATTAGAGTTTTCCCAATTTTTCCCCCTTGAGGGCCAGCTCTGCCCTCAAGGTCCGCCACATCAGTGCTGTTTGTCTGAGTTAGCCTGTGCATTCCACCATACCAGTCTGGTTGTTCTGGTTGATTTTTTCTTTAATTCCTTTGTTGTTGGAGTTCCATGCAGTTTGATTTGCTGGCACTTTTTGTTGTTTATTGATGTCAGATTGTTTTTTATCTTCCTTTAGGTTGTACAAGGAAGTGAAGAGTCTCTATCTACGCCTCCATCTTGGCCAGAACTCCTTATTTTATTTTCTTTCATTTAGAGAATTTAAAGATTCCTGACTCATGGCATTTTCTCAAAATATGTCAGTTGACATTCTAAATCTGAATAGACAAGTGTATTTTAAAGTCACTCTTAAATTTACATTTAAATTATTTCTTTTAAATATGATGTTGGCAGATGTACTTAAGTAGAAACAATTTGCTTGGTTTGAGGTAAGACTCAGGTAAATATTTTTTCTCAGTCTGTGTGTCTGTACATACTTTATGTAGTATATTGCTTTTAAATACCCAATTCTGTTTGCAGATAATTATTTATAAACCCATTCAATTTACTTAACACCAAGCAGTGCAGAATTATAATCCTAAATGACTTCTATCCATGCAATGCCTTACTTTTTATTTATTTATTTGCTTTTGATAAGGGCTTCCAACTGGGCTTGTTCAGTGTATTTGAATACACATCCCCCTTTAGACAGTTATTAACCATGTCTTATATGACAGGTTATTTTCTGCCTTCAATGACATAGTGTTAAGGCTGCCTTTCATTGTCTTTAATATTATTTTGTATAGTCACTCTTTCTTAAGTTAAAAAAGAAGGCTAAATACCTGTTGGTAGTGCTAATGTGGTGTAAAAGTAGATTAAACTATTGAACCTTGTGATGATTTATGGTGATGTACTCTTTCAAGAGTGTGGTAATACTGATTTGTCTCAAAATCAAGTACGGCTTTAATAAAATAAGTTGCTGCTATGTTTCCAACAAGAATAAAATATTCTTAGTTTTTTCAGTAATACTTAAATTATTAAGCATAATTACTAAAATTCCAAGTATGTTATATGATATAGCGATAATAGTAAATACATTGATTATAAGCATGTCATTGGAATTTGAAACTTAATCATATGAAAAATAATGGTACACTTCTACATAGTATGGAGTGAAGTCCATTTCTGATTTTCGCCAGGTCTTTTGTCACTATATAACTCTAAGTTGCAGCTTTGTCTGACTTTTAATTGGAAAAGATATGTCATTTGTTTTTTATTTACCAAAAATTATGTAGGGACATGTATTCAAAAAAACTTTTATATTCATTTATCCCCCAATACCTAGAATAGTAAATAGTATCCATAAATATTCAATATATATTAATTGAATAAGTTAATTTTAGTAATTAGTATATATATGTATTGAATCATATATGACAAACTATCTTCTTAGAAAGTTTACTGAAGTTTGCAATAAATTATCTTTTATATAAACACATTTGTTCTGAATCTTTTGCCTCATTATTGTTGGGTTGGCCAAAAAGTTCATATGTTTTTTTCCATAATATAGCTCTAGTAGCCCTTAGTTGTCTTTAACTTCATTCAAAAACAATCTTGTTAGATTGTATTGTGACAGTTGTATTTAAAAATAAACTTACCAAAATTAGCGAATTTTTGTACAGCTATTTTAATATTGAAGATGGAAGAAAATATGAAACATTTTTGGTATATTATGCATTATTCTTTCAAGAAAGGTGAAAATGCAACTGAAACACACACAAAAAAATTGTGTATGGAGAAGGTGCTGTATCTGATGTATGTGTCAAAGTGGTTTGTGAATTTTCATACTTGAGATTTTTTGCTAGATTATGCTCCATGGTTGGGTAGACCAGTTGAAGTTGACAGAAATCACATTGAGACATTAATTGAGAATGAGAAATATGATACCACATGGAAAATAGCCAACATACTCAAAATATCCAAATCAATAAAGTTATTGGTAAAAATGCAAAAAAATTGTGTCTTTTTTATGGATAAAAACACACAGACTTTTTGGTCAACGCAATGGCCATCCTTTAAATGAAGGTATAATTTTACAGTAAAAATCTATTTTTAATGATATTATTTTTACTACTGGATCAAATTGTCTTCAACACTATCTTTATAATTTTGAAAGTTTACTCTTAATCTAGAATAATAAAATTATTACTTTATCTTACTCTTAGGTCACCATTCTATGTTATGGTCACATGAATGAATTTATTTTTCTTCACACACATTAATTCAAACCCAATTTTATTTTTTACAATATTTTTTCAAACTGAAAACACAAGCACACATTTATTCATGGAGTGTAGATCTCTTAATGAGCTATTAAGTAAAGGTGGCCCATAACTCTGACACTGCCTTTTGAGGGGATCTTAGAGCACAGAACAAAACTGGATCTAGCAGTTTGAAAGCAGAATCCTTCTACTTTGATTACATTCATTCTCATACTTAACACAATCTACTAAATCCAAGCACTGAGTTAATTCCCAAAATTGATGAGGTATGCACACCACTATGGCCTATTTCATATACTAGCCAGGTAGAGAGTTAAGAACATGAATGATGATATTAACTCAGTGTAAAAGTGAATGTCCTAGGACAAAAGGAAGTTAAGAAGACAAAGGGGGGGGGGTAGTTAGTAGACATGGAGAATTCCACATGTAAAGAAAAAGATGTATGAAAAATTAAAGGGGGTACATTTTGGAGACGATAAATGAGTTTCCAAGTTGGAAGAAAGAGTACATAAGAGATTTTGTTGTAGTAATCCAGACAAAGGATGATGAGAACCTACATGAAGGTAGAGTTTACTCTCTCACCAAAAGAAAAAGAATTGGGGGACAATCAGTAGCCTAAGAATCTTGAATACTTGAATACCTAAGAAATAGCTAGTCCTGTTTGATTAGGTTCTACTTACAGGTGAGATCATATGGTATTTGTCTTTCATCGCCTGGCTTATTTCACCTAGCATGATGCTTTTCAGTTCCATCCATGCTGTTGCGAAGGGTACGAGCTCCTCTTTCTTTCTGCTGTGTAGTATTCTGTTGTGTAATGTATCATAGTTTTTTGATCTACTCATTTACTAATGGGCGATTAGGTTGCTTCCAGTGCTTGGCTATTGTAAATTGTGCTTCTATGAACATTGGGGTGCATAGGTTCTTTTGAATTGGTATAAGTGGAACCTAATCAACAAAATAAACAAGCAAGGAAAATATAACCAGAGACATTGAAATAAAGAACAAACTGATGGTTATGAGAGAGGAGAGGGAAAAGGGATAATGGGAGAATATAGGGGAAGGGCCATCAAGGAACATGCATAAAGGACACATGGACAAAGCCAAAGTGGGTAGGTTCAAGGGTGGGAGGCAGGGATGGGTGGGGCAGGGGGTGTGACGGGGAGTACATGGAGAATTGTTGTACTTGAACAACAATTTAAAAGAAAAGGAAATAAAGGAAAAGGCTAGTCCTGAGTAGTAATTTAACTTTTTATGTCACAAACTTTTGGGAGGAGTTTACTTAGTTCTAAATGGCCTTCATAGTTACAGTATAACCAAAAAGATCCTATCCTATTTTCCTTTCTTTTTTAAAGTCTTTTTTGTTTTCTGCTTGGGCATAACATAGGCTTAATTAGCTAAAGATTAATATTCATATTAATGATTGTGTTCAGTGAAGTAGAAACTCATAACAACCAGGTTGAGCCACTGTGCCCTCTGAACTTGGAGTGTTTTCCTAGTGAATCTAATAAGACACAGTAGAAGGGGCAGAGTATTAAATAATAAGAGAATATATCAGGAGAAGGCCTCCTTTTGGATTCAGACCGAGAAGGCTACACATTATTACTCCTCTGTTCTCTAATCTGGGAGATTAGAGAGAATGACTAATCTTGTTTTCTCGCCCTTGTAAAGTTGTATTAATAATACTTAACTCATACAGTTATGTGAGCATTTTAAAACCATCATATTTCAGATAAAATGATGTATAACAGCATATATCTTTGTTACAATACATTATACGTGTTCATTGATTGTTATTTCCCTTGCTGGATCTGCCCTAGGAAACTTTAACGTAAACAGAAAGGATAAATTTCAAAAGATTTCCCTTCCAAGTCTTTGCAAAAGCTCTTGTACTTACTATTTCCTTTCTTCACCTGGTTAGCTTCTACTTTCTTCTGGTTTCAGTTTATATTTTCCTTTCTCAAGAATTCTATCCAGTGGGCTGAATTCTATGTTATTTTCTGGGTGCTGGTATCCTCTATGTGTTATTAAACCATCACATAATAACTTGTTTCATTTTCAGAATCACCCATTAGACTGTAAACTCTTTGAAGGCGGGAAATATCTCTGACACCACTGCTTCCTCATGGCTAAACACAGTAATAGGTTCATTGTAAACACCAAGACATATTCACTAACTGGCTAATTAATGGAATAAAATCGCTCTGGAAGGCCAATGGTAAAAATAATTCCTCACATCACCACATATGATAGGTTCACATCTATATTCCATAACTTTCATAAGTTACTTGCTAAGCTGTGGTTCTAACACCAGTTACAGACATATGTTTGGATTTCTGTCAGGTACTCCTAATTTTATAAACCTGAGTTATTACTTAATGTCTGCACTTATTGGAACCAGTGGGGGTAAGCCAGACAGATACATTTCTAATAAACTGAGTTCTAATTGAAAGTATAACGGTTCCTCAAGGAGATCACTGGAGGACTTTGAAAATATCAATGACAGAACAGATTGCCATTTGAGTTGAAGACCTGGCTCTTAGACAAATATTGAGTTGTTCCCATTTTTCCTTTTGCTCTGATGTCATGACTATTTAATTACAAATTACCTCAGATATTGTTGAAGTCATAGGTAACTTCTGGATTTAAATGTAAAATTCTACGCTTATTGTTTTAAAATTTATACTAAGACTCCTTTCTCCAAAATAGCATGACATAGAGCTATATTTGCTCTTGAACAACTTAAAACATACTTAATTTTACACTTGCCATTATTTATCACTGTCCTTCCTCCCTGGGAGCTGCTGTTAAAATTAATTTGCATTTCAGACCTCAGGATTTTATATTGCCTTTAGGGTTGTGAAATGTTTTTACTCAGCACAACTAGGAACTGATGTTCTACCTCCCACTAATGGACCTTTAATTAGGCACTGTAATGAAGCACTCTGCCATTTCTTCATTTATAGAGAGAAGGTTTTGTATATGTAAGATACAATGTTGACGGAACACCAGGTCCATTGAACATTGCCAGCTCACATCAAATAGATCTAGATTCATTATGCTTTTGTCAGCTGTTGGATTTATCATTTTAATCACATCGTTCACAGACTTATTTGGCTGCCAAAGAACAGCATCACTGTACCGCGGGAATGTTTGTCGACATCTTGATCAACAACTCCTGGGGTCCAATTCTGACTATAATATTACTATTTTGGGACCTTGAGCAAGTTATTTAACCTCTGTCTAAGGATTAATTGGTTAATTTTAATAAGTGCTTCGCAGTAAAAGGTGGGAAGTGCTGTGACTGCTAATAGTGATAATAAAATTATAATGTAAGCTTTTATAGTGCATTAAGTTACCTCAGACTGTGATTCCATTAAGTTGCCAATTAAAATATAAGCTGCTGAATTTCTTCTTTTTAAGAATTCAAATTGCTATAATGATGGCCACATACTATTTTTAAAACTTGTTTAAGAACATGAAGACTGTCGATGCTTCAACTTAAATTAAAAAATGAAAAAAAAGACATATTCTAGGATGATAGAATTAGGAAATGAGAGAAAGCTTCAAACAAAAATACCAGACATTTGTGCCATGGTTAAATACAGATTTTGTGCATTAAATTGATTGTTCTTTTATTAACTTGTCTCTAAACAGCCCTTATTTATTTACCTATGATTATTTATTTTTTCATTTGTTTATTTGACAAAGGCCATTGTTGGGTGCAGTGTCAAAGACGTCATCCAAGACAAGTAGGAAAAATGCACACAAATAACAATAATACCAGGCAAAAGTGAATAAAGGCAGAAAGAGATAAAGAACTAATAACTTGAAAATTCAGAAGAGAACGAGATTTATTTAACCTAAGGGTGAATATGAACAACTTCTAAGAGTAAATGTGCTTAAGATGGAAAGAGAGAAGATAGGATTTGGCATGGAAGATGAAGATGAGAAGGTATCCAAAGAAAGTGCATTTCAGAGAAGAGAATAGCATGAGAAAGTGGCAATGCCCAGGAAGCTGGCATATAAAAAAAGCATAATCAGTGTGGTTTTACTAGAATAAAAAAAAGGCTGCAAAAATAGTTTGGATATTAATAATCATTTATATTATATGGGATAGTAGTTGGTAATGACCTCATTCAGGGTTATGAGGATGATGGAGCAAAAAAGAAGAAAAAACCCACCCTGTAAGTTAGTAAATGGAAGCTGTGTTGGAATACTACACTAGGTTGAGAGGAGAGAGACAAGGGAGCCATGAGGACTGAGTGACGTGTGAGTGGGATCACATGCATGTAACTGGATAGTATTCACCAAATAAACTCTGATGGCCTGTGATGCCTATCGCTTAAGAGGTAAGTTGGGCAAGCAACATGCAAAAGGGCATTGGCTTTTTAGTGGCATCTCTATGTGCCACGAATAGGCTGGCTTAATACATGGGTAATGTACACATAGAAAAGGAAATACTAGTTTGGAATTGAAGCTAACTTTTAATTGCAGCAGAAGTGGTCTCCTGCTGTAACATCAGAGGCAAACTATTTAATTCTCAAATAAGGCAATGTAATAGCTTGATTCTTTGCTGTTCTATATACTTTTTACAATGACAGAGACCTGGGTGACTCTCAGTAAGGTCCTCAATGATATCAAACAATGTGGGGACAAGAATGTTAAGCAACTTCAAGGGTATGGTCCCTGGAGATTGTTTGGGTTTGAATCTTGGCTTTCAAAATTACTAGCAATGTGATCTCCAGGAGGCTCTTTATGTTTTCTCAGTAGCCTCTTCTGTAAATAAGAATAAAACCAATACCTTGTTCACTAGTTGAATTAAATGAATTAATTGAATTAATGCAAAAAAGAAATAATTACAAGAATCCCTGGATGTAGGAAGGCCTCAGTAAATGTGATTGATGTGAAAAACCACTGTTTTGAAATTGTGGATAAAATGCACAACTGTTTATGTGGCTTCTCTTTTGAGAATAGGCACAAGAGGGTACAGAAAAAGAGCATAGAGATCAGCCAGCAATAATCAAGATAAGAGATGCTGGTAGCTTTAATGAGGGCAGTGAGAATGGAGCTGGTGGGAAGTGCACAGATCCGGGTCTACATTAAAGGTAAAAGTGAGAATGAAGGTGGTGGGGTCTAAAGAAAGAGAAAAGTCAAAAATGACTCCAAGTTTTCTGGAATTAAGTGTTTTTGCTTTAAAGACATAAGGTAAACTATAATAGAGGACTTCTGGGGTGATAAAATGAGATAATTTAGAACTAAGTAAAGCTCTCAAGTAGACACAAGTATAAAAATCTGTGATTCAGAAGCTAGGTTTAGCTACACACATAAATTTGGAACTATTTCTGTTTGGATGATATAAAAATCCACTCAATTAGTCGAAGTTATCCAGGCAGTGCATCTCAGTCTTGTTCATATATGGAAAGCATTTAGAAAACCTTTAAAAACACACAGTCCCAATACATGCTAAGATAATCAAAATCTTTGGAGGTGATATTTGGAAAACTATATTTCAGCAATTTTCAATCTTTTTCATCTCATAGCACACATAAATTAATTACTACAATTTGGCAGTATACCAAAAATATACTTTTTTTGCCAATCTGACAAAAATAAAGGTAAAATTTGATTCATTCACACCAGATGGCTATTGTGTTGGCTGTTGTCATTTTTTTTTTGTTTTTATTTGATAATCTAAGAGAACAGAGATAAGTGCCCCTGACTAAATAGTCAGGTATTGCATGTTTTAAAAATTCTTGTGGCACACCAGTGTGCTTCTTGCAGCATACTTGTTGAAAATTGCTGCTATATTTTATTAAACCTGTTGAGGTCCTTCTAATCTGCAGAGTTATACAGAAGTCATAGGCTCAAGGATTGAGCGTTTTAGAGAAAAAGAGAGATACGGGGACAGAACCACAAGTCACTCCAATGTTTAAAAGTCAGGAAAATAAGGAGGAATCAGCAAAAGACCCTGAGAAGAAGCAACCAGTAAAAATGGAACAAAAATAAGAGATTAGTAAAAGTAAAGACAAGTGAAGAAGGTGTTTTAAGGATGGAGTGATTAACTGCTGACTGTGGAGGTAAAATGGGAATTGAAAAATGACATTCAGTATAAAAACATTAATAACATTAAAAGAAATTAATTAACTTGACTTTGATAAAAGAGCCTTCAGCAGAATAATGAAGATAAAAACTCAACAGGGGTGGAGTCAAATGAAAAATAGAAAGAGGAATTGGAGAGTATAACAACCTCTCTAGAGCAAAGGTACTTTACAAAAAGAATGAGTAGCTTCACAAAGTTATAGCCAGAAGGAGATGTGGGCACAGGTAAGGTTTTTAAAGAAAGGACTGGGAAGAAAGGAAAATACTGATAAAGCAAGAGAAAGAGGAGACGGTTGTAAGAGACGTGTCCATGAGTAGCTAAGAGGCAAATCACGTGCAAGCGATGAGTGTAGCATTAGACACCTCACCAGGTTCCAAGTCATGAGAAGGAAACCAGACTGTGTGGGCACAGGGTAAGGCAGGTTGAGTGGTGTGGTGGTGATAGTTTGTGCCAGTTTTCTTTAGAGAGCTTTGTTCAGCTGAGAATAAAGTTGGGGAGCAGATATTGGAGGTTTGAGGAGAAAGAAGAAAATATGACGTAGACATTTAGGGGAGTCAATTGATTAGTAAAATACAGTAGAAGCCATAGTAAGTGCCCATTTGAGATCAGTGATAACAACTCAGGTGAGCTCAGTCTCTATAATGGTGTTATTCTTTAGCTGCATTTAGCAACGGGGCACCAGTTCAAGACAGATGGAACACTAGATTTAACCACGGTTATGGTTTTCTAGAAAAGAACAATAGAAGGGAAGAAGGAGCAACTTGAGGGTATGTACAAGGCAATGATTATAATGATATACTAGGGAATCTAAGCTGGAGAAGGCAGAAATAGGTGATTTTCGAAACAAGAGAAGAATAGAAAAGGATGTAAAGAATTATTAGAGTTGGGGTAACATAGGGGTAAAACTGAAAAATAGGGGGTGGCTGAAACAGGTAATTTAGAGAATCTAGGTATAGGTAATACATGAACTTCTCAATGTACACATGAAAGCATGCTGTCGGACTGACGTGGGTGCTGCTTCCACTTACTGTCCTGACATCTGTCTCCAGTGTGCTCAGGCTGGCAGTGGCAGTAAGGCTGGTTCCCGGCAGTCACAATGCAGGTCCCTGCATTTTGACAAAAATCCTCACAGACCGTCTTACCACAGTTTGGTCCAGTGAACCCCAGTGCGCAGCTGCAGGTGGGTCTCCCTATTGGAAAAAGGTAATAAAAAGGAAATTAGTGAACTAAAATGATTCGTTTTCATGGAGTCCTCACTAGATAAGAGTCAGGAAGCCAGAGTTCTAGTTCACTGAAACCTGTGACTCCAGGCAGTAATCCTCTTTGGGACTCAGTTTCCCAACATTCCAATGAGGCCTACATTCAGTTATAACTCAGGTTCACATCTGGTAAAATTAGCACAGCTCATTTTATATACAATTTTACATGCACAGATATATTTTGTGCTTTAAATTGCTTGCATTATTCTCTGCATTTCTCTTTCTTGGCTGTGCTGCTTTTACAATTATTTTTGCTCTACTCATGTGGTAATGCAAATTGCATTCACCATTAGAATGTAAAATAGAGAAAAATCATATTCCACAGTGTTTAATCATATACCAACTACTGCTGAATCTACATACAGCAGAGCTTAGACTTACTGTAAGTGACTATTTTAATAAATTCAAAGTGGACATGCCATCTATAATATTATTCATGAACATTAGTTGATTTAAATATGCATACTGTGTTTATACATACGCACTTACGATAGTCCTATTTTATTTCATTTTGAGAGTTTTATTCATGTAGGAGCTGTCACTTGTAGTCTAATAAAATGATTTAGAAGTCTAATGTGAACAGCACATTGTGAACAATAGCAAATTGGATGGATCATCTTTAGTCATTTTCTTTATTTGCTCTGTGGGAACTAACATCATAATGAAAGGGAAACAATCCTTTAAGGTGTTTTGAAAAAAACAGTTAACTTTATATCAGGGATGAGTCTCTCTAACTGCCCAGACTTGTCAAGATCTGAGCAGAAAATTGAGTACAGGACTAGCTCTGTAGAAGTGGTGAAGGAAAATAAAACAAAACAAAACAAAATTTATGGCTATCATCAGTAAGACAGAAAGCCTGAGACTTAGAGATTGTGCAAATGTGAAAAATAACATCAAACAGCAGAGGAAAGAGATTTAGTTATAGAATTCAATGAACTAGAACTCAGAAAATGACACCGAGTTACTAACATAAGAGAATATTCAACTACCTCATCTCACCTTTGTAAACAGGAAGCATAATTAGAAAGGTCGAAAAATACATGAGTGTAAAGCTTAAGGCTTGAAGGGGGGAAGTGATGTTTTCTCTATTGCCATAGAATCTACATTCAACACTGAAGGAAAATTCTACATTTTTTTTTGAAAAGCATTCTATTTAAAAATTGTTTTAAAGATTTTATTTATTGATTTTTAGAGATAGGGGAAAGGAAGGAGAAAGAGAGGGAGAGAAACCTCAATATGTGGTTGCCTCTCGTATGCCCCCTACTGGGAACCTGGCCTACAACCCAGACATGTGCCCTGACTGGGAATCTAACCGGCGACTCTTTGGTTCTCAGGCTGGTATTCAATCCACTGAGCTACATCAGCCAGGGCTAAATAGCATTCTTAAGTGAATAAAATAACTGCAAATAAAATCTACCTGTATTTTGAATGGAATGAATATATTGAAGTCTCTATATATTCAAAAAAATGAATTTATTTATTCATTTTACTTTGAAAGGGTGTCACACCCTTAAAAATGCTAGAAGCTATTGATTCTCAATGAAGAAAATTATATACATTTTTTATGTTGAGTAGCATTGCTTAAAATTTATTCATACATTGTATTAGTTTAGAGGCCAGATAAATGCCAATTAATAGGTTGAGAAAAAGGTAAATTGTACATGCATTAAAAATATGATTAACCTCATATTTTCCATTATAAGAAAGTTGCTTTATAATATTTTGATACAGATTATTCTTATAACAGTTGTAGAATACATACCAAGAAAATATCTTCACTTGAACAAAAATAGGTGAAAAATTAAGACACAAACAATAGAATAAATGATGGTAAAAGGTAAAGAATATAGATAATTATTGGAACATAGTTACCAAGAAAAACAAAAACCCTGACTACAAAGATTAATTCTTATTCATCATAAGAACCAGTGAACGGCTTACAGAGAAATAAAAAAATATATAAACAGGAACAAAAATAAACATTAGCTAAATGTGAAACAGAAAATACAGAAGAAATCAAATTGCATCAGAACAAGGGCCATACAGAGGAATAACTAGTACACACTTTTCTACATTACTTTCTAGGTTTATTTCTCCTTTTTAAAAAATCAGGAGTGAAAAAAAGTAATGATAGAAGTTTCCAAGGAATCAACAGAGCTCCCTGCTAAGGCACTCGAAAATTCCTCAGTCTCAGTCACTCAGAGAAAGCATAACACCATGCTTTCATCTCAGCTACAGCTGTTTTGAATCCAGGGCAGACTGACCAGGTTGTCCCCCAGCTGGCATATGCCTTGCATCACTGAGATTCTGGCTGAATTATTTTTAAAAGAGCTCCAATTTCTCTTTCTTTGAAGAGAAGATTTATTTCTGACAAGTAGAAATCTCTTCATATTCAGGGGAATGCTATCTAACTTGAAACCGTGTGATGGTACAGCAGATCTTTTGTTTGCTGATGGGAAATGAACCATCTGTTATAGGATTTTATAATGGGCTCCATGTAATTTTTTCAAAACTCTCTCTGGGTATACCCTAACAAGTTGCATTGGATTCCTTTACAAAGATTTTTTAGGTAGCTGAATTTGACTTTGACACTAGGAAAAGAAACGGCACTGTTACAATGACTAAGTACAGCTGTGCTGCACGCAGGGAGCTGGAGCATTGGCAGCCAACAAGGGCAGCACAAACAGGAAGAGCATCAATTGACCTGAGGAAAGAGGGAGAGGACAGTCTGTCGGCTCTAATCAGTCTAGTTTCTGTTGCATTCTTAACTCAGACCTAAAGAGTGTAGGTTGTCTGACTGTCCGGATTTATATTCTACAGGTGCCAATTACTGGTGAGACCATGGGCAATATCACTTATCTGCTTACTTCTTTCTGTGTAAAAAGGGGATCGTAACAGTTACTATTTAATGGATTATCATGTAAAATTACATAGAATAAATGAGGTGATATATGCAAAATATTTCTAGCTGTGCCAGGCACATAGAAAGCAGTTACGATAGAGAACCAAGATGGCGGCGTAGGTAGACACACTGCGCCTCCTCGCACAACCAGAACCGACAGAGAATCGAACAGCAAGGGGGACCAACACCAAGGAAACAGAAAATAATCATTCATCCAGACTGGTAGGAGGGGCGGAGACAGCACTGGGGTGGAGAGGACTCCCGTGGCTGTGGCGGGACTGAGACTGGCGGAGTATGGGACAAATGGCGCAGGCAGTCCGAGCACTAGCAGACCCTGCGGTCCCACATTTGCACAGATAAACCCAGAGGGCCAGACTCAGACTGGCGGAGAGTGGGGCAGGCAGAGTGGCGGATAGCACATTGCGGCACCACATTCGCCCACAGATAAACCGGACGAACGGCGGGCAGAGAAGCAGACTGCTGCGCAACCCAGGGCTCCAGCTCGGGGAAATAAAGCCTCAAACCTCTGATTGAAAGCGCCCCTGGGGGTTGGGGCAGCAGGAGAGACTCCCAGCCTCACAGGAGAGGTTGTTGGAGAGACCCACAGGGGCCTAGAGTGTGCACAGGCCCACTTACTCGGGAACCAGCACCAGAGGGGCCCAGTTTGATTGTGGGTAGCGGAGTGAAAGACTGAAATCCGGAGGAGAGTGAAGCGGGCGCCATTGCTCCCTCTCGGCCCCGCCCCCACGTACAGCATCACAGCGCAGCGACCAGCATTACCCCGCCCCGGTGAACACCTAAGGCTCCGCCCCTTAAAGTAACAGACGCGCCAAGACAAACAAACAAAAAAAATGGCCCAAATGACAGAACACTTCAAAGCTCCAGAAAAAATACAACTAAGCGACGAAGAGATAGCCAACCTATCGGATGCACAGTTCAAAGCACTGGTTATCAATATGCTCACAGACTTGGTTGAATCTATTCGAAAAACAGATGAAAAAATGAAGCCTATGCTAAGAGAAACAAAGGAAAATGTACAGGGAACCAATAGTGATGAGAAGGAAACTGGGACTCAAATCAATGGTATGGACCAGAAGGAAGAAACAAACATTCAACCAGAAAAGAATGAAGAAACAAGAACTTGGAAAAATGAGGAGAGGCTTAGGAACCTCCAGGACACCTTGAAACGTTCCAACATCCGAATTATAGGGGTGCCAGAAGGAGAAGAGGAAGAACAAAAAATTGAAAACTTATTTGAACAAATAATGGAGAACTTCCCCGATCTGGCAAAGGAAATAGACTTCCGGGAAGTCCAGGAAGCTCAGAGAGTCCCAAAGAAGCTGGACCCAAGGAGGAACACAACAAGACACATCATAATTACATTACCCAAGATTAAACGCAAGGACCTACGTCCAAGATTACTGTATCCAGCAAAGCTATCATTTAGATTGGAAGGGAGGATAAAGTGCTTCTCAGATAAGGTCAAGTTGAAGAGGCTCATCATCACCAAGCCCTTATTATATGAAATGTTAAAGGGAGTTACCTAAGAAAAAGATCAAAAATAGGAACAGTAAAAATGACAGCAAACTCACAGTTATTAACGACCACACATAAAACAAAAACGAGAGCAAACTAGGCAAACAACTAGAACATGAGGGTTGTCAATAAGGGATTGGGAGGGGGAGAGGGGGGTAAAGGTACAGAGAATAAGTAGCATAGATGATAGGTGGAAAATAGACAGGGGGAGGGTAAAAATAGTGTAGGAAATGTAGAAGCCAAAGAACTTATAAGTATGACCCATGGACATGAACTATGGGGGGGGAATGTGGGAGGGAGGGGGGTGGGCAGGATGGAGTGGAGTGGGGGGGGAAATGGGACAACTGTAATAGCATAATCAATAAATATATTAAAAAAAAAAAAGAAAGCAGTTACATTTTAGTTCTGACTATACTTTTTTCTACTGAGTCACATTCACCACTTATAGATATGACTTACTTTGTGTCTACAGTCATTGTAACAGTCTAGGAAAATCATCCTGAAATGGTCTTACATAACACATTTTATATCAATTATTTATTTAATATAAAATTAATCTGCATCTCTCTAATGGCTAGTGGTTTTGAGCATTTTTTCATGTGTCTATTGGCCTTCTATATGTCCTCCTTGAAGAAGTGTCTGTTCAGGTCCTTTGCTCATTTTTTCATTGGATTGTTTCTCTTTCTGGTGTGGAGTCATGTCAGCTCTTTATATATTTTGGAGACTAAACCCTTGCCCAAGGTATCATTGGCAAACATGTTTTCCCACACGGTTGGTTACCTTTCCATTTTGTTGATGTTTTCTTCAGCTGCACAGAAGCTTTTTAGTTTGATGTAGTCTCATGTGTTTATTCTTTCCTTTATAACCCAAAATATTGCTGTGTGGGATATCTGACATTTTCTTGCTCATGTTCTCCTCTAGGACTTTTGTGGTGTCATGACTTATATTTAAGTCTTTTATCCACCTTGAATTTATTTTTGTATATGGTGTAAGTTGGTGGTTTAGTTTCATTTTTTTTTGCATGTATTTGTCCAGATTTCCCAACACCATTTATTGAAGAGACTATTTTTACTCTATTTTTTGCCCCTTCCCACTTTTTCAAGTATTAACTTACTGTATTGACATAGGTTTACTTATGGGCTCTCTATTCTGTTCCATTGATCTATGTGTTTGTCCTTACGCCAGTACCAAACTGTTTTAATTACAGTGGCCTTGTAATATAGTTTGATACCAAGTATTGTGGTCCCTCCTACTTTGTTCTTCTTTCTCAAAATTGCTGAGGCTATTCAGGGTCATTTATGTTTCCATATGAACTTTTGTAATATTTGTTCTATATCTGTGAAATATGTCATTGGTGTTTTAATAGGAATTGCTTTGAATCCATAAATTGTTTTTGGTAGCATGGGCATTTTAATGATGTTAATTATTCTAATCCATGAACACAGTATATGCTTCCTTTTATTTAATTTCTTTCTTCACTGTTGTATAGTTTTCTGAGTGCAGGTCTTTCACCTCCTTAGTTAAGTTTATTCCTAAGTATTTTATTTTTCTTTTTAAAATATATTTTATTGATTATGCTGTTACAGTTGTCC
This sequence comes from Desmodus rotundus, assembly GCF_022682495.2. NCBI lineage: Eukaryota > Metazoa > Chordata > Mammalia > Chiroptera > Phyllostomidae > Desmodus > Desmodus rotundus. The sequence goes on from NC_071388.1 coordinate 131,410,794, forward strand.
CATTTTCCCCTCATTCCGTCCACCCTATGTACCCCCTTCCACCCACATTCCCCCCTTGAGTTCATGTCCTAAGGCCATATACATTTTAGCTTCTGCATTTCCTATACTATTCTTAACCTCCTCCTGTCTATCTTCTACCTACCACTTATGCTACTTATTCTCTGTACCTTTTTCCCTTCTCTCCCCACCCACTCCCCCCCTGATAACCTTCCATGTGGTCTCCATTTCTATGATTTTGTTCCCATTCTAGTTGTTTGCCTAGTTTGTTTTTGTTTCTGTTTTAGGTTCAGTTGTTAATAACTATGAGTTTGTTGTCATTTTAATATTCATATTTTTATCTTCTTCTTCTTAGATAAGTCCCTTTCACATTTCATATAATAAGAACTTGATGATGATGAAGTCCTTTAACTTGACCTTATCTGGTCAAGCACTTTATCTGCCCTTCCATTCTAAATGGTAGCTTTGCTGGATACACTAATCTTGGATGTAGGTCCTTGTCTTTCATGACTTCTAATACTTTTTTCCAGCCCCCTCATGCCTGAAAGGTTTCTTTTGAGAAATCAGTTGACAGTCTTATGGGAACTCCTTTGTAGGTAACTGTGTCCTTTTCTCTTACTGCTTTTAAGATTTTTCCTTATCTTTAATCTTGGCTAATGTAATTATAGTATGCCTTGGTGTGTTCCTCCTTGGTCCAACTTCTTTGGGACTCTCTCAGCTTCTTGGACTTCCTGGAAGTCTATTTCCTTTGCCAGATTGGGGAAGTTTTCCCTTATTTGTTCAAATAAGTTTTCAATTTCTTGCTCTTCCTCTTCTCCTTCTGGTATCCCTATGATTCAGATGTTGGAAAGTTTAAAGATGTCCTGGAGATTCCTAAGCCTCTCCTCGTTTTTTGTTTTAATTCTTTTTTCTTCATTCTTTTCTGGTTGAATGTTTCTTTCTTCTTTCTGGTCCACACCATTGATTTGAGTCCTGGTTTCCTTCCCTTCACTATCGGTTCCCTGTACATTTTCCTTTATTTCACTTAGCATAGCCTTCATTTTTCCATCTAATTTGCAAACATATTCAACCATGTCTGTGAGCATCCTGATTACCAGTGTTTTGAACTGCATTTTATAAGTCGGCTATCTCTTCATCCCTTAGTTGTATTATTTCTGGAGCTTTGATGTGATCTTTCAGTTGGGCCATTTTTTTGTCTTGGTGTGCCTATTGTATATTTTTCTTAGTACAGGTCTTTAGTTAAGTTTATTCCTAAGTATTTTATTTTTCTTGTTGCTATAGCAAATGGGATTTTTTCCTAATTTCGGTCTCTGATATTTCAGTGTTGATGTACAAAAATGCTTTCATTTTCTGAATGTTGGCTTTGTGTCCCACCATTCTGCCAAATTCATTTATTAGGTCGAGTAGTTTTTTGGTGGAATCTATTCAATTTTCTATGTACACTATTGTGTCATCTGCAAACAGTGACAGCTTTAAGATAAAATAAAATTGAAATTTGTTTGCATGCCAGTGATGGGTTAGAGCAGAAATTCTCCATTAACTTTACTCTCACACTGCAACATTTTGAACTTTGAAGGATGGGTCCTTCTCTCTTCTTTACCTTCTAAACATGCTAATCCTACCCTTTAAAAAGAAAGGACACACACACACAATGAACACATAAACAAGAGAGCAAACCTAACACATGGCATGTGCATCTACTTGTATAACTTAAAATTTTGGTATACCCTTGAATTAAAAAAAAATCAACACCCAATGCTTCCAATTCTAACAATATATGACAAAACAACAACAACAACAACAAAACGAGCTTTGGTCATAAAATCATATTCTAATCTCTCACTGTGTTTAGAGTTTTAACTTTTTTAATATTTAAAATAATGTACCTTAATTTGTTACTTCTCTTTATTTTCTTGGTAGAGAAGTCATATTTTTCAATATTTACATATTATATAAGTAAATTAATTCTAACTCCCTGGTGGTAAGAAAGGTTTAGAAATTAAGAAGTTAACTTGTGGTATTGTCTTTACTGTATATTATCTAGGATCCTCCTCTACTTCCTCCTTCCTAAATTCCTTCTTCCTCTTTTCCTTATTTATTTATTTCCATATTTATTCATTTTAGAGAGAGGGAAAGGGAGGGGGGAAGAGAGGGAGAGAAACATCAAATGGCTGCCTCTCATACATGCCTCGTCCAGGGACCAAACCTACAACCCAGCCATGTGCCCTGATCTGGAATCAAACCAGTGATGATGTCCAACCAATTGAGCCACACCAGTCAGGGTGCTCTTTTCTTTTTTATGGGTCCATGTGCATGTACATGCAAGATAGTTTCTCCTGCCATTACCTCATTATGCTTCCTCTACTTTTCTGCTTGATTTGTCACAGCTATATATTCCTTTGTTACTTAGTTAAATAATATGCAATGTTATTTTTAATTTTATTTTCAACTACAGTTGGCATTCAATATTATTTATATTAGAGTGGTTAAACAATCATATATATGTATTATAAAAGTGATCCCCTCAATATTTCAAGTACCCAACTGGCATATTCCCAATGCTGTACTTTACATCCCCATGACTATTTTGTGTCTACCAATGTATACTTCTTAATCCCTTCAATTTTTTTCACCTAGCCCTCCAAACCTCCTCCTATGGCAACCATCAGTTTGTTTTCTGTATCTGTGAGTCTATTTCAGTTTTTTTTTTGTTTATTTTGCTCTTTAGATTTCACATATAAATAAAATTATATGGTATATGTATTTCTCTGTCTGACTTACATTTCATTTAGCATAATACCCTTTAGGTCCATCCATACTGTTGCAAATGATAAGATTTCCTTTTTTATGGCTAAGCAATATTCCACTGTATATATGTAACAGAGCTTTTTTATCTACTCATCTACTGGTGGCACTTTGTTTGCTTCCATATCTTGGCTATTGTAAATAACACTTCAATAGGCATTGGGGGCATATCTTTTTTCAAATTAGTGTTTTGAGTTTCTTCCAATATATACCCATAAGTAGAATAGCTTGGTCATAAGGCAGTTCCATTTTGAATTTTTGAGGAATGTCCATACAGTTTTCCACCATGGCTGCACCAAATTGCCCTCCCTCCAACAGTGCACAAGGGTTCCCTTTTCTCCACATCCTTGACAGCACTTGTTGTTTGTTGATTTATTAATGATGGCCATTCTGACAGGTGCGATGCAATATGTCTTTGTGGTTTTCATCTGCATTTCTCTGATGGTTGAATATCATTTCATATATCTATTGGCTATTTGTATCTCCTCTTTGGAGAAGTGTCTATTCAGATCCTCTCCCCACTTTTCAATTGGATGCATATATATTTTTGGTGTTCAGTTGTATGAGTTCTCTATAAAATTTTAGATATTAACTCCTTATTGGATGCATCATTAGCTAATGTATTTTTCCATTCAGTAGGTTGTCTTTTTGGTTTGCAATTTTATGTTTCAACTGTACATTTTCTTGTTTCCTTATAAAGCAAGTAGGATTAAATAACCAGATTTATGCATTTCCTAAACATAATTAATTTCCATATGAAGAGAACTAGGACATCAAGATTAATTTAAACTAAAAATAATGCTGATTTAATAAAAAGTGAAAGAAAAGCAAAGATGGACAATTTAAATGTATGTTCATCTTTATTAAGGTATTAATTAGGTGATTTTATACTTTACATCTTAGGTACATATGTGACTTGAGAGACATTAGTATAATTCAGGGGTGTCCGACCTTTTGGCATCTCTGTGCCACCCTGGAAGAAGAATTGCCTTGGGCCACACATCTAATATATTGTGACACATAATCACCAAAAAGTCTCATAGTGTTTTAAGTACATTTACAATTTTGTGTTGGGCCACATTCATGGCCAACCTGGGCTGCATGTGGCCCGTGGGCCACAGGTTGGACACCCCAGGTACATGTTTCATCATCAGTTCCATGACTTTTGAGGATGACCAAAAGTTCCCAGCTTAACTTGCCTTTTAACATACATTTTGGTGACAATTATATTGGATATCAGTTATCATATCATATAATATTTGATAGAGTGGCCTGGACAAAAAGATCTTGAATGGGGACAACTCTTTCCATCTACTCACTTATTATTGCAAGGGCCTTTCCCACTGCCGTGAGAAGGTATTAATTTTTTTTTTCCTCAACATTTTTTTCTTTCCTGCTTCATCTGTGGGAACAAAACTTTCACAGAATATCCACAGATGTGGTGACAAGAGAGCTACAATGAGACCTTCTCCTTTCTTCTTGTATTCATTGAAATAATTAAAAACAAGTGTATTGCCTACTACAAAACTGCACAAATTGCACTCTCCATTCTTTACCTAACCAGGTCTGCTTTTATATATTGTCAAACTTTCCAAATTAAATTTTTTCTCTCTTTTGTATAGCTCCAAACTTTATGAGTGGAAGTATTTTGTTATATTGTACCAAATTTACAAACCCTCTTTTCTATTTTTTCTAAATAACTACGTGGAAAACCTGATTCTTTGTGAAATAAATATTAAATGTCTACATAACAGACCTATAAGAATAAAAACAGTTCTAAACAGTATGAATATATCTTAAATAATAAATATTCACACAAGTAAAGATTAATTTTAAATATTGCAAATTAAATATCCTACATGCTATCCATAAAGAGAAAATCACAAATTATTCTTCATGTTTTTGTAATTGGATGATTGAATATTTCAATGTTTTATTCTTATTTCCAATATTTTGCCCAAGGCAAACTTTTTCTCAAATCTATTCTTCCATAAGCAGGTCATAGATATCGACTACACGGACCTTGTTACATAATTAATGCCAGATTATTTAATTTCACAGTATTTCCTATATGAATACAGATTACATTCATACTTTATTTTTAGGTTTTTTATTACAAAGAAAACCATAAGGAATGAGGAAAATAGTCATTTCTACATGCTAAATTTTAATTATGCTTCTCAGATGTGTGTTTTTAATTAACTGATGACATTTCTTTGTTATTATAGTCCTACACAACTGTCATAAACTTATAAATTTTAATTAAGGCTGCCCTCAAATCTAGTTATATAGAGCCCACATAGGAATTTGAGAAAAGGTTTAACTGTAAGTAAACCAACAATGAATAAATCCATGAATTGCCCAATGGGGTTTGTTTAACAAATTAACATTTGTGTGGAGATAATGAGGTTCTATACTCAATAATACCAGGCAATGTTTTATAAAACCACATTTTTAAAAGTGTAAAATGCTTTGTAAATGACTTAATTGGATATAATATTATTATTAATTATTATATATTATAAGAAAATTAACTATATGGACATAACAGGTTGAATTCATATGAAGGACCTATTTACATTACTAATTTGAAATATCACTTTTTCTGAATATATTCTCTATGTAAATCAAAATCTAATAATCTGGGTGCACAGATAAAGTTGATATAGATTTTAAGAATTCAGCAAAGGTTGGACAAATTATTTGAAAACATGGAAATTTGTTCTGCATCCATATATATAGTTCAAAATGCATTAATAAGAGAGAAAATTCTATGTTTCATGGAGATTTGTCCCTGTTGGTCTGCTGCAGGTTGAATAGTTAGCCATAGCTTAGGGCAGGGGTGTCAAACTCATTTTCACTGGTGGCCACATCAGCCTCGCAGTTGCCTTCAAGGGGCCAAATGTAATTTTAGGATGTATAACTGTAACTACTCCTTAACAGTTAAGGGAGAGCTCGGTGCTGTCGCCGGGTAGAAACATGGTGCCGGGCCATGTAAAACAAAGTGGAGGGCCAGATTTGGCCCACAGGCCTTGTGTTTGCCCCCCGTGGCTTAGAGTGATAAACTCTTTAGTTGGCTTAAATATTTCCATGAATAAGTACAAGAAAGACATCTGGTTGTACAGTAGGAAGTGAGACAGGCATGAACAAAGTAGGAATGATAGGTCAGGTACAGGAGGTCACCAGGGCAGAAAGCCACAGGTGTTTAACAATGGGCCAAACTGGGAAAATAAGATGTAGCCCCAGGGTGACCTTTCCTCCCCTAGCATCTCACTAGTCCTGTGGTTTAGACTGCCTCTGACCTTTCATATCATTGGTCAGGAGGTTTGGACCCTCCCCTGACATTTCCTCCCTTAGTATGTTGTTAGTCTTGTGGTAGATCCCCTGAGAAGAGGAACAAAGGGGCTGAAGAACAGCCTCATACGACTCCCATACAAGCCCTTGAACAAACACCACTGTAAATGTTAAGCCCTCAAGATAATGAGCTTCTGACTCATCTCAAATAATTTTAGAAATAAAGCCCTGGTTCCCTTGACCACAGAGATGGAGCTTTGGTCAAACTAGAGTTAATACCTCAGTTGAGTAGAGTTTGGCCTCAGTTGTGCTTTAGCGCCAAGTCCAGAGAAACAGCAAAGCCAGGTGGGATGATGCCATGGCAGACATCAGGACCACCTGGGATGACTAATGACGCCTACTGATAACAATCAGCACAGACCACGATCCTGAAAGGACACACCTGGAAGCTGATGGCTATGCCATTGAGATCCTCCCCTAGGACCTCCTCTAAGACACCTGCTTTTAGACAGCAGATAAAAACCTTCAGGATGGAGGGCCCAGGACTACTCGCCATCTCATTCTCTGGAGCATGTCCTCATCTTTCATCCTCTCTTTCCCCCAGGTGCATTCTTTTTGATTTTCTTTTCCTGAGCTTCCTTCTTTTGCCTTTGTAACTATTCCCTGAGCCTAACAGCTCAGCTGGCTCACTTCTTCCAATGCTTAATTCTACCTCTGTGACTTTCTAAGTAAACTTTGGCTTTTATATGAGTTTTGGCTTTGATTCTTTCTCAGCCTGAGGTTGTTGAACTGAGCTCTAATCACTGGTAACATTTTGGTGCAGTTTTGCTGCTAACAGTTGTAACCCAATGATTTATTATTATAATAAGAAAATTAAGTTAACAATTAAATAATAAAATCCCTAAAAACTCATTGCACAAGAAAAGCTTCTTTCCTAAAGGAAATGGTATCTGTGTTACTAAAATAAAATTACAGGTCATATCCTTTCAAGAACATTTATTGGATTTTTATTTGCAGAATCAGTGAAGATCCCAGTACTATAATTTCTTCTACAGCAGAATATACTATACTATATGGATCAGCTTCCATTTGGCAGAAGGAAAATACTTAATAAGGATCCTAGTGCTTTTTTTATTTCAATAAGCCTGCTGAATATTTTTTTCAGAATTCAATTAAGTAGTTAGAATAGCTTAATTATCAAATAATCAAATATCAAAAATGTTTATAGATATAAAACTATCAAACTTAAAGAAATATTAATGATTTTACTATTAGAATGTAAATCAGAAACAGCTTGGTTCCTCTGAACTCCATTGAAAATATTTCTTAATGTGACTCTTTCAGTTAGAATTATGCAAAATACTTCAAAGAATAACAAAAGAAATAGAAGCAGTGAGAACTATTAAGATAGAATTAACCATGTAGGGGATGTAAAGATCATATAGGTTGATTTTCCACTTGACTAAATAAATTTGCATTTATGCACAAGAATTAAATGTGCATAGATTACACTCTAATAGTTGCATAATGTCCTTTGCACTGAATATTGTGATCTACAAATTATATTTTTATTATGCATTGAGGTTAATTTTTCCCATGGGGACATGTTCTAAATTTAATAGAAGTGAGTAGAAAATATGTTTCAATGCTCACTTGTGTGCTGTAGAAGACACTTTGTGGAAACATAGCTATTGTGTAAATTAGTAAGAATCTCAAGTATATCCTAACACAAATTAACCTGATATTTTCAAAGCATATTATATGAGGTCTGTCCTAAAAAAGTTCGGCCACCGTTAATATAACTAGAACAGTTTGCATGACATTGATGTAACCTGGCAGTCAAGGACAGTGGACTGGAATGCACATATGTGAACAATGGCGACTTTACTGTACTAGTCAGTGGGGGCAGTAGATGCAAATGAGTGAGCAAGTGTACTATGTGTTCGTCTCATTCAAAATGAGCAAATAGAGCAATGAATCTGCATCAAATTTTGCATTAACATTCTTCTGCCAAACCTATTTTGATGATTCAGAAAGCCACAGCTATGAGCAACTTGTAATCAGCAGCTTCATCACCATAATAACAAATCACCCCGATGACTCAGCCCCCTACAGCCCAGTTTTGGTGCCCTGCAGCTTCTGGCTTTTCCCAAAACTAAAATCACTTTTGAAAAGGAAGAGATTTCAGATTGTCAATGAGATTCAGGAAAATACAACTGGACAACTGATGGTGATTGGGAGAACTGTGTGAGGTCTCACGGTGCCTACTTTGAAGGGGGCTGAGGAATCATTGTCCTATGTACAGTGTTTCTTGTATCTTGTGTCTTCTTCAATAAATGTCACTATTTTAACATATTACATGGCTGGATACTTTCTGAACAGACCTCGTATACTACATGCCAACAGAGTAGTTATGATTTTAGAGGGGAACTACAATGCTATTACATGTACTGATATCATATATTTACATTTAAAATGAACCCCTTTTCAATAACATATGATTTTTAGCTTTGGGCAAACTGTTCAATAAAAAAATAAGACAGATTTTCCAGTGAAACCTATAAGGCTTATAAAATTGGTTTCACTTAAGCATTCTACACCTGAGTGGGAATCTCTAAGCAGGGAGCCCTGGCACAGGGTGCACACTCAGCACATGACACGACTACTGTCAAATTAGATGACTTGCACTTCGATGTACTAAATTTAGAATAAGTGCTACTGACTGTGTTAAATTAATTAATGCAATTAGTGTTAATGTATTCTTTATTAAGATACCAGAAATTATATATGTATTATTTTCTTTATATTTTTCACATACAGGGAAAATGCAAGTGACTTGAATATACAATAAAACTGAAATATTTACCCAGAGCTGATGGTATACAAGTTCCTCCATTCTGACAGTAGTTGCTACAGTGGTTCACTTCACACCTTTCTCCTGAATAACTAGGCCAACAGTGACACCTCAAATCACCCTTCTCATTTAAAATGCATCTTCCTCCATTTTCACAAGTCAATTTGCATGAATCATCTGGTTATAAAAAGAAATGTATGAATTAGCATGCCATTTAGTGGACTGCAGAATAAGAATAATTTAAATAAAAAATAAATACTAGGACTTACTTTTATTATAAAATTCCCCAAATAAATACTGCTAATATAAAAGAAGAAATAAGACTATCTGAAAATAGAGAAATAGATTTCAACCATTGTTATATGGTGAATACAAATACTAAATTACCTTTTATTTTTCTATAGGCTTAAAAATTGTCAGCTATTTCTTATATTTGTTAAAATGGTAAACAATAAAACCAACTGAAACCTTCTACAAATGAAATATTTTCCAACCAGTGCTCTTTTAGTAATACGTAGCTATATTCATATATATCTCTATATAGAGAGAATATTTTAGTGTGTATATAATACATTATATATTATGTTATGTATATATACATATAGACATATAATTTATAGTAAAGGGAAATATTTAAAATACAATCTTTCTCGGACAACAGTGTGATGATGGTCAGAAGGAAGGGGGGATGAGGGCTGGGTGGAGGTGGGCAAAGGAGTGTCAACAATAAAAATAATGAAAAATAGAATTAATGCAAAAAATCTCCCCAAAACCCAAAATAGACTCGTTGATGTACATACTTATTAACCATATATAAACATCCAAAACTAAAAGTCTTTTAGATTTGGTATAAGATGATGATAGAACAGTATTAGACATTTTCATAGGAAAAATTTCCGTATCTAAAATAATTAGTCACAATCTGTTTATACCATAGATTTTGGCTGAGAATAGGAAAGGATGCTCATTCCCTGGAATAGCAAAATTATTTTTTAAATATGACATCTTATTTATAATAAAGATTGGTTTGCAATAATTTTCCATGCCAGTTTTCTATGTTCATAGTGCCTTGCTCCATTAGAGATACTGTTTTATGTAGAGCAATGTAACAAAAATGATTGAGATTATTATAAGAGGCATTTTATTCTAGAATATACCTCCTACTAAAGTCACACCTATTTTATAGTGAAATAATTAAAATCAAAATAGTTTATATTCTTTGTTCAAGATACTGTGGCCCATACATAGCAGAAGCTTGAATATGTCACTACAATAATCATAAGAGCATCTCACAGGGCCGCAGTGACTTCAAATGACACAATGATTCAGGTATCATATCCACTGTTGCAAATAGAGCCTATCTGTCAGTGGTAGTAGGAGATTCTGAGACTTGCCTAAATGCAAGGGAAAGTTTCCAATACTTCACTATGGGTTTAGGTTGGCATAACTTAAGTTTGCATTTGTGATAGGAAAGGCTTTCTCACGAAGCACTACATATGCATAGGACAAAGAAAATGACAGTTGATGTAATGAGACCTGTGTTTAGGCCCTAGTTCTGCCACTTAAACTTGACATTCAAGTTTACCTGTCTGAACCTCATTTATTTTATATGGTCTTATTGACAAATGTACTTTTCAACTCATAGATTTGTTATGAGTATTAATTGAGAACTTTGAAAGAAAAAGTTAAATTATAAAACTTTATAAATATTAAGTATACAAGTATATACCATATACACATACACTCAAAAGAGAATTTGCTTTGAGCCCATATATACCACATCTAGAATAGCAAAAGAATGAAGAGCTGAAATCTGGGTCTAAAGGTGTTTTGTTATATTTCAACAGGAAATGAAGCATTTATTTGGTAAATTACCCTGTAGAATCAGCATTATTTACTGAGAGGGCCTAGGTACACTAAGAACATAGGTCACATGGAATAACATCTCTGAGTGTCCACAGGTGAACACTGTAGGTGCGGAATGGAAGTCACTGTGACTGAACCTGGACTCAGGAGTATGAAGGAAGGAAATGGAAGAAAATAGTGAGTTTGAAGAGATAAGCAGAGTCATAGGAGATCTTTGGATTTTGGATTTTGCCCCAAAAGCAATGTTGTGTCTTTGAAAAGCCTAAAATGTCTGAGGAGAACTGTACTTGGCTTGGGTTAAACTGAAAGCAGTGAGACTCCTAGGGCTCTGTTTAAATTATAAAGGCTCCGTAACATGATGCCTAACATACAGTCATGTGAGGTGGATGAATGTGGATGTACTAAAGGTAACCGGAAGGTATAAATCACATTTGTGCTGTATAAAGTGGGAAAGGGAAATTAAGGATAATTTTTCATATTTTGACACAAGGGCAATAGAAGTTGAAGAGGTGATTTAGCTTGGACATACTGAATTGGAAACAACTATGTAAATGCAAGTGGCAATCTCCGGCAAAGACAGATATAGAGATCCAATTCTCAAGAAGGATCTAGAGTAGAAATATGCTTGCATCATTTAAAACTTACCCAAACATTTCTAACTCAGTCAGCATGAAATATCCTAATTGGAGTTGTGAATGTGAACAGAGAAGATTAATATTGAAGCTATTATGATCCTGATTAGGATTATGGGAGGGCTTATTTTCACCTGAAGATGTTCTATGTAAACCACATAGGTATCCAAAATCTCTACATGTTAAAACGTGTGCATTTCTATAATGTGTCTCATTAGGTACCAGGAATTAAAACAAAATTAACACTGCCTGATGAAATGTAAGTGGAGTTACATTCTTTGAAAATCTAAATGTAATCATTTTATAATGAAAAAGAGAGCTGCTTTTTGTCAATAACTAAATCACCCCCAGAAGCCAAGCTTTAGTAATTATAATCAACTATAAGAAAGAGCAGGTGAATACTTCCCCAGGCAGGAGAAACATTAGAATTTCAAATTTCCTACATAAAGATTAAAAATATCCAACATATACACCATTTAACAATAACATCTACAGAAAGGTAAGTAGTTATAAAGAGCTGAAAACTTGGCTATATCAAATATTAATGTCAGGAAAAAATAATTGACATTTATCTACACCAATCAGTAACTCTGAAATCCACCTATCTATATTCCTCACTGAAGTGGCCCCAAGTCTCTAATACTAAGGCTCATAGGTGCACAGGCCAATGTGCATATTGTTTGAACAGCAATTATATGAAAAACAACATTTTCTTTTAAAATAAAAAACAAACTTTGAAATGGTTTTTGTAATCATGCCTTTCAAGCTGGGTTGCCATAGTAAAATGGCAATCTCTAAATAAAGTTTTAGGTCTTGGATAGTGTGTATTTAGACAAACATGCTTCCTCATTTCAAACACAAAACTATACAACTTGTTTCACTTTCATAATAGATTTATCTCAGAATGCCATGTGTATACTTTTTGCAAGGCATTGTGCTAGCACTTTGTGTATGTTATTTCTCACATTTCCAGTGACTCTGAACACGGGTACTGTGGGCGATATGGAGGAACTTGTAAGTATTGTGTGTTGGGTGAGAGTGTGGAATGCCTGGGCTCACCTTCAGGTACCATCGTTATTAAGTAATGGTAGATGTTAAGCTAAGTCTTTCCATGCTTCAGTGTTCTTATCAGTAAAAATAGGGGTAATAACAGCATATTATATAATCCCAGTATCATTGGGATTTTGTGATTATTATATGAAATAATATACATATAACATCTTATATTTGTTAAAATGGTAAGCAATAAAACTATACTTACAATATGCTTTCCTTATAAGTCCTCAAAATATATTTTATTATCAGTAGTAGTAGCATTTATTATTATTCCAATTTTACATGAAGGAAAGTGAGACGGAGGGACGACAGGGTCAAGCAAATTGGTTAAGTGATAGACAGATCTCGGACCTCATCCAAAGCTCCCCCTCAGCCATGCCCCAGGCCAAGTCCTTTCTATGCATTTGAGTTTGGATTTTTGAATAAATAATTTTCACTAATCAAAGGAAACAAGGAGGGTTATGTTGAAGAAACAGTGATTTCTGGTGATAAAGGAAAAACAAAAATCATCTGCAACTTGATAATAAAAAAGCACATAACCTCTGAACCAATGCACAAGTCACTCTGGTAGCATCAGGAGTGTACTTATGAATAGAATCAAACTCTTTCCAGGATCTCTCCCATTCAAACAACAGTATAAGCAGATATGTGCATGGGAGGCACCTGTGAGAATACTAGTTGTGGGGGGGGTGGAACTAATAAAACTTGGAACATGTTCCACTAGAAAGCATTTGATGGCATTTTCTTTCTTAAAGGGATAATACAAAAGACATGTGTTTCATTTTATATGTAGCATTTCTTCTCACATTCTGACGGATCATTTGACATACCTTCTCTCCCCATGTTGGTTAAGTGCTGCCATTTTCTTGATTTTTTAATTACAGTTGACATTCATTATTATTTGATGTTAATTTAGATACAAAAAATAATAAAATAGAAACAGGCTCATAGATACAGAGAACAAACTGAGCATTGCCAGATGGCAGGGGGTTTAGGGGATAGGGTAGAAAAAAGGAAAAGATTAAAAAGTACAAATTGATAGTTACAAAGTGGTCATGAGGATAGGCAATATACTCAATAATATCGTAATAACTATGTATAGTGCTAGGTGGGTACTAAAATTATCGGGGGATCACTATTTAAATTGTTGACATTTTTAGGAATTTGTTTCAGCAAAGTTAAATAAAATATGTGGCCCTGCACAGTTTAGCTATATGATCGTGTCAGAGGAACAAGTGAAAATGAACCTGGCAATGGTTGAAAATGTTTATTTAATTATCTTATTCTACCCTTGTAATGGAGATCACAGCTACTCTAGTCGGGAAGTTGATGGGTGAAGGAAAGGGTGCATCCCGGTGCCTGCAAAAGCATCCCTTTTCAATAACTGGCCTGAACGTCCCCAACCAAAACACCAGCCATGTTTTACATTTTACTGTGTTAAGAACTCCCTAACCTTGCTACCCACAACAGCACTTCACGCATCCCCCACACCAGCTGAAATAAATGACTCAGTATTTTCTTTGTATGCCATGGTTTTATGTCTTTTACATTTTTTTCTCTTTCAATGTTCAGTTCTCTTTTTCCCACTTAATCTAAATCTAATTTGTCTTTTCAAACCTTTTTCTATGGTCATATTCCACAGGAAATTGTAATCAGTTCTCTAATTGGATTAGCATCTGACACTTCATAAAAAATTTTATGAAGTCTGTCTTTTTTGTGGCTTGCATTCATATAAATATACATTTATTGGTATTTATGTCATTTATCGTTTCATCTTTGTAACCTCTTCAGGTTTGCATATCCAATGCTTAAGGAACCCAACTATCTTAAAATTGTTACTCTAGTTTTAGAAATGTAATGTCTTGGAAAGGCAGAAGTCTTCAGATTGCATGTAAACCCCCAGAAGAGAACAAAGGGAAATAAATGGGGGTGAAGAAGCTGACCGAGGGCAAAGACACGGGGCTGATGCGAGTTCTTTCTGACAGAGGGACTCACAGCGGGGAGTAAACCTTGCTCCGTGAAGACCCTAAGTACGCGTTCACGGCATAATGTTCGCTTTGATCCTCAAGGGACTTTGGAGCATGTGTTTTGGTCTGTGACATAAAATTTAGTGTTGATTTTCTTTTTGTTTTCTTCATAGTAATTTTATTCCCCAATATGGTAAAAGACAAATATAAAGAATCACGCTATTTGTGTTTTTATTTTTTCTTGTGTAATACTTTTCAGCATTTGAAATGATGTTTCAATTTACTTTAAGGTTTGTTTCAAGCTGTAGCTTCTAAATTATCAACCTCAGGAATGAAGATATCTTGTAAGTTTTGTTTTTTAATCCTTGGTTTTTAAATTAATGTTGTGCTTTGCTTATAAGGCCTAAAAACATTTCTTCATAGTAGTGGTAGTATTTATGGATAACCAAATTTTACACAGAAGAAACTAAGACGTAGTTTCAAACTTATTCTTCAGTTTCTAAATTAGTATTGGCATGCAGAAGCTGTTTAATATAAACCCGTTGATAAAATGGATTTGGTGTTGAGTTTAAACTAATAATGGCATGCTCAGAAATATCATCTTCACTGACACAAGAGCTAATAAAATATATTCTGATTCTGTGCGACTTCAAGGTTTTTAACCTACTCTTAAATGATAGTAAGTGCTCAGTGCAGCTTTGTGAATCAATGTAGAATGAATTAATAGAAAGTTACCATTGGAAGAACACTTTATGCAGGCTTTCAACAATAAATGATATTAGGGTAACTAAATTGATTAATAAATAGGTAATTACATTCAGTGTCAATAGTTGTAAAAATTTATCGTTCAGATGAATTCATTGTTTGCAGATAATGAAGTTTACGTATTAACGTACCTAACAGGCTGTCATCATTGCAGGTGCCATTAATCAAATATTTCCCTTCTGGGCACACACAGGTGGCCCCAGCAGGATTCAGCAAACAGAGGAATTCACATGCTAAATTCAAGCATGGATTGGGTACTGATTAAAACAAAACAAAAGAAAACAAAGAAATGCACAAGTATAAACACATTAGTTTTCAAAAAGATACAACTTAATAAGGTGAAATAATGAATTAACAACCCTGAAAAGAAATCACATCAAATTTCTGCTGGTCATTCCTCATTTCAGTGTTGCTGTTCACTTTAATAAGAGAAGAGGTCTCACCTTGAAACCGTATGCCAGATGATTGGTCAAAAGCAGCAAAACTTTAGATAGAATTTTAAAAAGTTTTTTGGGGGCTAGAGATTGTTTTAATTTGTTTCCAAAACTGACTTGGATAAATATCAGTTGTTACCTTTCCAGATCATTGCACCAAATATATTAAATCTCTATTTATTTGCCATAAAGATTAATTATAAATAAATATTAAACAGGTTCTTAAAGGATGAAGTCATGCATAAAGTCAGATCATTAGAATTTCAACTACATTTTAGCTTGTCAATATTTTTGGTAGTTGTATTTTAAAATACATCTTTCAAGATAATAATATCAATTATTTACCAATTCCCTTCTAGGAGGGAAAGTGACAATACAAGACATAAACAGAGAAAAAGACAACCCTTGAAACAGTTTACCTCAGATGCTTTTAAGGATGAAATGTTAATAATATAATTGCTACTTGGTTATCAGTAAGAAAAGTCAAAATGACTAATGATGAATAATTTCCTTACTTGTCTATAGACTCACAAGGTTTTATTAAGAATTGCAGAAAAACAGAATGATGCCTTTATAAAAATAACAATGTCAGTTCTCATTACTAGAAAACACAGCTAAATTCTGGAATTTTCATGTTTGTTATGACAGAAATGGAAACTTGTATTATTTATATTTTCATTTTTATAATTTAAAGTCTGGTGATACAAAATTAAAGTTACTTTAGTTACTGGGGCTAAGGCATTGAAATAGTTACTACAGTTAAAAAGTGCCTTCTTTTGAGAGTCATAAGGAAAAACATTTACCTATATAGACAATTATGTAAAATATTATACTTACAGTCTTGTTGTTTATAGTGATGAGATATTAAAACACCTTTTGTTTTATCAACATCTAAGGCTAGGTACTCTACTGAACCGTGGCCAAATTTTTGTACTCGAAATACACCATTTTTAGGTCCTGCTCCATATATATAATCTTCAAAGACATCAATCCTATGTGGATGCAGCAAGCCTAGAATTTGTAAAAGGTGGGGTTATAAAAGTTGCAATGTAAATACTCAGAATTAAGAAAACTAAATTTATCCAAAATCTTACAGAAAATATTATTACTACTTTTAGAAAAAAAACTTTCAGAATTAAAATATGTTTAACATTACATATGAAATTATTTGAATTACTTTCTCTGCCTTAGGAATAATTGAGATATTAAATAATGTCACTCAGAACATTAAAAAAAACACTTTCATCACTTTAATCACCTTCACCACAACAAACCATTTGCTGGGGGCTTATTATATGCAGTGTAATTTTCTCGGCTTTACAATTTGCTGTCAAAAGAAAAGCCTACAGGCCAATCCGATCCTTTGCACAAAAACAGGCAGTTCACCAAGTTCTCAAATTGTGTTCTGGGTCAAATCAATGATCAAAGTAGATTATTTGAATAACAAATTTATCAAGTAATCCTAAATTAATTTTAAAGACTAAAATTCCAAAAAATATTGGTTATTACTATTGCCTGTTTTAGAAATGGGGTAAAAACAAATAAACTTCTAAATGGTAATCACACATTTGACTAGTTTGTTTAAAAATAATACAGGCTATCATTTTTCCCATTTTAAAAAATGACTTATTTTAAAACATTTTGCAAGGCATACAACTGTAATTGAATAACAATAAAAATTTTAAAAAAAGAAAAATGATTTAGCAAAAAATTCAAACTTTTGATACTATAATTTAAAGCAAGTAAAATGACAATATTTATACAGGGTGTGGCAAAAGTAGGTTTACAGTTGTTCATATAGAAAACAATACAATAAATAATAACTAATAGAAAAATAAACTTTTTTATGTACTCACGACTATAAACCTACTTTTTTACCCCATCCTGTATTTTACTTAATATCTAGAGGTTGTAGAACATAAAATATGTTTTAAACATATATTTATCTTCAGGGTAACTTGAAATAATAACATATAGTTGTTTGCTTAGTTTGCTTTTGTTTTAGGTGAGGGTGTTAACTATAGGGGAGGAATGTGGGAGGGAGGGGGTGTGCAGGATGTAGTGGAGTGAAAGGGGGGAAATGAGACAACTGTAATAGCATAATCAATACATATATTTTAAAAAGAAATAATAACATATACACTTAAGCTGAAACAGGATAACTTTCTTGTAATCAATTACAGAAATGAAGAATTTTTTTTTTCTAACTATGGCCACCATACAAAAAACACACACTTTAGGCAAACGCACAATGAAAGTTAAATTTCATTGTTTTTTTTTTTTTAGCATCTCTGCTTTTGTTTAAAAAAAAAAGCAAAACTGTGTTCGTAAAATATATCATGTAAATATAAAACTTCAAATAACATATTATGAGCAACTTGTGATAAATAAAGGAAGGGGTTGTGGTAGGAAAAGGTAAGGCAAACAGAAGGGAAAGAAATCAGATTCACAGAAAGAAATGAAGTTTCCAGGCAAGGAAAGTGGGAGGCACGGAAGGGAGCTAGAAAGTGAGAGAGGGAACGGTAAGAGGCAGGCACAGAGGTGGACATAGGAAAGGGTGCCACAAACTACGAGCACAAGTACATTCTGAGGTCACTGATGGTACAGTCGTCGTTTTTGCACAGTTTTTTTCCTTGTGTAGAAGTATACCTATCAATTACCTCAATAATAATATTTTGTTCCTATCATGTTTTACTATATACAGTAACTTATTTCCTGTTAGTTACCACTAGAGTTGGAAATAAACATTAGTTTTCACAGATGTTAATATTGACTTACTTAAGGTGTTCTGCTCAGAAAATGAAATATTCGCAGAACGAATATAATCTGAATGTAAGTAGCAATGTACCATGTTTGTCCTAGAATCAAATAGTTCTCTGGCCTGTGTCTTCATTACGAGTTCTCAGAAGAAAGAATTTGAGAAAATCTATAATATAAAGCTTTCATACTTATGTTTACACACCATTATTTAACTCTGTCAAAATAATTAAAAGAAAGAGCATAAGCCCTTCACAGACCTTGTCTGCTGCTGACAGAGACCACCGAATCGGAGCCATCAAACAGGACACTGCCAATGAGGGACAGCTCAAGGTCAGCCCAGTATATCCGTTCGCTAAAGTGATCCACAGCCAGGCCTGCAAAATCAACACACACGGACAAATGAAAATAAATGTGATATTAGTTAAAATGAAGTTTTTGCTTCTTACTCTACAATTATGATTGTTTTTCTTCAAGCATCACAAATTTACATAGTCTATATCACTGTACTGTACAAATTAGAAAAAAATGAAATAATTCTTATCTGAAATATAGGTGTATGGATTACATAGAATTTATTTACTAAGGCGTAGCAAACATCTTATTTCACATAAGAAAAGCTATCCTAAGTATGCTTCCATTCCACACTTAACTGATTTTTTAGTTATAGCTATTTTCTAAAAGACTTTTCCATGATATTTTAGTTTTTTATCTTTGGAATATACACACAATTAACTCATCATTTAAATAACTTATACAACCTTTAAAATAATTCAGTATAATTAGTTATATTTGGAATTTATTCATGAACATATCAAAAGTTTATGGGCTTAATCACGAGATATTTTCACCCATTTGGAGTTAGCCTGTACTGATAGGAGACATCTGTGTGCATGCTGAAGTTGAAACAGGTGAAAGCTTTGTGCTTATAGTGAAGAAGAATGAATGGTCAATCCCTTCAGGTTCTAACTGTACTTAAACTTTTCTCTAATTTTTTCCTTTAATCATTACTTTGCTCTCAGATGGCTTGTCTTCATTTTTATCATCAGTATCTGTTAGTCAATAACAACGGACTAAAATACTCTGTGGTAAAATGTTTTTTTCTATTTTTTCAACTTTAATTTTTTCAACTTTATTTTATAATGTAATTGAAGTCTGGACAGTATCTTCTTGCAAAAGTACAAGCAACACATAGAATATCTTAAGTAAAGTTCCTTCCACAAAGAAGAGTAAGATCTATGACACATGGATTCTGTAATAAATCTTTGCTGCTGTAGATATTTAATTTTTCTGACATAGTCTTTAGATATGAAGTAGTATATACTTTCTCAGTAAAATACACTTAAAATACCTTTAGCATATGAATGTAAAAGAGCTTTTCCAATCAGAACATCCAGTAACTAACTGAGGTACACCTCAATGGCAAGGAAACTAAATGAAAAGTATTTCTGAATAAGTGCTAATAGTATGCCAGTGTAGATGGCCCAACATTTAACAATCAAAATAAATAAAAAATAATGATGAACACCATTTGGGAATCATTCTTCAATTAAGTAGGTAGATCTAGCCAAAATGTCATCAAGACAAGGCTAATTATCACTCTTTAAGCACAATGTAAGAATGTTGTATTCCCAATTAGTCTCTAGAAATAATTTCATAATTAAAACAAGTGGTCCATGTTCTACTAGTTTCTGCTTGATAATGAATTTTGTATTTGGAATCATATACAAATACAGGGAGTTATATTTTTGCTTTTTCACATATGGTTCTGAGTAACATGAACCATAAGAAAATCCAATGTCTTGCCACCACCATCATATTTCAAAATAATTGTCTAAGAAGGAATGAAAACACTTTTCTTTCTCTTCTACTTACCTAATACAATGAAGTAGGAGGTTAAAAATAGTCTGTGCCCAACAAATTGGTCTTTATATTTAAAAATACAAAATTTTCTAATTGTAAAAAATATTAACCATGGTATATAATCCAGCTTATCAACCAATAGCATCTTTTCAGATTCAGCAGTAGTAAAAAGTTCTCAGAAGTGTCATATATTGCATCACTAGCCTAGGCTTGTCTAAAACATACCCATCTTTATCAGCTCTGGTCACATACTATGTCATTGAATGGAATTACATCTAGATAAAATTGATATTAAAAAGTTTTAAGATGGGTGGGATATATATTTCAAAAATCCTACAAGTCAATGATTTTGAATTTTCCTTAAGCCCTTTAATAGAGGATATAATTGTTTAAATTTAAAAAAGTTAATAAAAGAACGAACTTTCTCATTATAGAGATGAGAGTCAAGTTGATATAAAAAAACTAGTCTGTTTCCATCTTTAAAATATCACATCCCTTTTTTTTGTCTTAAAGAGCCAATAATAAATTGGGGAAAAAATCAATTTCAACAAAAATAATTCTTATCTAAACTGAGGATGATAGCTATTTAGAACCAAGTCAGTATAAGCACAGCAAATTTAAAATAAATACCATCCCCATTCTAATAAAGCATAATGGAATCATAATTTGGAGGGTTTGTAGAAGATAAAGACACAGGCTCACTCAGTTTTGGGAAGGCACGTTAGAGACCCTAATCATGTAGGCATTTGCTTACCATCTCCCATGATACCATTATTACTATAATATTTTAGGGGTTTATGAATTTCACTTTGGTTGAACTCTGAAATTTTTCAAGGTTATGCTCCCCCTAGCTCTGGTATTCCTACTGAGACCTTAGACAAGGAAAAAAAAATTTTATGAGAAACTACTATAGTACTAATGTAATATTTAACAAAGAAGTTTTCAACAGAGCAATGCATTAAAATTATTGTGTTTTCAAAATTAAAGAAAAAAATATAAATTTTGTATTAAAGAAAAGCCAAGACTTGTAAGGTAGTAACAACAAGCAATTGTGCACTATTACCATATTCTTGACTTAAGAGGTGATAAGAGAAGCCCAAAAACCTAAAGATACTTATCATTATATCAAACTTATTTTCAAAAAAATTTAAAAGTATCTTTAAGAAAGGTTGCTTACTTAGAGTCTTAGATTCCAAACTACATTAAAATTATTTTCCTTATGTATATACATATATGCATATGTATACAGCATATACATATATACATATACATATTTATTTATGAATATTAGTAAAATAAATGTATCAAAGAATTGCAAAGTAGTCCTTAAGTTTTTATTCATTTTATTTAATTAGAGACATTTGTTGGCCAAGAACAAAAATGTTGAATGAATCAGGTAATGTAAGACTGGTCCAAGGGCCAGTATGTAATTCTTTATTCTCTGAAAAGCAGCCACAATTTGGGAGGAGCTAAAGAAAACATAAATAAGCTTCTACAAATCAAACAACATGGTACTTAAATCAAACTTATGTAATTCTGCATACCTCCTGTAGGAGGGAAAACTGGAAAATGTCCTTCTCTGACACAATATCCATTAACACCATTCAAAAACTTATATTTATAATGTGCCTTCCCTGGCAACACATTCAGGCAAGTACTAGCCATGGAGCATAGAATCAAACAGTTCATCTTCCTATTTTCATGTGGCATACTACTCAACCACCTCACAGCTGATGAAAACAGAAGATAGATTATGCTTCTTGTCTTTACTACAGAGCCTAACTTAAAAAGTGTGTCATTTACTAAAAGAGGCCTTACAACAATACCGTGGGTTAGAGTGTGAAAAATTGTAGGTATTCATCTCTACATTTATCCAACACATAATTATTTTAAGCATGCTAATTACAGGTAAAGTAAATATTATCAAAGTGACCTACACATAAGAAAATTAATGCTCAAAAGTTTATGCAGGTTGCTAGAGTTTAACTCACATATAAATGGAAGGCTATGCTCTTTCTTCTACTCCATATTTCTTCAATGTAATGTTCAATGCGGAATACCTTCTTTTTGAACTCTTCCTTCAGCTATGATGCCACTGAATCCCGTTGCTTGGTTTCTATTGCCCAGACACATTTGCAAACCTCACTTTTGAAGTTTACTCTTCTAAATGTAAGCATCCCACAAAACTCTACCCTAAGAAGCCTGTTTGTTTTCCCCTCCCTTGTTCATCTTAACAATTCCAATAACTTTAAATATCAGCTATCTGTTGCTAATTCTCCAAACTACATTTCTACTTCTGCTTCGATCTCCAGAACTAAAATGTTCAGTTATCTGTGAGATATCTACACCTGATTGACTCAGCCTGGGTTGCATCCACACCTGCAACGGCTGCCTGTGGCTGAGTGACAACCTCACACAATCTGTGCCCAAGAGCTGCCTTTTCAAAAGTCCTACTGTAATGACTTAAAAATGTTATACGGAAACTATTCCCTCCCATTCCTGACCCTTATTACTAGCCTACATTCACTCTCTTCTCCACGGCACTAAACACCTCATAATTTACTTTATAATAGACTTTTTAAATATTATATTTTCACTGTCAGCATCTCAGCCCTCTGCCCTCTACTAGGGGGATGGGAGTGATAACTGTGTTTTCACTAATATATTTCAAGTGCTCAGAATCGTGGTTGACGTATACCAGGTGTACAATAGATATTAGTTGAATGAGTAAATTAATGACTTCTCAGTGTCTATTCCAGTAAGTGGGGCAGAAGTTCTCAGAGCAGAGTTGCTGAGAAGAAAACTGATATATGCCCACTGTAAAATGAGTAGAGCGCCTCACAACAATTACCTTCTTGACATGCCCCTGTGGGGTCTGAGCAGATTCTGTTACCTGCTTAATATGAGTCAATGGTACTTTCCATGGTCTCTAAGACCCGCAAGGGCTGGCCCCTATGCACCTTGCCAAGCCTTGTCTCATTCCACTTTCCAATTTATTTATTACACTCTTTTTTAAAAGAAACATTTATTTATTTATTTATAAGAGAAGGGAAGAGAAGGAGAGAGAAACATTGACGAGTGAGAGATACATCGACGTGTGAGAGATACATCCATCAGCCTGTAACCCAGGCATGTGCCCTGACTGGGAATTGAACCAGTAACTTTTTGGTTCACAGGGCGGCACTCAATCCACTGAGCCACACCAGCCAGGGCTATTTATTATGCTCTTTGGCTTTCCCTCAATTCCATTTCTCACCTCAGGGCCTTCTGACCTATTCTTTACTTTGTGTTGTAACATCATTTTATATCTTGTCCTGTCACATCATCTAGCAATTATTCTTAAAAATCAACTGCCCTCAAAAAGCCTTCCCGCCCCACTGTAATGAAAGCAACACCTCTGCAGCACTCCACTCTTCTCGGTCAGAGCCATTTATACCTGCGCCTGTGTGCACTCATACATGTTTTTGGTTTTGTTTTTAATGTCACCCCACACTACACAATAATGTCTATAAGTACGGGGATCCATATTTCAGGTGACAAAGAGTGCCTAGCATATAGTAAGCAACAATATTTTTGAATTAAAGGAGAGATGAATGAAGGAAGAATACAAGCTTTTTTGAATAACCTGAACTCATTGGAGATATTTCCTATCTCTCCCTCTGCTCTCATATGTATTTGATAAATTCTATTACTCAAATTTTGCTTTGTCTCCCTTACATCCTCTTGTTTTTGTCTCAAGGTTACTGTTCTAGTTATGCTATTCTCCACTGTCAGTGGGACAATTCAGTGGACTGTTAACTGGCCTTTTAGTCTCTGTATCTCTTCATTCTACTGGCATAGTGCTACCACCGCAACATGCCTGAAGACCCACATTCTTCCCATCACTCTTGAATCAGAATTGTGCAGTGTTTCAAGTCATGTCTAAACACCCCACCATTTAAAGCCCTCTCTTCTCAGCTCCTGTTACATTATATTACCTGCCCTGTCCCCTTCTAGGTGTCCCCTGACTCCTGCCATGGTGAAACATGCCGCGTGTTCGGCATTGCAGCCGCTGTTTCAGAGTGCTATGCCATTTAATACATATGGCAATATTTTAAGTTAGTTATTATTATCCTTTTGATTTTATAATGATAAAATCAAACTTTGAGGATAATAAGTTCATTTCTGAGATCTCACAGCTAATAAGTGATCCCCTGGAGTAAACAAACAAACAAACAAAAACAGGTATCTGACTCCAAAGGAAACCTTTATAAACCCTGCACTGTGATGGATTATCTGCCCCCCTTTCCAATGTCTGTCTATTCTCCAAGCCCTATTTCAAGAGACACCTTTCACATAGTCTTTTTTCTTTAATTGGAGATAATCTTTCTTGACTCTGAACTTCCATAATATTACAAGGTATGTAGCAATTCTCACATTTTGCCAAAACTCTAGTTAGTTCTGCTCACGCCTCAATTTTTTTTCTTCTTTTCAAATGTAAACTCTATGAGAAAATGGACTGTGTCGTGTTCATCATTAAATTACCCATAGTGCTGAGCAGAATGATTAGCACATGGAAGATATTCAATACATTCACCCACATTTAGCCCACTGTAGGAGATGCTGTGGTACCCAGCCCGAGCTTCCTTTACAAGTCAGGGTACCCAACTCCCAGCGCTGCTTTAGCAGTGAAGGACTCACACTTGCCTGCCTTCTGCAGGATTTTGTGCTCAACTCAATGCAGCAGACTTGCTTGGGAAGTTAGGGCCCACCGGCCAACCAACGACTGACAGGAAATATCAAAAGACAATCCCCTTGCCTGTAATGGAATTTATGTTCCAAAGCACATTCCCTGTGAACCAAGCTGAGACTAGACTTTACCTGAGACATAGTCTTTTTGGGCTCTTTTCCTTTCTCCATCTTTTGCTTCCCCTGCATTATGCTCCCTTTATAAATAAACTTTGCAAGAATTCCTCTCTCTCAGGCTCCCTTCAAAGCACCCTCCTACGTTCCATTCTATAAACTGCTGCCACATCATTTTTTAAATGAAAAATCTCACATATAGTATGATTACATAAGATATTAACATCAGAGAATTTTTTAAGTAATTTTGCAATGTTTTTATACATCTAAAATTAGTAAAAAATAAAAAGTTAAGGAAGGAAGTACAAAGGTCTTTAAGCAATTAAAGTCACGTTTGGGCAGATTATACCACTGTCCTCAGTTCTCTCCAATGGCTCCTCTTAAAGCTAGAATAGAATCCAGGGCTTCTCAAGTGTGTTCCAGGTTCTACATGATCTGCCCTGATCACCTGGCCACCCTCATCTTTACCATCTTCATGGGCTTCTAGGAACACTACCATTCCTGCTACTTCGACACATGCTAAGCTCATTCCTAACTCAGAACTTGTTCTGTCTGCTTGGAAAGCTCTCTCCTCACATATTCATATGACTAGCTTTCACTGTTTATTCAGTTATCTTTTCAAATATTACCTTTCTGGAGACTTCTTCTCTGATAACTATAATTAAAATGGTGCCCCCAATAACTGCTCATCCCTTAGTATGTTTTCTTCAAAATATCACTTACAAGTATCTGACATGATGCATAATATTTATGGTTTGCTCTACAGGAAGGAAAGTAGCATAGGAGTTGGACTCTTTTCACAGTAGTAGGAACTTTTTTCTTCAGCATCCGGAACAATTCCTGGCACCAGGTGGTGTCAGTCAGTATTTGTTAAATCACTGAATGGTGATGCGCGCACATGAATGGACTAAACCCCAAGGACTGCTCACCCCCATAAAGAGTAAAAACAGTCTAGTTGGAAGAAAAGGCATTAGACATATTAAAAGTTAATAAAAATATAAGTGTCAAACATAAATTTTCAACTCTAATAATATTACAAATCATAATTGTTAAATAATGTAGGCTGTGGATAATGTATTTTATCCTTTTGATGGGAATGTTGGAAGCAGGGTGGGTGGTACAGAATCCCTGCCACTCCAGGAGAGTGAAATGTTTTATTGAGGAAAAAGTGTTAAAGTTAGAAGGTATAAGATGGGAAAGATACAGTTGAATATACAAAAGTTGAAAGGGCATTCTGGTTGGAAGGCTGGAAGAAACATGGAATGAGAGAAGAAGCAGGGAGGCGGGAAAAAAACTTGAGCTCCTGATCAGTCCTGGGAGCAGAAAGAGTTACTGGAGCAGTGTCATCAGTGAAAGACAAACACCACATGATCTCACTTATACGTGGAGTCTAATGACTACAATAATCTAATGAACAGAATATTCAAACTATTACAGGAACAGAAGCTTAGACACATGAAACAGACTGACAGCTGCCAGAAAAGGGGTGGGGAATAAGGTGAAAGATGGTGAAAGGATTGATCAAAGAACCTTTACCCACAACCCATGGACACAGACAACGACATGGAGATTGACTTAAGGACAGGAGAGGGTGGTGCTGGGTGGAAATGGGAAAGGGAGAAAAAAATGGGAACAATTGTAATAGCATAAATAATATAAACCTATAAATATTTTTAAAAAGCAAGGCATCATCCAACTGGTATGTCACAAAAATTATTTGTTTCCCCAGCTCTTTGTCCATTTAGTTTTCATTCTCTAGTAATATTACCACCTATCCCAACATCATTAACATATTTCTGTAGAAAATACCCTAATAAATTGCTGTAAACCTCAAAATTTTATGTATGTGAAATCCTACTTGTGGCCTTAAAACTTGATCAATTTTCAAATATTATCCCCATAATATCACTGGCAGTATAAGTTGGAAAAATACAACATGAAATGTTAATGACTTTTATAATGTCATATTATAAATTAGTTGTATCGGTTTATAAAAATGATTATATTGCAAAAAACCCCTAAAGAATTATAACACTAATATGCTTAGCATATTGCTATGATTTTAGACTATGTCAGAAACATCATACCTGTGGGTCTCTGTAAATTCTTTTGTACTAAAATCCTTCTCAGAGTACCATCCATGGCTGCTTCTTCTATATGGGAGTGGTCCCCAACAACAGTCCAATACATCATCCTGTAAAGATAAGTTAGCCCAGTGATGGTGCTGTTACAATCCAACTCTACTGCAAAACACAGTGTTTGTTCACATCTTGTGCATCAGAATCACACCAGAGTCTCTGAAAAATCAGATTCTGGACCCAACTCTACAGCTACATAATGCGAAGCTCCAATAGAGGACCTCAGGAATCAACATTTTAAACAGTCTTAACTATGCACTAAAATTTGAGAGCCACTGTTTATTAATATGAACTCAATTTTATATTGAAAATTTAATTTAAAAAATTTCATTAACATTTTAGAAGAAAAATCTTTCAAACACTTGAAACTATACTTTTGCCATGACAGAACAGTCATATTATTATGGATGCTGCATCAATATGCTTTCTTTCTTTTTTTCTTTATTTTGGTAAAGTAACTTCTTTCTCAGACAGATATAATTCTCTATTTAAAAGATATCACACTGCATAGTTTTATTAAGTAAATAACATTTCTTTCTTTTAACTCAGCATCCAGTGATCCACTTTATGGGCAATCAGCAGTTTTATTTAACATTTCTCTACTTACCTTATGGTCATTGCTTATAAAGGAAAAGTAAAAAAATGAAAGAAATAGTTCATGTGAGATAAAGTAAATGGCTTCGGTAGATTGTTTAAATTTGTTTATATATAATATGCCTTCATTTTTAATTAATCCAAATAGCTAAAATCACTAATACTCTAGTTAATGTTTAACATTATGTTTAACATTATGTTTAATTTTACAAAAATTCAATATGAGATTCGCCAATATAACACACGAGTGGTTATATAGTTATCTCATGAGTTTCATTATTCTGAAATGCACACATAACACACACACACTGAATGTATAATTTTGCAGACGCTCAGGAAAAAATATTTGCTCCACAGTTTGGTATAAAAACTAGCCCTGGCTAGTGTGGATCAGTGGATTGAGTGCTGCCTGGGAACCAAAGGATCGCTGGATTGATTCCCAGTCAGGGCACATGCCCGGGTTGCAGGCCAGGTCCCCAGTAGGGGGCGCTCAAGAGGCAATCACGCATTGATGTTTCATTCCCTCTTCTCCCTCCCTTCCCCCTCTCTAAAAATAAATAAATAAAATCGTTAAAAAATAAATTAATTTAAAAAAGAAATATAAATAACCAAGTGATTAACTTACCCTCTCTTAGGATTTACAGCAATAGCATAGGGTTCTCCAGCCATATTTGTTAAGAGTCGGGTGCAGTTGGGGCCATTCAGCTGCCCCACGTTGATAGAGTATCTCAGACTGGTCCAGTGAGTGGTGTAGTAACTGAACCAGTGCATTCTAGAATGATCAGTCCAATAAATATTTCCTGCAACCCAATCAACTGCAATGTCCCTGGGCCTTTTAAATTCAGGACACTATAAAAAAATAATAATAAACCATAGTATTTTAAAAAACAAATTGATGAAGTTTTATGTACTATACATTGGCATATGGGAATCATATTAACTAGGCCAGGTGTTAATTGTTACAAAGATTTTGAATTAATTTGACTTCTATTTTTAATGTTTATAGATATGCAACTTCACAAATTTTAAGTGTACAACTCAATAGAGTTTTACCATTGTAATTAACCCTGTTTATCCACCAATCTGATAGAATATTTACAGAATTATACAAGGTTAACCTGTGACATCTCCTAGTCAGTATTCTTCTGAGAATAACAATAATTGTGGTATCTAACATCATAGAATAGCTTAAGCAAATCTATATAAATAGAATCATGTTCTTGTATTCAGGACTTCTTACTCAACATCATGTCTGTGAAATTCATTCACATTATGCATGCTAGTTATTAATATTTTTTATTTTTATGAATATACCACAATTGTTTACCATTTTACTAATGATGTTCATTTGGCTTCTTTACAGTTTTAGGCCATTATAACTAAGGTCATGAATACTATTCTTGTATATGCCTTTTGTGGTCATAGCCACTCATTTCTATTGATTATCTAGCAAGAAACAGTATTGTCAAGACTAAGGTACCCGTATGTTCAGCTTGAATAGGTACTGTCAGGAATTTTTTGAAGAGTTTTTATTTATATAGACTGCAGTAATTAAAGAAGTTCCAGTTGTCCTTCATCCTTACCACATGTAATTTGATTTAAAAAGTAAAAAAAAATAGTACAGATGGAGAAATACTACATTTAAGAATCTTTTGAGGAAAGTTACCATCTCTGTCATTTATAGTAAACCTGCTAGCTAGGATTTTCTGCTTAATACTTTACTACTGAATTATTGTAGACAAAGGTACGAGAGGTCACTGGGAATGGACAACAAGGAAAATAATGTATGGTCCATGCCCTTCAAATAATTTGATCACTTTGAGTAGGAACTAGTGTAGTAATTAATTTTACATGGCCAGATTTATTGTGCATGACCAAAAGTGAGACAAGACCCCCAGGGGCATTATATCAAGAATGAAAACAATTATGTGGAGTGAAGACATGTGCACAATGTGTAGGAAATCATTAGGACCTAGCAACCAGTGAAAATATGAAGTTTTGACACATGAAAGTTTCTCATGTGGTTTTCTAGTGAACACATTTTATTGAGAAGTGGACTTGAATTAAAAGAGAAGAAAGAGACCTCCTCAAAAAACAAACAAACAAAACACCCTGAGACACCAAGATACTAAGAAACAGGAATTGCAAGCCACAATCTGCTGTGTAATTACTGAGATCCCAAGGAAGAAAAATATGGCTTGAACTAAACACAGAACCCCAGCAGTTTCTAATGACCTTTAATATCAGTCTTTTTACCTATTGGTTTAAATACTGAAATTATGAAATTACTGTACCCTGTTTCTGAACTCTAACAGGAAATATTATCCATCTGCCCAGTAATGCCCCATGGCTAACTGAAATTAAATAAAAAACACTCTGCAGACATACTCTAGAAATGACATATAAATAAATACTCATAGATGGATAGAATGTAAAGATTTTTGTCAGCCAATTCACAAAATTATTTTCATGTGATTCAGTGTCATTTAAATTAACCGTTTTTTCCCCCCAGTTTGGAGGCATTTAAAAGTAATTATAACAACAAGTGACATGGGCATGTCAATGTTTATAATATTTATAAAAAGGAGAAACAATGGAAAAATAAGCATTATAATCTGTTTAGAGCCTATTGGAGCTCTAGAATATTTATCATTTTCTAACTCCAGTAGAACAAGCCTTTAGCATGCAGAAAAATATGATATTTATTGTCTAGTGTTAACATAGAAAAATCTGTTTCTCTTTGTCAGATGTAAATATATACATGGTTTTATACCACAATGGCATCCTGGCTAAAATGGTACATATATAATACAAAGTTCCATTTTTTTAAATATAGGATTTTCATTTGATTATACTCATGCTCAAAAACTCTGATTCCATACTGCTATACCTGGACTGCTGACAATTAAGAACCCAATTTTCTAATGTTAATAGAACACTTAGAAGTTTGATTTAGTGATTCTTTTTCATCTAAGCAGTCTGACGAAGTTCCTACTAATGATAAACTATAGAAGAATAAATCAAATTTAAGTCATGCTGCTATGGTAAAGAATACTGCTTAGAGACAGGAAAAATGTTACTTATTAATGCTAAACAAAAGAGATGCTAATGAGTTACAGATTTATTAAAATCTACACATTTATTCTCTGGTTCCTTGATTAAGGAATTCCTAATGTCATTCCAATATCAACTGAAGTAGTTAGAATATGAGGTGAAAGACTGTCACACCTAATAAATTCAGCCTAAAGTCATGAATCATCAGTGACAAGATGATTCTCAGACACTAAAGGCAGCAGGGTGAAGATGTTAGCAGGTGTTCATCCTCAGTGACTCAGAACATAATGAATGCTCAATGATTTTCAACACCACGGAGAGCAGAACTGAACAGAAGAGGAAAGAACAGCAAGGAGACAGCAACAGGATGGCCTTATGCCAAGGAACCTATGGCTAACCAGCAAATCACCCTTTATAGTGAGTTCCATTGGGATGAAATGGTTCCTTTTTATTGTTTAGTTAGACCAAGATTGTGAAGAGCATAAGCCATATAAAAGGGACTTTCATATTGATACTGACTGGAGAGTGGAACGCAGAAATTCCTGTTGGGTCTTCATAAAATGAACAGACAATTTGTGAAGTGGTTCAAAGTCAACCAGGTAAATACACAAAGTGGAAAACACAGGAAAAGTAAACAGGTTCTGGGAATGGGATGGAATCTGATGTGGGAACACAGAAACAGGAAAGCTAAAAAGACAGCTAAGTCATTTGTCTCCAAAAAGACTGAAAACAAAACAAAACAAACACATATAATTGAAAAGAAGAAAATGTAACTCTCATTGGCCACTTTAGCTAGCTCATTAGACAGATAGGCCGATGAACTACACTACTGATGATATGTCATGTTTAAGCGACTACAGAGACATGTGATTTTCCTGACAACAAAAGGCATTGCTCATATTGTCGCACAAAGTAGAAGACACATTTTGGCTGCTTTCTCAGAAAGATGATTTCTTTCCTAATAAACTCTCCAAATACACAGCCAAAGTTTTGAGGCCTGAGACATTCCTTTTTGTAGGAATGTATTAGTCAAATGGATGAAATACTTAAATCTTACAGAAAAATTGGCAGCTCGATTATAACGAAATTAGAGGCTGTTACTTAAAACAACTGATCCTCTGCAGCTGCGGACTGTAAGGCATCTGTCATTACCCCAGCTTCAGTAAACTGAAGATATACGTCATTGGAGACATTTATTTACTTATTTATCTTGAATTAAGGAGAGAGAAAAATCTATGAAAGAGGATCTCAAATATTTGATGCATGGAAATATTATCTTCTTTTTAACAAAATTCTTACAGTTAGCAATATTCTTTAAGAAAATATAGTTAACACAGGATAGATTGAGGTGGTAACCTATTTTATTTGTTTTTGTTTTTCATCTGTATGTAAACCCAAGAAAAGAAAATTCAGTTTATTTTACTGAAGTTAATTGTCTCCTAATGTAATGCTATTAAAACAAAGATGTAAAGCCACTCTATAAAATGTGTGTGTGTGGTGTATTTCACAGTATTTACATTTTTGGTCTATATTAGATAAACATAGCTTTAAAATTACTCAAGTGAAATAATCTCTTCTTCAAAAGAAATTGTAGATAGAAGATAGTTTTACAGTTTAAAATATTATTCATTCTATAATAAGGCTATATTTTATGCCAAGAGAACATTTCAGGAAAGTGCTCATATTCCTACGTACTGATGAACTTCATATACAGCAACGCTTCCCTGGAAAAGAGTGAGTAGGGTGGACAGTAATATCTGGTCAGAAAAGTAACAGACTAGATTTTTTTAACCCTATAAAATATTATGAGAAATAGTGAGGAACCACTGGATATTTTTGATTAAAGACATGAAGTGATCAGATTTATGATTTAGAAGGAGCATTCTGGCTACTCTGTTGTGAGCAAAAAGGAATACAAGATGACTGGCTAGGAGGCTATTGCACTAATAGAGAAGAAAGTTGATGATGCTTCAAAATTAAGTACTTTGAGTCAAGCTGTCAGGTAGTCAAATCCTGAACATACCTTGAAGATAGATTAGACAGTATTGTTTGATTTTTAAATTATGAGAGGAAAGAGGTCAATGATGACTCTAAGATTTTTATTTTGAGCATTTGAAAAATGAAGTTTCCACTTAATGAGCTTAGGAAAGCTGATCTTGTGGATCATATATGAAGTTTATTTTTAGATGTGCTACTTTGGGGATTTTTTTAAAACATCCAAAAGGAAAAGCAATATAAGTAGTTAGAACCCAATAGTTACTAGGTAACTGTTAGCATAAGAATATATAAAAACATGAAGCTATGTAAATTCTACAAGGAAGTGAGGATAAAGTTTTTAGAAATAAGATAATAAACGTCTGAGCCTAGAGATATTTTAATATTAAAAGGGAAGGAAAAAAGAAATCTAGCATAGGAGACTTGATAAGGTGAGAGGTGAAACAAGAGATCAAAAAAGAATAACTATATTGATGATTGATATTAGTACCATTTTGTATTTAAGGGTTATTGTTACATAAATGGTGAAACAAACAAAAAGAACTACTTAACCTTGACTGCAGAGACTGATGTTTTTCTTATGTAAAGAACTGGTTCTCAGCTCTCACACTACTGCCATTTTGGTCAGGGTAAATCCTCCTTGTGGGGAACCAGCTCATGCTTTGTATGGTGTTAAGCAGCCTTCCTGGCCTCTACTCACGGATGCCAGCAGCACTACCCACTTGTGACAATCAAAGCTATCTCCAGGTATTACCAAATGTCCCTTGGGGAGGCAGGTCATCCCCACTGGAGCATCACTGATGTGGAACATGGAGTGCTCTCTGAACTGGGTTTCCTTGATGACTGTGAGCACTGTCAAAATGTTTCATGACTCTGTCACCAAATTTACTGAATACTTCTCTGTTTCAACTCTAAAACTCTCAAAATACCAGACTCTCTTAGTTTCTGTGACTGTACATTTTCTGTTTTTTTCCCAATGTAGTGGCCACACTTTGTCATAATTTTAATCTCAGACTTAACATACTAAAACTGAACCCCAACTTTATCATCTTCATGACCCATCAAGTTGTGTAATTCAGAAATTTAAGTATTAATCTTGAGCCCTTCCTATTTTCATTTTGCACATTCATCCTATTTGCAAACATTTTAAGTTAAATTTTTACCATCCGTTGAGACTACAATAGTATAACCTACCACTATTTCTAACTTAGAACACAATCCTTCTAAGTGATCTATGTTTACTGGAGCTTCCCCCCACCAAATCCATTCTCTACACAAAAAGCAAATTAGTTGTCTTAGATATAAATGAGAGGACATTACTTCCTCTTAGGTTTAGTTCAAATCTTCTTAGAATGGGCCTGTACTGGTCATCCTATAAAAAAAATTACATCTAAGTGCTTCTTTTTTAGTCCATTATTTATTTCCTTCAATACACTTTTTAAAATAAGATTTTATTTATTTATGAGTTTGCTTGACTTTGTCTTTGTTCCCCAGAACCTAAAATTTATGAGAACAAGAATCTCTGTTATCATTATTGTACCCTGAGAACCCAGCACCACACCTAATAAACAGAAATTTTTAAATAAAGGTTTGGGTATGAATGAATAAAACTTGAATGGTTCTCCTTAAAATACTATACTGTCTGATCAATAATTTCTTCAGGATTATTAATTATAAAATCATAATTTTATATAGTTATATAAAATTTATGTTCAGTAAAATTTTGGATATTGACACAATTGTTACAAAACAATTAAACTTTAGTATGTATTCTTAAATGCCTGACTTATGCAATCAACAACACAAAGTGGTAATAATGTATCAGTGGTAATCTGATAATTTTAGATTTCTTCTAAAGTAATTGTAATAAATGATTATAGTTTTGGACTGGTTTGAATAAACTCAGATGGTTTTCAAAGTATTCTTGCTATGCAAGTATAGACAGTTTCAATTTAGAACACTAATGGTTAAATCAATTTATAATAATAAAAAATAAAAAGTAATGAAAAAATAAAGTATTGACTTTTACCAGTACCTAAATATTTTAAAACAACACTTTGAAGATTTTGCCTCACACACACATACCCACACGTACTTGAGTATGGGTACCTGTGCACACCTGCACACTCAAGTGTATGTGCTGGTGATCGACCCACAGACCAGATATTGGGTGTGAGGTTTTAGCTAGGCATCCAATTAAAAATTGAAACCTAGTAAAAATAACTTACTGGGATATTTTGTTAAAAGATTTTCAGGAAAAGAAATGGTCTAATCAACTTTTTGAATAAAAGATACAATTATAAATAAATTATAAGCATGCACATTCTGAACATTGTTTTTTGCATAATAAGGAAAATACCAAAAATAATATCTCACATTCACTTCTCAAAAATCAGGTAGGTTTTTGCTCAGTTCTTTAATGGTAAAAAACTAAACTATATTTTTAGTCATTTGCATTTTTACAAGCATTGATTTATTTTATAGTGCTTGTCATCATGTGCTGTGCTACACAGCACTTCATACTGTCAATGATAAATTTCCAGAAAGTATGCTCAGTGGTTGCATAATGCTATCATATTCTGTTTTGATTACTAAAATTCAAATTCAGATATCTCTTTATAGTTTACATATAGACTGAGTCATGTTAGTCTTTTAAGTTTTAAATTATTTAATTTTCTTAAAGAAAAATATCATCTCTTTTGTATAGACCTAGGGGTTATAAAATCATAAGCAGTTCTAATGTAAATAAACAACTTTGCATTTGAAAGTTAAATTTGTAACTACAATTAGTATTCCAATCATTTTCAGAGATTACAGAAGTCTATTCTCTTCACTAATTCAAAAAAGTTATATTAAATGTTACCTTTCTTTGGAATGGACTTCAGTGAACATTTAGTTGTCTGAGTAATCTTCCTCTGATATCTGATACCAAATATTTCCTACTCTTTACATAGATGGAAATATTCCAAATTTTTCAGTATCAGTGAATATGCTTTCAAGGCATTCTATTATCACATGGCTAACTCCTTTCATTTGGTTCACAAATAATGGAGTTATAAGTAAAGTGAATAGTTTGCTATGTGGTTTTTTTCCTTTCACCTATTGATTCAGGAAAATAAAACAATGTTCTATATTCAGCTTAGAGGAAAATCTTGAGTTTTATTTACTGAGGGGTGAGGAATTCTCAGGTCAGTATCATTTAATTTTTGTATCTAAACTTAGATGAAATAGGTCATATATTCATTAAACTATTGGATGGCTAGCTGGTGACCATAAACGAGCAAATACAATACATGTCAGAGTAATTTATAAGGGTAGAAAATCAATTATTTATACACAAGATAAATTTTAGGGAAATAAGCACAAATTGTCCAGTTAATAACTTGATGAAAAAAACTGTGACACACATCTTTTGGAAATCATATAAATATATTTACTTTCTGGGAGGAACTTTAGAAATTGTCTACTCCGATACTATACTTATTTGTCAGATGAGTAGCTGACAAGATGTTGCAATCCCTCAAGTTAAAGTCTAAATTTTGTCACATTATAGCTGCATGGCCATAAGCAAGTCATTCAATTACTCTGGAATGCACATTGCTCATTAAATTAGGTTGGTAAGTATGACTATATTCCATATTTGTAACATTGAGATGTCAGGATTACAAAAAGATAGGAGGCAAAGTTTAACAATTACCCTCATTAGTGTAGGCTTAAGTACTGTTTTAAAAAGGATGCGTAGGTTAGAACTTCTGTGGAATGCTTAATGGTTTAGAACACGGTGCTAAAACTCATGGTTCAGAGATCCCAACCCATAATCATGACATTTAATTCACTATAATGGGTTCATAGAAAATTTACTCTACTGCTACATATTTTTATTCCTAATGGACACTGTCAGTCATATGTAGGTCTAAGAAGAGAGACAAAAAAAAAAACAAATGCAAAGTGTAGATGATATAACACAAAGAATCACTACAATTAAAAGACTAAATAAAGTTTCAGATCCTACTGGAAAGAGGCTAATAGCTTTGCTATTGTCTATGACAGAGTCTATACCACATTAATAAAAGTAAAGATTAAAATATGTAAAATAAATACATGCAAATAAATATATAATATACCAATAAAATATATACATTTTTATTTTGTGTATAAAAATAAAAACTTTTTTACCAAACATTAAACAAATTTCTCCTCTGACCTACACAATAAATTCTGTTCACTAGAGGACACTATATATCATCAATCTCTCCAAACACAAGACTAAAATACACTTTTAAAAGATTTTATTTATTTCTAGAGAGGGTCAGGGATGGAGAAAGAGAGGGAAACACCAATGTGTGGTTGCCTCTCACACCCCCACTCCTGGGGACCTGACCCGAAACCCAGGCATGTACCTTAGACTGGGAATTGAACCTATGACCCTTTAGTTCACAGACTGGCACTCAATCCACTGAGCCACACCAGCCAGGGCTGCTTTTCTTTTTTTATGAGAGAAAGTTTATGTAGAAAATCATAGAGGTAGAAGAAGTGAGCTGTAGAAGAAATGGACTCAGAGAACAAGTTACAGAGGCAAAAGTAGGGCCCTTGCAGCTTAGGAGAAAGAGAAAGGCAAGGAAAGCACACCTGGGGGAAAGGGTTGGGGCAGCTGCTGATGTGTTCCCCTAGAGAGATCTACAAGACCAAAATAATTATCAAATCATTTCCACTGAAAATTTATATTAAAATTATTTATAGATATATTTTTAGCAACTAAAAATTCAGACAAGGGTAAGTTGCAAACAATTTTTAATGTGACAATAGAGAACACCTTGCAATCATTGCCATCATTATGATGATGATGATGATCATCGTCATCGTCGTCATCCTGTTAATGGCAAGCATCTAGATAGTGCTTACTATGTGCCAAGAACTGTTAACACTAATAAACATATACTGAATATTCCACGCTAAATTTTATGAAATAGTTTAGAGCAGGGGTGTCAAACTCATTCTCACTGGGGGTCACATCAGCCTCATGGTTGCCTTCAAAGGGCTGCATGTTACTTTCAACTCCTTAAATGTTAAGGAGTAGTTACATTTACACAGTCCTAAAATTATTTTGGCCCTTCGAAGGCAACTGCGAGGCTGATGTGGCCCCTGGTGAAAATGAGTGTGAACCCCTGGTTTAGACAAACTAAGAGGCTAGTCAGCAATAGGAACAAAATTAGAGCCCAGGCAGTGTAACTCCATGGCATATATCCTTTGTCACTTCATTCATAAGAGATGAAATGGCACCTTTGGAACAATGTTTTGGCAAAACAGACTTCAGTTTTAGAGCTAAAGTTAAAACTAACCAAGACTCTTAGTCTGACTTTTGGTCTGATAAGGAAGTAGTTTATGTGTAAGTGATGGAGGGCAGAGTGATCTACTCAGTGTCTTGGTTCTACCTAATAACTCTTCTTTATAGGACAAAAGCTATCGTATAACATTGTGTTTGAGGAAGGAAGAACTGAAGCAGCAACTCTGATGTATATGGATTTTTACTCATAGTTAATCTCTCACCTCAGTTCTACAGCTAACATTGCTTCTTTTAAAACCATCTTATTGCTATTTGTGACTGATAAAAATATGTTCCAGAGTTCTAGAAACTGGTATTCATGTAGTTGAAATTTTTATGGGAGATACCACTGTAAAAGGTAGCGAGGACTTCCAGACAGGTGCCTCTGATTCTACTGTGATAGCACTGCACTTCTTGGTTGTATGGCAATGGGCCAGGCACCACAAAAAGTGTTCACCTGAAATTTTTCTCCAAGGATACTTCAAAATATAAAATATACAATAAATTGACATTACCCAAACCCAAAAAGGATAGTTTACAACCACAAGTCTAAACAAATGTTCTAGTTCATTTTCCTCAGAAAGAATAACCATGATAATCAATGTGTCCCTCATATTCTAACAAGAAATATAGCTCTGTTTTGAGGTCCCCTGAAATATAGTTCCCAAAAGTCAGAAGAAGTGGTTACACTATGGAATTGATCTGTTGCCCTAGAATACAAGTATATCTCCCATATTGTAAAAAATGAAACCATTTTTCTTGCATATTTTGCCAATTTATTTTCTAACAAAAACAAAGTGATGGTCCTAATCCCATTTCATGATGAGAAAGACCTCATATATACAATAATTTGTATAAAAAATACAAAATGTAGAAATGTCTGGTATTATCTTACTATTTTATATAACTAAGCAAATCCATTAAAACAAAGCATAATATCATGCAATTAAAATAAATGTATAGGCAGCTATAAGAATAAACAAGTAGTTAATTGTTTATCTATATAGGAAAAATATTGGGAGGAATCATTGGATATTTTAATGACCTTTTATAATCAGATATTTTGATGGATATGTTAAAATAAAACAGGGAGATGAAAAGGTATGAGCCTTGAAATATTCAATGTGCTTACTTACAATCAAGCCACTGTTTGCTTGCCTTTTTTCTCTATCATGGATCCTTTTGTAGAAAATCCCGCCTGGATTAAACTGAGTGCTCCAAATAATCATATCTCTTTGATGATATACATCCATTCCTGTTATCCTTGAATTATGTTCAACATGAGAAATTTGTTGATGATCACCACTGTAGTTGAATGGATATATAAAACCCAGGATATCAGTGTCATTAGCAATGTAGAGAACTTGATCTTCAGAGCCTGGAGATTATTATAATAAAATACAAAAATAAAGTAAATTTCAACTAATGTAAAACAATGATTGTACTGTTAAATTATCTTGAATTGTTATTCTTAAAACAGTTTCTTTCTTATCTCAATAAAAGTCAACCAACTTCACACTGTTTTTTAATCTTCACAAACTTACATTAAATATAGTTACCTAAACATTTCTAAGAGTTATTATTGTAGGTTAGGTATGTGTAGTAATTACTCTCTTCATGAAGAGGGATTTGTGTTGGTATGTCATAATGCATTATATTCTAATGTTTTCTAAATGTGCAGATGTTATACTGCATAGTCATGAAGCTTCAAACACTTCTAAGCACTTACTTTATGTACCTGTGTGATCACTACCTTATAATAAATTGAAATATGAAGAATCTTTTTCTTCCAATATTTATGTAGGTCAAATATTATTTTATTTTTATTATACAGAGGAATCAGTATTTGCTACATTAAAGTGACATCATCTTAATACCACTCAGAATCGTGCTAAGTGGCACTCTCTGACCTGAAGTTTTGACAACTACAATACAACACGGATGTGATGTGCATCCTGAGACAAATAAAACCCTCAGTCAAATCCTGAAAATATTAATTACAATAGTAATGGCACTATAAAAAAGATTGGATGGCATATATAGTATCTGCAAATTTACAAAAATAATTACACAGAGTCATAGTTCAGCTCTATAGGTTTAGTAGTTCTCAGGTAGTGAAAGTGTACTCTGTGGCAGGCACTGTGTTAACCCTTTCGCAGTTTTTCTGCTCTTCTTACACAACTAGAAAATAGGTAGTAGTGTTCCCATTTTACACACGAGGAACTGACGCTCAGAGTTAGAGAACTCCCCCTGGCCGAACAGCCAGCGAAGGTCACATGACTGACTGCACAGCTCCTCATCGATCCACTATTGTCTCACTCTTGCAATGATTGTATCTTACTAACAGTGTCCAGTCAGACCCTTTAGCTAACAATATTTAAGTTACAATAATATTTAGCAAAATAGGAACACTAAAATTCATATCTAATAAAGCTCCATATCCATAACTCATTTAATTTTAAAAAGTAATATTCTTAAGTGGAGGCAATCTGAGTTTAAAAGCATGATTTTAACTTAAAACCTTTTAAATTCTTACTCAAAATTCTATTCTCCTTATACTGCTAACCTTTAACTTGTCATTTTTATCCCAATGGTGCAATAATGTCTCAATACACTGAAAGTGGACCATAAAGAAAGATACTTTCCTATTCTATCATATTTGCTTTTAAACTTTTATGTCCCTTGAAAAATTGATTCAAACACAAAAGTGATTTTTAATAGCAACCATGTATTTGTCTTATCTATAAACCATCGCAAATTAAATTAAGAATAATAAGCAAATGTCCAAATTAATAAGCATTCAAAATAGACTTATTTTATTTTGTCAGGCATGAAGCTATTTCTAAAATACAGCATAAACCTTCCCATAATATATTTATAGAAAAATCATACTAACATTTGAAATAATGCTCATAGCCTTACCTTTGGCTATGCAGGTGCTGTTTCTTTCCTGAAAATTCTGGTCACATACACATTTAAATGATCCTTCCGTATTTATACATTTATGTGAACATGTGCCAAAGACCAAACATTCATTAACATCTGAAAAGAAGAGCTCAAAATAGCATCATCATACCTCCAATTATCACTTCTATTCCTTCTACACTTCAAAGGGACGTTTGTCTTTTCAAAACTTTATCAGTGACTTGTGTCATATTGTTAGGTCATGATACTTTTTCACAATAGTTTCACTATAATAATTTATCAGTTGTTTGTACATTGCTTGTTAATCCAATTAACACATTGAAATATCCACTTCAAATTCCCCTAGTGTTTGCCTTTACTCAAATAAACAGATCTTGAAGTTTCCTTTTAAGTCTGTTTCTGATTACCCAACTCTCTACCTCTGCACATGCCATATACTGTTCATTTGTCCTATATTGTCCTTTCCCACTTTTATTCAAAGAATTTCCACTCATTTCTCCAGATCCACCTGATGTGAGGAAGCCTTTCTTGGTCTCCATCAATGTACAGTAGCAACTATCCATCCCATAGTTTTTGTGCTCTGCTGTTTGGATATTTTTCTCTTGCAGCATTGTTCACACTGTATTTCAGATATATTGTCATATATTTATATCCCCTACTCGACTGTCAGTCTCTTCAGGGCATAAATTTTGATTTATTCATTTTTTATTGCAAGCATTTTGCACATTGCTTGGTAGAGAATGAAGATATGGCTATATTGCCAATACACCTCTGGTTTCATATATATGAAGCGACTTTGTAACAAGAAGGGCAATGTGAAATAAACAAAAACTGGATGCCTATATAAATAAATATGTATACATCATAAGTAATCAGTCAATCAATCACAGATAATACTTTGTGGTTCAACACATTCCTCTGATTTTAATGGCATGAGCAGGGCCAGGTTTGAAATCAAGTGATTCTGGTGAATTACCTATTTTCTCTCTCTTTTGCTTTCAATCAGCATAATTCTTTGGCCCCTTTTATGCCAGATAGTTTCCTTAATTATGTAATAAGTTTGTGATATAAGTCCTTCCCTTGAATTAAGGATAAACACAGTGATAATAATTATCTTTTGTTTAGCACTCAACAGTGTTTAGAAGGCTCACAGTAGAGATGAGGGCTTTCCCCATGACGCCTGCACGTGGCAGGGCCCAGGCTACAGGCAGGCTTTCTCCTTCTGATCCTGTTGCCTCTATTAGATTCGGTGCCCAAGAACTAACCACTCTGAAGACAATTCAGTTCTGTGTGTGAAATGCAGGATAAAGAGGCAGAAAATGTGTTTATGTATTTTAATGAATATTACACCAGGGATTGAGTAAAATACATGTTATCAGCACTTACTCATCAGAGACTATCACAACAAATATTTTAAGTTATTTGATCCTATGGTTTTCTTTTGATAGGAAATCAAAATAAGCAAAAATCTGCCTAATTTAATAAAATCTCAGTATTCTGAGATAGCCCTGTAATAGCCAGAATCAGCATTTTCCCTTCATCTCTGTTATAATGCCTGTTCTGTGAGCACTGGCAGAGGATAGAGAAATCCCACACGTGTCCAACACCTAGAACGATGCCTCACAACTGTCATTCCCTTTCTACCTCTGTTATTCCTGATATTTCCTTCCTCTAGACACTTCAGTTGCATAGTTTTGGCTTTGACATCAGAAAACAAGTCCTTAAGTTGTTTATTTGAGCTATATAAAGAGAGGGCAGAAATTTAAATTATTTTATACAAATCAAGGAAATGCCTATCTCCTCCATACCAGGTCAAAACTGCTTCTTATGTTAGGTCTTCATTTAATTTATTAAAGATACAAATTTTATTGGAGTTCAAAAATTATTCATTTACACAGCAAAAGTTTCAATGGATTCATAACAATTTAAATCAGATTGTAATCTGCAGGTTATAGTTGTTGTGAAATATAACAAACAATAAAGAAAGTTTTGAGAATAGGAT
Source organism: Desmodus rotundus (assembly GCF_022682495.2). Lineage (NCBI taxonomy): Eukaryota > Metazoa > Chordata > Mammalia > Chiroptera > Phyllostomidae > Desmodus > Desmodus rotundus. Next base: position 131,453,957 of record NC_071388.1, read on the forward strand.
TTCTAAATTTGTAAGTATATAAGGGAAACAGAAGCCACTACTGAAAAATGAATATGAGCTAATTGATGTCATTTGAAATTAAAATCTTAAAAAGATTTTGTGTGTGTGTGTATGTGTTTTATTATGCAATTGATAGATAGTTTCTAAGAAACAAGAAATATTTTAGTCTGGAGAAAAAAAGTGCTTTCTTATTAAAGGAAACAAGTTGCCAGTTTTCAGTGTTCCATGTTAACGGAGAAATAAAATGTCGTGAATAATCCAAACAAGTATATAACTCAAAATGTATATGATATGGATACACTTGTTTCCCTTTTGGCTGAGTATAATTCATTTATTTCAATAATCCAATTTGATTGACATTATATAATACACCCCCCCTTTCTATAAACCAAAGAATGCATGAAGAGACAATAGTAATGGAAACTGGCAGGTGAAAGCATCATTTAGGTTTGACCCTAATCACAATACTATCAATTTTAGTGAAGAACCTTGCCGAAAGAGCATATAGTATTTTGTGACTACAAAGCCCCGATTTAAATTTCATTTACATAAAACTTACTATGTGATTCTACCTATCCTACATGCTCAATTTTTAAATGATCTCAAGTATGCTTACAGAGATTTATTACATCCCGTCTTTGAATTTCAAAGGACATGTCTTGGCAATACAAAGCACTATTTAAGACACGGTGTTAGGAGAAAAGCCCATAGTTCTCTAAAAGTGAATTGCCTATTGCATTATTGCAAATGCCATAGCTCAAGAGAAATGGGTCATCATAAACATGCTCTTTCATGAAGTGCCCGTAATTCTCCAATGGTTCCTGAACCAGCAGTTTCATTACTTGCATTTCAAAACAGAATTGTAACAATACTATTGAAATTCCTGCAGGTCTGAATCAGCCACAGAAAAGGGTCTGTAGCCTCAGTGATAGTCAGCTTAGCAGTACAAACAAACAGGCTGTTGACCCCAGAGACTTCTAATCTTGCAGGGAAACCAGGAACCCACAGATAGACACACCATTTTGATGAAAATCAATCCCCTGTCATCCCACAGTTCAGCAGCTTTGGGAGTCTTTTATAGCCTAAAGATTTAAAAGCAAGCTGTTGAGGAAATGTACTATACCTTCACACTGTCTGTTTTTCATGTTTCTCTGAAATCCAGGCTTACAACGACAGTAAACAGATGTTCTTATTTGATTACAATATGCATCATCTCCACACGGATTCACATTATCTTCACAGGTATATTCAGTGGGAGCTGGGATTTAAAAATATGTTCAAGACCAACATAATTCTAATTCCTGAAGTGGGAATTCATTTTTTCCTTAATTTACAACTATATATATTTTACCATAAATGATTCTCTTTGAATTTATAAAATTACGGTTTTCTCACGATATAAGCCATTTTTTCTTATAAAAAGGTATAGAAACAGATAGAAACTGAATGCATTTACATTGAACATAGTTTAGACCAAACTGTCCACAGAGATATTTATAGCTGCTACCTAGCTACTCCGCTTTCTAAGAGGAAGTGGGGAATCAATGGCCCTCATGACAAGCGCTCTAAAATGTTATGATGTACTTCTGCGAGTACTGCATCCTTTTCTAAGAACCAGACATCTCCTGGAAACTGCCTAGAGATGTAGCCACTTATTGTTAAACTAAAGTCAGTATTCAGGAACGCAATCTTGGCTACAACCCTGTTACTCAAGCAGGTAGACACAATCAGCCGTTCTTAAACTTTTATATTCTGGACATATGTATGAGGATTGAGTATGTAATATGTTCCAACGGCCATGGGCTGTGACACAGGTCAGGACAAACTTCGAGTTCTATGTCAATCCCAGCACACTTGTTATAATTTCATTGCTTTGGTTCCCATTCAGGAAAACATTTTAGAATGCAATTAAGTGAGGAAACAATATTATAGGCGTAATATTAAATGGTATCTATTTTACCTAAACAAATAAAATAGAGAATAATGGGAACTCTAAATATCAGAATTGTAACCATTATTAATCCCCACTAACTCCTGAGTATTTCACCACTGACTGAAGTACATGAGAGGAATTATACTGTGGATGAGATAATAATACGTGTGGCCATAGCCTCGTATGCGTTGCTTCACCAACCAGTGAGGAGCAACTTAGATGCATAAATAAGAAAAAAAAATAAAAGACTGAAAAGCAGGAAGTATTTTCTGGCTTCTATAAACAACCTTAATTTAGGGTCATAAGTTTAATTAATTTTTTAATATGGAAAATCAAAATTAAATATATTTTCTAAACATAAAATGCATAACTGTCAAGGTCTATACCTCAAGTACCACAGCATTCTAACTGAGTAAAATAATAATGGCTTCTCTAAGAATAATTCAGCAGGAGATTAAAATTTTAACACATTGAAAAATCATTAAGACCTTTTTCATCATTTAACAACTATTAATGATTGTAAATTTCAAAAGTATTGAAATTATTTTTTATGAACTAAAATATTAAGTGATACAGATTTCTTTGCTGACATCAAAGTCTGTATTTGGTTACTGAGTCTCAGCTTCAGCTCCGACAAGTTTGGTCATAGCAAAATCAGCCTTTCCCATTTCATATTTTGTAATATTAACAAGTGATATTCAAGTTTGCTTTGGAAAAAGCTTTACATAATGGTATTACTCAAGCACATTTCAAAGAGCATTTTTTCCTCACAGAAGTAAAAAGCATGGTCATAATGAAGCAAAAATTGGACTTGCGTGTCACGGCACTTTAATGGAAAATAAACTCACGTATTCTGCAGCCTTGTTCGTCTGAACCATCTCCACAGTCATCAAGTCGGTCACACTGGAGGTCCAGGGGTATACACTTTTTATTACTGCAAGCAAACTCATCTTTTCTACAAGGTTTTGCTTTATATGTAAGCTTACCTACAGAGCGTTAAAGAATGATTAGTGTCATATCAAGTCAAAATGAATTTATTGAGCAAATAACAAGTCCAAGATTTTACTAAATGCTATAAAAAACACACAGGTCCACGATCATTATTTGAAGCTCTTGAGGTCAAATTTCAAAGTTCTGAAATTTTTATATTTTTTATAAAATAACAGTATTTTCTTCATAGTAAATATCACCTTACTTCCAAAGGAAAATGTGTGAGTATAAACTTAAGTGGGGTTTCTTTAAAGTAATATAAACTGACTCAAACCAGTTTAAGTTGGTGTTATCAGCAATTTTGCCCCATACTTTGGTAAAGCCTTTGACTTAAGAATTGTGAAAAAGGGACTGTATACACATACATACAATCTATGTAAGCCCACTCCAACCCAAGGAGCTATTTGACAGAGAACATGTTTAAACCACTGTGTTATTTCTCTTATGCAGAGCATATAAAGAGACATATGGACCAGTAGAGAGAGACTCTGGATTAAGTAGTACAGCTCTACTATGCAAAGAAAATGTTAGCAGATTATTTTAACTTCCTGTCAGAAGATCAAGTTCCAGAAAAAAGTACACTCAGATATACACATGAAACATTTAAAAAAAAATTTTGAGTTCTAAAATCATTATATTAAAACAGTCACTGAATCCCAATTGCTTCATTTTAAATGGGTTTACCACCACATTGATCCTCATCCGAGCTGTCCCCGCAGTCGTCAATCCCATTGCACATCCGTTCCGGCTGCAGGCATATTCTGTTATTTCTGCATCTGTGAGGTCTTGTGGGTGGGCAAAGAAATTTGACTGAAAAAACAGAAACAAGAATCAAAGCAGCTCCTTTGGGTACACCAACTTCTGAAGAACAATATTTCTTTTGTCTTTTTCTTTCGTTTCAAATCCATTATCTAGCTTTTTTGGAATATCTTTTGTTGTGAAAATTTCCTACATGTAGGTACTAGAAAAATGTGTGGTGATAGAAGCTTATGATCCTAGCTATTTATATTAACTACAGAAAAGAATGCACAGCTGGAATGTTGAATGGAGTAAGAAAAAGAGCAAAATTTCACGGTCTTGTTTCCAGATGCCTTATCTCAGACTCCCTCACTTGGTATACCAAATTAATTCATGTCTATGGTTTACACAACATGGCAGGCCGCTTAGCTATCTGAGAGAGCAATTTCACACTGAATGGACCTTCAGCAAGCATATGTTATGGGCCAAAAACTGAAAATAGGACATTCAGTGAAATACATATCTTTTTAGTACTATAGCTGAGTTTCTCACTTTATTTCTCTCTAACCAAACTTGCAGCTATGTACTTGAAGCACATAAGGTGATCTTAGTTTATTCATTTTTAGCATTTGTGGGGGGGGGAGTGGGGGTGAGAGAGAGAATTAAAAGAGATATCAATGGAAGCCAGAGAAATGGGAGCCAGAGAACTCTTTACTTGTCCTTTCTATCACTCTTTCACCAAAAGACTTTTGCTCCTAAAGTAGGAAACATCTATAATGATTCTTCATCTGCACAGTTAGAACATTACAGGGTTCTCTCCCTGCTCCCCTCGTGTTCTCACTCACAAAACTTCTGCTTACTTATCCTCATTCATTCTCACTGACATACTTGAATCTATACTTCCACGACTTTCGACTTGCTATCTAAGTACAGTATCTCACAATTAATTATAGAGCATTCCCACAGGAATTTCAAATTCAACAAATTCAATTCCTATCATCTTTCCTCAACTCTCTTCTCCCCAAACATAAGATGTGCCTTATTTCCACAGCTCTGTTAGTGGCACATCATAGCCACATGTCTGGGATTATTCGAAATGCACTCCTCTCACTGATCTTCAACTGTGATTACTAGTCAAGAAGATCAGATGATATTGTCCCCGAATTTGCCATCTTCTTTCTATGCATACCAGTTACAGTCACAATAGCTTAGTTCTTTATTATCTCTTACGGAGCTGACTGTAGTAGAATCCTAAATCAGTTTCACTGCCCAACTTAAGATTCTCCACCAGAACAACCTACCTAACACATTAATTTTGGTTATCTCTTCCGAAGTTATTCATCCTTTCGGAATAAAATTTGAGATACTGTCGTGGCATAATAGACTTATCATTACCTTGTTCATACCACTCCTACAGACTTATCACTTGTCACTCTTAATCTTCTAGCTGTGCTACATTATTTGTTCCTTAAATATGTAATACTTCTTTTGCTGACCTCCTTGCTTCAGTTGAAATCTGGTTGTTACTATAAGCATAGTTCCTCTGCTTTAGGTCTTTTAGGAATGTCTCTTAAATTGCTAAAACCTCATGTCATCTTATATTTGAAGATAACCTAGTTTCCTACTACAGTTTCCAGAATATTGTTACCATATCTTCACATTCTATTTTTAAAAATACACTGAAACTGCTATTTTGAGGGTCAAGCATTTGATTAGACCTTTTCTTATCACTATTTTCTCTTTAACTTCATAAACATCTCTCCCTCCCTAATTCGCTGAGGATTGTAGCACCTACCTTCATTGTTATTTCTCTTCACCCCAATTCATAACACCACCCTACATGATTTCAACATCCATTAAGTAAACCAACCAATGAGTGGGCCTCCTGGCTCCTTAATTTTCTCATACCTACTGTCTTTTTACTCTAATCCACCTAGGCCACCCAATCCCCTAGGGAGCTGTAGACATTGGTGGATTGCAACATTTTTTCTTTTAATTCAGCCAATGACGGTTCCTGTTGCTTGAAAATAGGAGAGCTATTGTACATGGATGTAACTAGATTTGCTATTTCCTCCAACCTCTTCGTTCACAATACTACTAATTTGAATGCCCCAAATTCTGATTACAATCTCCTACTTTTCCAATTTTTTAACTTACCCAGTCTCATTAAGACATTCCAAAACCTTAGCTGAAACATCAAGCTAAAAACTCAGCTTCAGCCCATTGACACATCCACTTTTTCCTTATTCACCAATGCCTTCTTTTGTCTTTACATCCTTTCTCTGTTCACATTAGCATGTGTGTTTCATCTCTGAACATACTCATTTGACACATATTTATTGGTAACCTATAGCTATCAGACACTGTTCTAAGAACTCATTTACAGACTCACTTTTATTGAAATAATGTGAATGTTCTGGTTCTTTTCTCTTTTTCATCTTAGTTATCTAAAAAAAACCCCTACAAACTTAGATAAATAAACCATCTGCTACTCCGATGTCTGTTTCTGGGAAGTTCAGGAATATTGCAGATAATCATATCACAAAGCTAACTGACACCACAGATATAAATACATATCAATGCCAGGCGAACCCTGCATACTACTTGAATATCTTATACATATATCTAGCCATCACTCTTTTACACTTCGCAATAATGATTCAAATAAGAATTCCTTTCAAGTCTTCCTACAACAGCACACTTCCGCATTCTATATATGAATATGCTTCTTACTTCACACATAAAAAGGTAGAAATAAAGAGATAGAAAGTGTGTTAACATCATATTAAATGATACACATAGACCAGCATCTACACAGTGTCTATCAACTCATTTCAACATTTTTAGTAACAGAGAAGGGGTTTCTACTCTTATCCCAAACTAACCTTTTTACCTGTTCTGCAACACCTTTCCCCTGACTCTGCAGGAAACATTCCATCTTTCTTGAGACATTTTATTACTTTGGTGGTTCTTTGGCCATATTTTTTTTTTCTTATTGTCGCTAATCCTTTTGTGGTCACTCACCTGAGTTTTTTCTGGCTGCTCATATTTGTATAGGTGTTTGGAATTCCTCAACAGTCTATTCTAATCCCCTTTTTCTCTGGTGCTTTACTTCTACCTCGCCTGAATCTCACACATCCCATAGTACTTACTGCCACATTTTATGCTAACTCTCAAACTTATATCTGTAGGTTGACTCTTTAAGTTCTAGAACCAAATATCTTGCACCTACTTGTAATCTCTACTTGAGTGTTCACTCAAATGCATCTCAAACCAGGCTTTTAATCTTACTTATAAAACTGTTCCTGTGTTTCCCATCTATTCAAACAGGCAAGCAAAAACACCCTATAAATTATACTTGGCAACTTCCTCTCCCCCATCCTCTATAGCCAATCCACTATTTAACCCAATTTATTTTGACTTTTCAAAAGCCTTCAAATCTGTGTGTACTTTACCATCACACACTGTCATTGTCTGAAGTGACACTAACTGCACAGCTTGCCCACAGTACCGCCGTTGTCTTAACTAGCCTTGCTTCTTTCTATCCAATATTTGTAAAAATATAAATATGACCACATTCCTCTTCTGCTTATAATTCTTCCGTATTTTTAATTGATTTTAGTCTAAATCTAAAAATCCCAACTGAGATTCATAAGGTTTCAAGTGTCTCTTCTGTCTCTTCAGTTTCATCCTAAGCCAGTTGCCTCCCTTGCTCTGTACTCTCCGGGAACATGCATCTGTCAGTTCCTCTAGTAGGCTCTGGTTTGCTCTGCCCCAAGGTTTTTCCACTTCTTGCTTCCTTGCTTACAGCACTGTGTCATCCACCTCACCCCATTCCTTTCACCTCCTCAGCAGCCATATATCTCTGACTCATATTGTACTCAAATGTTATTTCTCATGACTCAAGATTGAATAAAATTCCTCTGCTCTATATTTTCATAATTAACTATATTTTCCCCACCCCAATGCACATACCATAGTTTCTCTCTCTCTCTCTCTCTCTCTCTCTCTCTCTCTCTCTCTATATATATATATATATATATATATATATATATATATATATATATATTTGTGTGTGTGTTTGTGATTGTCAGTGTCACTGTTCCACTAGATTCTCAGCTGTGTGAAGGCGGGGTCTCATCATTTTCTCACCAAAAATAATCATAGTCTCTAGCTTAACAAATCTTTATTAAATGAGTAAATGACTTTTATCCTCATTGTTCACTATGCCTATGGTGTCTTTTAGTATAGATCCTTCAAAGCTGTAGCTTTCTGAAGTCCCCTGTAGGCAGAGATGAGCTTATTCTCACTGTCTTGTCTGCACTTTTACTTCATTCCACCATTGCTTAAAATGCAATGTATGGAAAATATTATTTATCTAACCAGAATATTTTCTTACAAAAAAAGAAGCATGTGCTGTTCATGTTTCTAAATCCCATTTATTAGCACAGTCTCCAGTACATAATAGTTTGACTCAATGCTAATACCAGTGACTCAGTGAATGCAAAACATTCACAGAATCAAGTTTGATGCAGTTTACAAGTTTTTTAGTAGCTGTGTGACATGTCACTATGATTAATTTTCTTGCCCTGGAAGTGGTCCTGGTAGTTGCCAAACATTTCCTTTCCACCCACTGGTTTTTTGCTGAAGTGAAACAGAGAATGGGGAATAAGAAAAAGAAAACTTTGTTTATAAACATAATGGGTTCTGGCTTGATTTTGGTAAACTCTTTTTTCATATATGATTCACAAACAATGTAAAAACAATGTACACCCCAGTGATTCTATAGAGTACACTTTGTAAGATGAAGTAAAAAACTGCAATGGAAATTTAGTTACATCTCTCATCAGTCATGCCTACAAAGAACACTCTCCCAAAACTGTCTTTTTCAAGTTTTAAACCCTTTAAAAAATAATGTTGCCTGATTATTTTGTATTTTTTATTCAACTGTAACCTTTATAGTCAATGCTATTATTTATCCAAAAATACTGGTCTAACCGGATGCACCAAATAGAGCAAAGGATTTGAGTCTAAAAGTTCATGCTACATATTCTTTAAGTCACCTGATGTACTATTAAGTTATAGCAGGAATAGTAGTTTCTTTAAATTAGAGAAGAAATTACCTTCTTGCTGAGATTAGATACAAAGAATAAGAAGAGAAGCTAAAAATATTTACCAAATATAATAAATATACACTAATATAATCCTTTATTATAAAGATCTAAATTGTACATTTGAACTTTTTGGTTTGGTTGCCTAAGCACTATTCTGACAGATATCAGTAAAGAATAACTTGAATTTGAAGAATCGCTAAAGTTTTTAAAAGATTTTTAGATTTAAATATTAAATAGCTCCTATTTAATTTCTCTGCCTGACATTTGTATTATATATATAGAGAGAGACATCTATATAGATATAAATATAAATATAGGTACATCTATAAATATAGATCTCCTTTCTCTCAACAGCCTCAGCCTCAGTAGTGGGTGACATGTGGAACTACATAATTTTATTATTCACATTTTTTTCCCCACACTCATCTGTCAAAAATTTGTTTTAGACAGAAGTAATTTTGATGTGAAGCTGAAGTCTTTATATGAACCATACTCAGTGCACAAGGTCAGCTGCTCTAACACCTCTCAGACAGACCTAATCCAGCCTTTGAACAGTGTTGACGTGAAAGTTCAGATTTAGGAGTGCTTTCTACAAAGTTATAAACTGTGAACAGGGTAATCTCTTGTTACCTGAATGAGAGTTGTTATCTGTGGTTATACTTTATCTGCCTAACCCCAGGATGGTAGAATTTGTGGTTCACTTCCCCACCTCATCGATTCACCTTGGTGCATTAGACCAGGAGATGAGAAAACAACCTAGAGCCACACGAAACGCCATACCACACATATCCGGGGCTTCATCGGAGTTGTCTCCACAGTCGTCCTCTCCGTCACACACCCAGAAGTGCAGTTTGCAGAGAGAATTATTGCAAAGAAACTCGTCTTCTCTGCATATATTTCCTCCTTTATTTTAAAACAAAAGAGAGAAATACAGATACGGCATTATTAAAGCTAGTCAGTGAGATACATATTACTCTAAATCTTAGTACAGATTCTAGTATCTCAGGTTTTTATTTTTTATTTTTCTATGTAATATTGATACAAGGTGTCCAAATGTATTTTTTCTTTCTTTCATTCTTTCTTTTTTTTAAATTCTCACCCAAGGACATATTCAGAGAGAGGGAAAGGGAGGGAGAGAAATATGGATGTGAGAGAGAAACATTGATAGGGAGCCTCTCACACACTCCCCACTAGGGACAAATCCACAACCCAGGCGTATGCCCTCACCAGGAATCAAACCCAAGAACTTTCAGTTTACAGGACAACGCCCCAGCAAACTGAACCACACTGGCCAGGGCATCTAAACTTTTTTTAAAAAGGTATTCACTGCTTACTTTTCAAAACAAAATGCTATTACCCTCATGTATACTATGCTTTCTTTAAAAATAATAATAAAATGGTAAGAGAAAGTTTTGTCAAATCTAAATTAACTTCCTTTCAGATTTTTTATGTTACTAAGTATAAGGAAATTTACATTCTAAATTATATTAATTTTCATCATTAAAATTGTGTTGTTCTGGGGAAACAAAGAAACACAAAATCTTAGATAATTCAACTGTATCTAGAAACTACCAACTGAATCACCAAAAAGAGAATAACCAGCAAAAAGGTTTTGTAGTCACAGAAAAATAATTTTAAAGCAGAAATAAGAAATTGGCTATGTGATGAAATATTAGTTATCTTTACAAGATCTGTTCAATAGAGTACCCTATTTTTTGTTTCATTTAATATTTGATTTTTTTCTATTTACAATTAAATAGAAAGCATTGAGAATACAGGGATATTCTAACTGAAAATTAAGTACATTTGCCACATGCAAAGGATCCAAAGTACTAATAAATTGGAGGTTATGTGTATATATGTAGCAATATATAGTGGAAACCACAATGGTTGAGGAGTTAAGAACTTGCTTTATTTTGCTTTGGACAACTTTATTAATTTCTCTGGGGCACAATGTTTTCATATGTTACAAGAGAGGTATGGTTAAAGTGATTCATAAGGTCATGTTTGCAAACTATACATGAGGTAATAGCACAAAGATACTTGATGGATGTTTAGAATTAAAATAAGTAAGATTTCTCTCAGAGAATTACTTCAACTAGTTAAATTCATGTATAAAATAACAAACATGGCTTATACATCAGCTAGATTTGATTATTGAAGGTATTAATATATTTTTAAAAGGATGGTCATTTAAGCATGGCGTTGGAGAGTAATAGTGCCCATCCTTCCAAGCCTAGAAAATACCTAGGAAGAAGAATTGCTCATCTCATGCATGCTCTTTGCAGTGAATAATGAGCCTAGGCTTGCGAGGGTCAAGTAGTTCTCATTCTGAGTTTTGATTTGTACACAAATCTCCAATAATTCACTTCCAGTATCAAAGATTTAACTCAGGAAATGGCAGAATCAAATTTGAATTTTAGAATGATAACTCTAGTTACAGTATGGAGAACTTGGGAACCAAGACAGTGAGGATTAAAGACAATATGGGAGGGTAAAAAATAAAAATAATAATAATCTGAAGAGGGGTAGCAGCAACGCAGACCAGAGCGGATGTTAACTTGACAGACGGTAGCTACATTTGAGAGCTCCTGGGGAGACAGAATCCTCAGGACCTAAGAACTGAGTAGATGGAGAGTGGGGGAGGAGAATGAGTAGGTATAGCACTCAACTTTTGGGTTATTTGGACAATTTGGTGAATGCTGGTGTTGTTTAATAAATAAAGGAACAAAACAGTAGGAGCAGACTTAAAAGAAATACAGGCAATTCACTTAAGGTACTGCTAAGACCACCATGTAGTGATATATTTAGCAGGCTAATGGATAAATGTGTCTAAAATACAAGGTAGGTTTCTGAGCCATAAAATGTACAGCTGGGCATGGGCAGATAGAATTATTATTTTTAATTTAGAAAAGAACAAAGAGATAAGTATGATTTAAAGACCAGACAGATACAAAAGAGTGGTTGGAGAAATACCTAGAATGTGTTCTAACTAGAAGGCCATGGTAGGCACATTTAAATAATTAAGGGAGTCGATTTAGTGAAGTGGTGGTGGGTTTAATAAAATGCTACTTTGCTAGTTGCTTGAATGAAGAAAAACAGATATCTGAACACATTTAAATATTTCTGAGAATAATAACTCAGAAGACAAAGTAAGGTTGAAAATGCAAGATAAATGTAATTGATAATGACTTCCTTGAGAACCCAGAAAGTGTGAAATTTTGAGATCTACAGGAAAATGAAAAGATTATTCTTAGACTGGAAGTGAGACAAGTCTTCCATTTTCATTGGAAGGGGGTAGAAATGGCTAGGCACAGCTATAGGTAGCTTTGTTAATTTGGTGGTCAGATGTTTAAAAAAGAGCTCATGATTTTTTTATTGCTGTGAAGTAGAATGTGAGAAAATCAACTTCTTAAAAATGTAATATGAGTATTGATGGAAAATGATGATGAAAGAAATGATGATGAAAGATGATGATGGTAGATTGCTTAGAATCTTGAGTGATAGTTGAAGTTGAGACCAAGAATGTATAGTGACATGAATCAGAAGAGTTGTGTGATTTTCTGGAAAAAAGTCTTAACAGAACTACCACAGTTTATATTGGCATTTCTAAGGACGAACGAAGTCTAAGATACAGAGAAAGGCAGATGCTTGTTGAGAACACCAAGGCGAATACCACCATGCGAGACTGCTAACAGGACAGTGTCTTACCTTGGGTTGCCCCTGTCTTTCAAATTTCTGCAATTTTTAGCTCTAAAATGCCCTAATTCTAAAAATATTCTAAATTACTAAAATCCATGCAATAAAAGACATTACAATTTAACAGTTCTCTGTTGGAAAACAATAAAAATATAAAATGTATAGTATTCACTTCCAAAGAAACTTAAGCTCTGAGTATTGGCTTAATTCAATATAAAATCCATAAAATATAAAAAAGAGTTGTGTTCTTTCAGAATAAAGAGTCTAGTGATTAAATCTCTTGCATTTTCAAATTTACAATGAATAAAATTCAAACAAAATTTGTGAACTCGACATTCTGAGCTTATTTTAGAAAACTCTATTTGAGACACATCAGTACTGTTGAAAGGAAAAATTGAGTTCACTAAGGTATCACATTAGATAATATTATAATTTTCCCCACAAGAGTGTTGGATGTGTTACTATTGTACTAAGAAGAAGAGAAGTAAAAATGACATCATAATTGCAACAGAAAGGCAAAAGTTTTGTGATAACCTACTAGAGGCTTGCGATTGCACTATAAAGAATTTGCATTTCAAAAAATGCACTGTGTTATAGCTCCATGACCTCCTAAGTCTAACTTAAAAGTGCTTATTAGAAATAACAGGAAGCACACACAAACGACAAAAAAAAAGGTCTAAATTAGAAGAGATTATCTGAATTGAAGTCTCAGTTTTCTCATCATGCTCTTGATCAGCTCAACAGGTATTTAGAAAATAAGAAGTATGCATTAATTAACAATAACCTATGCATAATATGAGTGAGCCCTTAGCAGCTTCACATAAACCTGGATAAATGTATCATTGCAGAAACTAGAATTCTCATGTTAACTTGGGTTGGCAGAAACTTTAATATATAATATTTTTAAATTAAATAGTTCAGTAATATTTTTATATTGTTGTTCAAGGACAGTTGTAATTTACACAAATAGCTTACACATTTTTAAGCTCATAATTATTAAAGAGAATAACTCTCAATCTTTTCCACTAAAACTTCTATAAGGAGTAAAGTTTGGGAGCTCAGTCCAAAACAAACACTGTTTTCTTGAGGCAACATGTTTTACTTTTGAAAATGTAAAAGTTGTTTCTAATTCCATAGTAATTCAGATTTTGGTTTCTTTAAAGTAAACCAGGAAAACTGGTTCACTTGGAAAAATGTCCTATGCTTAACCATCCTCCAACACTCAGTCCCCTGTTAGCTCATAGGTCAAAACTGAGGTGATTGTCAGTTAGATTTAACGGCAGAGGCGTTTCTTCTGGTATTTCCTTTCCTCAACGCCCTGATGTACATTTATCCAATACTTAAACATCTTCCTGGAAGTAAGTTAAAGACTAGAAATCTGAACATGGTCATGCTTTAGGATACATCCATATAGGATCGAATACTTTATCCACCAAGATATTTCACTGGGATTTAATTACCCGACAGAAATAAATATAAATAAGTAAGTAAGTAAATAAATAAATAAATAAAGTTAGAGGCATGAGTAAGGAAGGGAAGGGAAACTTTGACACATTACTAAATGAGTAAAATAAAGGCTCAACTCTTTAATTCAGTAAGCTTAATCATTTAATAGAATATTTTTAAATATGAAAGGTACCTCAGATGGCAAATGCTATAATGTTCGATTTTTTACTGTAATGTTTGATTTTTTAACCTAGGTTCCTGTGTTCAGTTTTTATTAAATCCAATATTAAATAAGAACAGATAAATCCTGACAAGATTGCCCCCTTCCCTCTCCCTACTCCTCACACACTCAGATATTCCTACAGTTCTTGGACACATTTCAGCGTGGTTGGGATTGACAGCATGGGAAAATGATCACAGAAATGTTTATGGAGATAAGAAGGAAAAACAAAACAAAAACTAGATTTCCTGATTCTCGTTTCAGTAAATTATCTGTGCTATTTCAAAGCACACATATTATCGCCCTCTTCTTTAAAAAAAAATGTTCTCTCATCTAATCAATAAAGCAAACAAGCAAGCAAAATGTAACTAGAGATATTGAAATAAAGAACAAACTGATACTAGCCAGAAGGGAGGGAGGTGGGAGATAATGGGGGAAAGAAGGAGAAGGGTCATCAAGGAACATGTATAAAGGACACATGGACAAAGCCAAAGGGGAAAGGATTGAGGGTGGGAAGTGTGGGTGGGTGGGGCAGGGTAAAGTGGTGGTGGGAAAATGGAGAAAACTGTACTTGAACAACAATTAAAAAAAAAAAAAGACTGAACTGCTACCAGGCATTCAGGCCTCCAGAAGGAGTGGACTTTATATATGTCAGTGTTAAAGACAGAAAAATCTACTGTCAGCTTATTTGGCCCATGGAGCTAACAACAAAGTATTTCCCATGGAACTGTGCTACTCAAAGAGTGGTTCTCTGACCAGCAGCAGTGGCATCTCCTGGGAGCTTGTTAAAAATGCAGGACCTGGAGTCCACCCAGACCCACTGAAAAAGAATCTGTATCCACACCAAAGTTTAAGGAGAAACTGTGTGATAGGTATGAAACATAACCTGTACTTTAAGCTCCTCGGAATTTTTCTGTTTCCTATACCTGTTTGCACATATACTGAAAATAATTTAAAAAAAAAATGTTGGATTCCCTAAAAGGCTTGAAAAACTTTTCATTACCCTTAATATTAAAACCAAGTTCTCTAACATAGACCTTCAGTTACTTGTGGTTCCTAACCAGCTAAATTGTCCCTCACCTCTGTGACTTTGTACCTAACGATATCACTGCCTGAAAAATATTTCCTTGCTCTGTTGGCCTATGTAATTGTTGGCATCAAGAAACTCACATTTCAACAGGGGAAAGGGGCAGATAACACACAAATAATTATATTAGAAGGACTATAATGATAACAAGAATCCAATCAAAGAATGGGTGGGTAAACTCAAAAAAAAAGGCTGTACCTGGGTTGAAGACAGTAATAAGTGAAATAGACTTGAAAGGACAGATACAATTTTTATTGGCAGAGATGTTGAAAAGCATGTGGGATGTTGCTACAATATTTCTAGTTTGTATGATACATGATACATAAAAAGAAGTAGAGAATATGAGTCTGGGAAGATAAAATGGGATCCTCTTCATGTAAATCTGACTGCCAGCTTCAGTTACTTGTATGTAACCAGATAGGAAGAGGATGGAGTAAAGATTGACATAATCAGTTGTACACATAAAAGATGAACCTGGTAGCAATGAGTAGGAAGCACTGAAGACCACTTAGTTAGTAGCACATGAGCCCAGGCAAGGAGCCATGGGAGAAAGAAATATACCAATTACAGTGACTGAAGTTGAGGGGATAGAGCTTACTCGTTAGAGAGTAGAAGAAAGATGAATAACTTAATTTTTGTTCCAAAGTCTTTACATAAGAGATTACATAAGATTATGGATGACAGACGGTCCACAAATGTTTTTGTCTCTAGAGTAACCAATTACAGAAAGTTAGTGTGAGAAATTAACCAAAAGTAGAAATAGTTGTCATGGAGGTTTAACCTTTTGTGGCTCTCTGTAATGCATTGCAGATTCCAAAAGAGAGCTAGAATTTCTCTTGCTGAATATAACACTTTCTCAGGTTCTGGGATGGAGATACCAGCAAATCATAAAGTTTTGATGTAATATTAGACGAAATAGGAGATATTTTTCCTCGAGTGAGTAGATATTTACGGAAGTAAGTATTTTAGGTACATTTACACTGTATAAACCCCGAGTGCCTATTCGAGTGCCTTGCAGTCTATATCAATATCTGATACCATCTCTGTGGATGATATCCCTAATATTCTGAAATGTAGTGTCCACTTAGAGACTTTTGTCAGCAGGTTAAAAGAAATCTTTACTTAAATAATGTCTTTAACATTGTAAAAATAATAAGAGTTACCACACAATTTATAAGCTTCACCACACAATTCCTTTGCTTTCATTTCATTAACTCTAAAGTAGTACCACTAACTGATTGTACTGTGGTGACTTACAACTAAAAGCTCTTATCTGTCAAGAAATATCTTCACATAGCTGGAAAGCAATACACTATAAAACTCAAAGTTGTCTTCCAGACTGACGAAAAATGTAGGTCATTTTCTCTACCATATGGCAAGAAGGAAATGTGGGGTGCAACTAGAATCTACATATGATCCAGCATATCGGTATGTGTAATTTTAGTTCTAAAAATTATAGTAATATAGTAACAGTTTGTTTTTATCCACTGAGGCAAGCAATGTGGAAGAGAAATGTCCCCCACAAATACATTTGTAATAATGGCTCCAGTGGCCCTGTTCCCAGTGTTCCTCCAGCATCTCTCTCTGACCCAGCACCCAGTCCAAAACCTGCTCATGGTACACACTCAGTAAAGACTTGCCTTCTGTGGCCTTTGTTCTACAAAGAGTGACATTATCCTTGGTCTGAAAATAGCCCAGATTTTGCTTATTTAGTACAGACGATTATGTAATGAAACTAGAAAGGGTAAACAAGAACTGAATGACCAGCAAAGCTATCATTTAGAGTGGAAGGGAGGATAAAGTGCTTCTCAGATAAGGTCAAGTTAAAGGAGTTCATCATCACCAAGCCCTTATTATATGAAATGTTAAAGGGACTTATCTAAGAAAAAGAAGATAAAAAATATGAACAGTAAAAATGACAGCAAACTCACAGTTACTAACAGCCACACCTAAAACAAAAACAAAAGCTAACAACTAGAACAGGAACAGAACCACAGAAATGGAGATCACATGGAAGGTTATCAATAGGGGATTGGGAGGGTGAGAGAGGGGGGAAAGGTACAGAGAATAAGTAGCATAAATGAAAGGTGGATAATAGACAGGGGGAGGGTAAGAATAGTGTAGGAAATGTAGAAGCCAAAGAACTTATAAGTATGACCCATGGACATGAACTATAGGGGGGGGAATGTGGGAGGGAGGGGGGTAGGCAGGGTTGAGTGGAGTGAGGGTGGGGAAATGGGACAACTGTAATAGCATAATCAATAAATATATTTTTTAAAAAAGAACTGAATGACCTTATCTTCTGCCTCCAGCACGCTGCACATCCTTCGGAGTGCCTTAACTACCTTCTCTTACTCCTGGAGCAGGCGCACATGCACACGCACACACCTTACCTCTGTCACAGTCCTCTTCATCACTGCCATCCACACAGTCGTGAACTCCGTCGCACAGCCATCTAATTGGGACACAGCGGGCTTTGTTTCTGCATCGAAACTGATCTTCCTTACATTCAGTCACACAGTTCATCTGTTCAAATACAAGTGGGCACTGCGGTTTTTATTAATGATAATGATACAGTCACAGGCAAAAGGGACATGCGGCTGACAATACTGGAGATTTATTATACGGTGGGCTTGTTTGTTTTGATTTAATGAATATAATCTCTACAGATGAAAGTGGGGTTTAGTACACAGACAGCATTAAACTTCAGGGATTGGTTGAAATTATTAGAGTCAATGTATTTTTCCTAACATTTTAGACAGATAAGAATAAAGATTCCGTCTCTTTCCTCTATTTTTATTACATTTGCTTTTCTAAATCTAATTCATGTAATTCGAAGATTTCAATCAAATGATAGGTTTTTACCTCATCTGAACCATCAGCACAGTCATATTCTCCATTGCATTTCAAAGATGCTGAAATACATCCTCCGCTGGCACATATATATTCACTTGATGAGCAAGTAGGAGAAGCTGAATGTAATTACAAAGTTGAGAGTCAGATTCAGTAAGGAATGACTGGCTTCACAGACAAAAATGCATAAGCATATAAAATTAATAGAGAGTAATGAAAATAGTTTATATTGCTTAAACTATATTCAACATTTGACATTAAATATTCATTTAAAAAGTGCTTTATAATATATAATATTGTATTAAATATCCTTCGATAGCATAGTAGTCTGTTCAGGTAGTATTCAACCAAATAAACTAAAGAGAGGAAAAACCCCTCTATACCCTCCATCCCTTTGATTTTGGAGAGGTAAATAAATTTTTTATAATTTTAAATTAAATTATTTAGAAGATAAAATCCTTATGTTATTTTCAAAACTATACTAGGATTTAGTGATCCTTGGAAATGTTAATTAATATATATATGTATATATATATACGCATTGTATAAAGCTAAAAGAGGAAATCTTGGCATGGTCTCACAGACACTGTGATATCTATTTGATTATATTGATATAAATGTCATATTTGCATAAGTTATAAGAAATGTTTTTGTTGTGGGGTTTTCAACACAAATATATATACTTAACAGAGCCTACAGAATTTTAAGTATTCCTTTATGACACAGAAAATTAAAATAGCACATAGATAAGTAAGTTATTACCAGTACCCAATCTAATTAATTGACATTGAAACTATAAGAGCTGCCTTTGTCATCTATGGCTTTGAGTTTGCTTGCATTCAACCTCTGGGGGGTTCTTGGCCTTTTGTTAGAACACTAATTAGCCAAATGTACTTACACAATGACTTTGTGGTTTGAGTTGCATATTCCAGGAAAGCTAAAAAGCGTTTTCCTTGTATTTTAGTTGACAATATTTGCCTAGGGATTTGTATTATTAAGTAGCCAAGAAGATGTCTGGATTCAGTAAGAAAAAAAGATGTGATCAGTTAGGGCTGTGGACCATGGGCTTGGTCCCGGAGCACACAGTAATTGTGTGCATCTTATATCTGCTACTCCTACCTATGCTCTCAACGTAATGCCTTCATGATTATACACAGATTGTAGTACACTTTCCCTAGATATACTTTCCCTAAATTCATGTTACATATTTCAATATATTTAGTATGTTCAGTAAAAGAGACAAGTATACTTTGCTCCAAATAAATCCAAAAAAACAGGATTTATAAAATCACCTCAGTTCCCTTCTAAGGATATCATTGCAAACAAATTAAAAACAATAATAGCCCTGGCTGGTGTGGCTCAGTGGATTGAGTGCCAGCCTGTGAACCAAAGGGTTGCCAGTTCCATTCCCAGTCTAGGACACATGCCTGGGTTGTAGGCCAGGTCCCAAGGAGGGGCACACATGAGAGGCAACCACCCATTGATGTTTCTCTGCCCATCTTTCTCTCTCCCTTCCCTTCTGTCTAAAGCTAAATAAATAAAAATCTAAAAAAACTATAAAAACAAAAAATAAAATAAAATCTTTAAAAAGTAGCTTGTATAAAAATTAAGTTTTTAAAAACATATTTATAGAGCTATATTTTAAAAATAGAGCCCTGGTTGGTGTAGCTCATTGGATTGAGTGCCGGCCTGCAAACCATAGGATCGCTGGTTCGATTCCCAGCCAGGGCACATGCAGGTCCCTTGTGAGGGACACGGGAAAGGCACCCCCATACATTGGTATTTCTCTCCCTCACTCTCTCCCTCCTTTCCCCTCTCTAAAAATAAATAAATAAAATTTAAAAAAATAGAAATGTATAAACTGGGTATATTTTTCCTATATGCTGGTTTTGCTTCCTAATTTTGTTTTGTGAACAAAGATGCAAACAGTAATAATTACCCTCATGCTTCTTCTTAGTCAGTATCATGCTGAAATTGCTATGTTCTGTTTCTTAGTTTTAATACCCATAATTGAAAACCAGACTTTTATTGTACTTGGAGCTTCAACATATTTCATTTTGTTGTCTTAAAAAAATAATACCAAATGGTGTGGAAAGGTAAACAACCCATAAAGTAATATTTTGGAAAGTAATGTCTGAACTTGAACACAGGAACAATCTTACCTGCTAAAACACTTTCAAAACATATAAAGGCACACCAATTAATCTGTGTCAAGATATTTCAGATTATTATGCATGGATTTTGTATTTTTTTGTTATTTAAATATCATTGTTCAAAGTTAAATTCTATCAAGTTGAAATATCAGCTAAATTTAATGTCACCTCAACCATTTTACCTGATTCACAGCTTTTCTCATCTTCTCCATATTTACAGTCTTCGTGACCATCACATTTCCATCTTGCAGATATACACTGACCATTGGAACACTGGAACTGATCTCTGGAACAGCTTGTTTCACAATTTCTCTGTAAAAAAACCAACCCAGATGTAATTAAAATTAAATTATTGGACAGATATAACCCAAATGACAACTAGAGACTTACACATAGAAACCTAGAAGTATAGAAACCAAGTCTGCCACATACAAGCAGCTCAGCTCAGATGATCATGTGTAAGCCTAGTACTACATAACATAATTATAACAATTTTCCACTTTCATTTGTCTCCGTAATAATAAAACTGAGAAGTGAAAAACAAACAAAAAAAACATAAATGCCAAGGCTTCTTCATACTAATTAAATTGCTCTGAGTGGATCATTCTTCAATAGACAATTATGGGGGAGCTTCCAGTCAAGATGGTGATGTAGGCAGACATGGCTCACCTCTTCACGCAACCATATCAAATTTACAACTAAATTATAGAACAACCATCACTCAGAAATGTCAGAAATCGAGTTGAATGTAAGTCTGACAACTACAGAATTAAAGAAACCACATCTTTCCAGACTGGTAGGAAGGGTGCAGATACTAAACAGGCTGGCCCCACTCCTACGTGCATAAAAGTTCAGGAGGAATATCTTGGGAGGGAGGAGTCCCAGACACACACCAGGCTTCCCCAACCCAGGATTCCAGTACCAGGAAGATAAGTCCCCACAAGTTCTAGCTGTGAACACCAGCAGGGTTTGAGTCAGTGGAGGAGGCTGCTGGAGCCCTAAGCAGTTCCTCTTGGGGAAACCACACAGGGACTCACCTACTCAGACTTGCTCCCTCTGAGCTCCAGCACAGGGTTGGCAGCTTGAAGGGCACCAGCGGTATACAGGGAGAGAAGGAAATATCTAGCACTGGGGCAAGCAGAAGCCATTATCCCCTTGCTGAGCCCTCTGCTTCATAGAGCTGGTAGGCTGGTGCCATATCTGATACTCCATCAACCCGGGTAATACTGTATGACCCACCTTGGAGATCCACAGAGGCTCTACCCACCCCGTTTATGGCCCACCCAAGCTAGTTTTCCATATGAATGGCTGGTCTTGGCACCTAAATCCTATTAAACAAGCAACTGCTGGCCTCAGTGAGCCCTAGCAGCAACAAGATCAGAGTCACAGCTTGGCTTCCCCTGGGAATTTCCAAGCCCAACACAAGTAGCAGCCATCTCAAATTGCTTTACAGTTTAGGCAGGGTGCCCTGGGCAAAACAAAGGTGGGGGCTGTCCTTGGCCTGCACTATCCAGGAAATCCCAGGGCCAGCTCACCCAGTGGACAGCTACAGACCACACTGTAGCACCACCACCCTGCCTCTGCACAGCTGATCCTCCACAAAGGGCAGAGGTTGGTGTTCAGTGGTCACAGACAGTCTTTGTAGCTAACTGATCTGGGTAAATCTCTCTCATTGACTTGCCAACAAAAACCAAGGCTCAACTATAAGAGAAATGTGTACTCAGCCCATACAAAGGGTGAACCTCAAGTACCCAGCGTGGGTGATAAGGGGAGGCTGTGCCACTGGACCCTAAGGGAGTAATGCATTTTAATAATTGTAAGGGATTCTCCCTACTGGGTAGTTCAGTTGGTTAAAGCATCATCTTGATACTCCAGGGTTGCAGGTTCAATCTCCAGTCAGGGCACATACAAGAAGCAAACAATAAATGCCAAAAACAGTCGAACAACAAATCTCCCTCTCTCCTCTATTTCTAAGTTCAATAAAAAATAATTGTGTGGGAAAATAAAGATTATAGGGTAAGAAGCTTAATCAATGGTTTCTAAGAAGGGCATCCAGGTCATTGGGAGTGGGGTGGAAGGACGGCACGTGAAACAAACAAGAAACTTAATGCAAATGTTTTGCATCGGCAAATCTTCCCTAGTGTTCTCTCTCTATCCTTCTTTCCATCTGTTTTCTCCTGGACCTGTCCTTTTACAGTTTGCCTTCCTGTTCATAATCTTATCTTTCAACAATTGTTCATAAAGTTAACTGTGAAATGAACCGTCACCATTGTCATTTGTGCTAGCTCACATATAGATTTGTTTTGGAAGTCAAACAAGATGGTATCTATAGCTTTAGGGATATTTAAATTCCTTATCTGTGATCCATGAATGGTATCCACTAGAAATTTAACCTTCCTTGGCATCTGACCATCCTGACTGAAATGGATATAACAATGAAATATCTTGCTGGGGTTATTTTTTTCTCCACCATTAAGGAATTTCTGTTTTTGACAAAATGTATTTGTCTATTCCTTCCACAACAGGTGCAATTGCCTCACAGCTTGTGAAACTCCCGGGGAATGAAACATCTCGAACTATTACTTTCAGCTTCTTCCTACTTTTACCCTTATATAAGGATGAAGAGTTTCCTTTCTAAATTCCTATAATTTTCTCTTTGTTGATGGATGTTTAATAGACTTCCTGCTATATAATTTATTTTCTTCCCCCATCCTCTCCCCAAATATTGAGGGTTTAATCTTTCCCAGAGTGTTTCTTAAATAAGACTACAAAGAGAAATAAGATTTTGTCTCTGTATTTGATAAACTCTTTGACTAATGGAAAAGACCAGCACCTAAAACAACAATTACAATAAAATACATTACCTGTCAAAATAAATGGAGATGGTTTGAAACACATGCATTCTTAAGGTTTTTAAGAAAGACTTCACAGGGGAAGTTTAAACAGAAATGGAACTACCTAAGAAAGGGCTTTTAATGTGTAATGATAATTAGAAATTTTCTGTATCTGAGTAGTAAGCTATGTAACAGTAAAGGTATCAAAATATTGGAGAAATAGTCATGAGAAAAGGATTTTATAAGTTTTATTCACTGCTATACTCCTCATGCTCAGTGTTCTGCCTGGGAATAGTAAGCATTCAATAAAAACTGATGAATGAATAAATTAATGAGTGGATGAAGTAGCAAATACAGAAAATAAGGAATATAAATTAAAATCTCATGTAATTAAGCTTCACTGAGACAGGAATCATGTCTGATTCTATGGATACAGGTCATGTCTGATGGGTACCAAGTATTTATTACCATGCCATGATTATAATAGCTGCTTAGTATATAGTTTTAGAATTAATGTGTGGTTATCTCAGCAATAACACCAATTTCAGTGAAATAGCTCACTAACCAATGGCACACGTGTATCTGTATTGATGGCACAGAAGTTGGTACTTTCAGACATGTTATCATCAGAAGATTTTAATCTATAATAAAAATAAATTGCAGTTGATGTGTGTATGTGTATATGCACTTTAGGGTATTTAATTATTTTAGATATTTAAAAATACACAGAAAGTAGAGACGAGAATAATGAACTCCATGTGCCCAATTATGCATGTTCCGCCATTACCAATATTCCATGCTTCATATACCCTCTGCCTATGTGTTTCCATTCTGAACTATCTTAACATAACAACAATAGTATCAGAAAATTTAAAATATCACAAAATTAACAAAATGCCTTAGTGTAAAGTTATTCTCAATCTATACCCAAAATTTCCTCATTTCCTTAACTATATAAATTATTCTTCAGTAAAATAAGGATGTAAAAGAGGACTGCTCATTAAATTTGGTTTGAGTTTGTTTTAATGTAGAACTATTTCTCATTTTCCTAATTTTTATATGTCACTTACTACTTGAATAAACTTGGTTATTTGTTCTATATAATGTCCCACATTCTAAATTTGGCTGATTAAATACTAAGAATGTTGATATCTTAACAACTTCCAAAGTGAAAATTAAGCTCTTTATTTTACTAAGTACTGTTATAAACATATATTTCTACATATTTACTGCATTTCAACCCATTGTAGTCATTTTTCTTTGTGATGTTCAAATTGTTCCTTTCATCAGTACAAACTTCTTCCAACTTGCGCCTCTGTACTCTGGACACTATCATCTTGTCTGGTTTGACAGGGTGTTAGCAGCTCATTTTGTCAATTTCCTTTCTCAGACCTGGAATTAGGCATTTCTCAAAGGCCTTTTGTTTCCTTTAATTAGAAAATAGTATTTAGATGCCACTATGTGAATTCTAGAAATAATCTTTAAAGTATGGATGTCATTAATTTTAGGATTTTTCTGTAACAGAACTAAGAAATATATATTTTAAGAAAGAAAAATCAGATCTCATTGTGATATTTTTGAATTTAATAAAGTTTTTGTTTATACTGTTTGTTTCTACTAATATCTCCTTTCTTTTTATTAAAATGTTGAGTGCTAATAATATTTAAAAATTAAGCATTTGTATTATCTTACTCTCAAGACATGTGAATATCAAAGTAGTAAAATCAATATTATTATCCAAAACAAGTCTATTTATACAGGTTAGGATTCTTTTGCATTTCTTTCTGTTCTTACAATATATTATACTGGATAAAGTGGCCAACTATTATATTTTAAAGTTACTTTAAAAAATTCTCCTCTGTGTATGGCACTAATTTGATATGCAATTATATTGATTCAAGATTTTAGTTTCTTTCTTACTGTTTTAGCTAGATATTAACAAACTACTGTTAGTTCACATTCATACAAAATTTATGCTCACATTTTCTCCTTTGTTTCTAATATGAACTATCGTATATATAATTGTTTTCTAAACATTTGTTCAGTTCACCTTTTTTTTTTTATCAATACAACCTGTCATGTTAAACTTTAAGATATAAATCCATTGTCTAAATATTAGCTACCTCTTTACAAATGTACTGGACTAAATGTCTTTAAACGTAGAGAAAGGCCACCTTTAAGAGAGTTAATTTGATTCCCTGGCGGCATTATCATGAAAATATGTAGATAATGGAGATATATTCAGCCATCAGAGAACTATGTCCAGGAACTTACAGCATGAGAGAAATGCTGTTAATAAGAATATCTACTTTAAAATGAGTAAGATTTTTGAAAAAGAAGATCCTGTATATGTATCTTGAATATCTAGTAAATAATATGCAAGATAAAATCATAAGCCTTAAGCAATCTATTCCCTGCTCTTGATGCTTCACAGATTAAATAGGCTTGTGGAAAATATTTGTTAAAGAAAACAAAACATTTTCATGGCATGAATGAGTTTGTGTGAAATGCATTTTCCTGACAATTTAATATAATTTTAAAATAAATAGATCCTAAGTAAACACGTAGCTAAGGAATGTAAGAATTTAACTCCCACATAGATTTTTTAAATTTTATTTCTATCGCTGACACTATTGCAGACGTCCCCATTCCCCAATCCTGTTTGCCCACATCCACCCAGCCCCCTTCCCTCTGACCATCACCACACTATTTTCTGTGTCCACTAATCCTCTTACTTTCTTTTGCGTTGACTTGTTTTATTGAATGGTCCATGAATAGAAATAGTATTTTTCAACTTTTCCTGAGAAAACTTTGTAACCTGGAAGTTTGGGTTTTCTGCCTGCAAAGTGAGAAGTTACAGCCATTTGTTTCTAAATCCAGACAGCTAAATGTGATTAGGGGGCTTATTAAAGTGAGTGAGATAACACAGATTTGTGGGGGCCTGATGAGGGTGCCTGAAGGCTGGGAAAAACAGTTTGTGTGGGTTTTATGAATAGTAAAGACCTGCAGTATCGCTCTGCCAAAAAGGCAGGAACTCAGTGGATACCTCAGGACACTTCAGGAAGTTGGACCTGCAATGCAGAAAACTCTAGAGCACAGGGAAGATTGTCTCTGGCCAAGCCTACATCCAGTGGGAGGGCCTTCACCAGGAGAAAGTACATCCACAGGTCAACCAAAGCAGCAGAGCTCCAGGGAGTCACTGTTCCCCAGAAGGAGTTATGGTGGCCACTGGGGTCCAGAGACCAACTTTTCCTTCACCTGCAACTGTATTTGGTTGCACAAGTGCTGTGTTCCTGATACTAACACGGAATATCATTAAAAGAAAAAATCATGAGAAGTGATTATTAACTACTGGTATATTTCTCCCTGATATTTAAAAATGAGGCTTTAGGTCATTTTAGATTCGATTGAGAAGATATATAACCACACATCATGTATTATTTTTAAAGCATCGCAGTAATTAATAGCTGAAATATAAATACATAGATTCATAAATAATGAATTATGAGAAGTATTATAAATGGTAACACCATCTAAGTTTACAGAATTATCCAGAGAAATTCTAAACTTTTTCACTTAAGCTGTGTGTACGCAGGCCTTATTATAAATGGATTGTGATTCATCATCTAAGCAAAGCTGAACCTGTGGTTTCATGAAAATTGATGACCCGCATCGACGCCTTTGATACTTTATCAATTGAAGAAAGAGACTGGGGAGAAGAAACTGTTTAAAATGCATAAAATATTAGTCTTGCCTATAAATACTTGCAGAAAATTTGTGAACGTATTCACAGATGGCAAGGGCATCAGCTATAGGGAATAGGGTTCCCAAACATCCTATTCCCCACCCAGCCATTCACCACTTGTAAAACAGACTATAAAATTAACTGTCAATGGTAGCACAAGAGCTATTCCCTGTGCCGGGTGTGGGCAGCATGGAGCTTAGACGTAACAGTCATGTCAGTGTGTCCGGAGCAAGGTGCACTTCAGAGCTGTCCTTGTCACACTCATTGGATTAAACAATGTTAATTAAAAATGTAATTTTAAAGAAATTCTGTATTTTTTGTTTGACGTTTCAAGGTGGCCTACCTCATCAGAGCCATCTGCACAGTCAAAGTCTCCATCACACCAAAACCTGGAAGAAACGCAGTCCCCATTGGCACAAAGAAAATCTTTCAATGTGCAGGTCTGTGGCTCTGGGGAGAGAAAAATAGCATAGGTTTATTCTGTTATATGCTACTGCATTTTAAAATTTATATAACATACAACATTAGGTTGCATTAATAAAAAAGCAGTTAGTCCAGCAGAAGTAATAAATTGCTCAGGAAAAATGTTTCATGAAACATCTATGATACATAATATAATAACCTTTCAATTTTATTTTTAAAGTCATGAATAGAGAACAACATTATAGAAACAAATTGAAAAAACAGACAAGATAAAGCTCATTGTTTAATAAAAATATAACAGTAAAGTAAAAGAAAAGGCATAAAATTATAAAAATGTACATATTATAATACAAAATTGATCATTTTCAGTTGTTGAGATTCTAAGTCATTTTATGCATTTACTTTAAGTAAGACATTCTGTGACTCCCTGTACCCATGGGGCTGTTTGCTAACTGAGGAGGGAGTCTAGCCTCTGGTTCCTGACTTTTTATTACGTGTTATAATGACTTTCTAATTCTCCAGTTTTGTCCCCAGAAACTCCAGAGCTCATAGAACAAGAAGCATATATGAGGGTATTATTGGGCATGACTCGGTAGATACAGGTAAAAGAGGCAGAAGGAGGCTCTTTTTTTTTTTGGAAAACTTTCTTTTCATACAATTGCTTGCTTATTCTCTATGTAATGTACTTCTCATTTTAGATAATTTGCCAGTTATTGATTAACTATGCCACATTCCACATAAAACCTAAGCCAGATAATGACTTGCTATTTGGCTTAACTACCAAGTGGAATATAGCTCATCTGGACAATAAAATAGATTTCAGAAATTTGTTCTGGCAAGTAATCTCTGTGACCATTGGAAATCAGTTCTTGTTAATTTTTGCTTTCTAAACGAAGCTGGTATCTGGCATGATGAAAGACATTTTCTCTATGGATTAACTGTATTTACACTGTTTTACACACAATAATATCTTCCTTGGGTGAAGAAGGAATAGGTAACGGAAATTCCTTTTGAGGAACATCTATTAGAAGCCTAAGTCCCTCCGTAAAGATTGTGAATAATTCAGCCTGCATTTAAGTATTGCTCTGCACAAAACTCGGTTTCGAGCTGTAGGGTTGGTGTAATGAAGGCTCCTACACTTCTATACGACAATCCCTGCGGAAAACACTGGGGGAACTGTGGCAAGTGGAATACGTATCGGAGCATTTTGCTCTGCTCTGGGACTTTATTTCAAAATGTGAACTTCGGGCTTTATATTAAGATAAACTGCTGCTTCACAGAATGGGGAAAAAAGCCACTAAATGGAGCATTCCCGTCATGACTCAATGCTCTTCTGAGTATAAAACTAGGAGTTTCTTTTTTGTTGTTGTTTTCACCTTATGTTTACATGTATTATCCTTTAATCTTAAGGAGCAACTTTATTAATACTGATCTTACTAACTCTAGCAATAATAATTGCTACCAATTACTGATTGCTTATTTGTTATTAGGCACTAGGTGAAGTTAGTGCAAAGTACTACTGGAATTAACTCATCAATTTTAACTACCTTATAAGGTAGTGTTATTATAGGGCCCTTTTTTTGATGAGCAAATTGAGGTATAGAAAGGATAAAAAAATTACTCCAAATCACCTAGTACGCAGAGAGCTATTACTGCATTTGAATGTAGAACACGTGATACAGGGCCTATATTATTTACTAGGCTATATTATTGTCTCCCATACTACTGAGGAAGTAATAAGTGCTTACATATTACAGAGATTAATACGAAATCCCTGAGAATTCAAATTACCTGTTTAAGGCACCTGGCTAGCAGAATCTATTTCACTTAATAATAATAAAAAAGGACCCTTTTGCTCTTCTCACCCCCCTACATGATGACATTTCATCCTCCCTCACATGGACTGGCCACTCACTTTGCTACGAAGGAATGCAAAAACATACAGCCTCAGAATTAAAATAGAGCTTTGAAAGCCTTCTTGCACAAGATTGAAGAAACTAAATTTGGAAGAAAAAGTGACTTTCAAAGCGATATTTGTTAGTGGCAGAGCTGAAAGGTTTATAGGCCC
Organism: Desmodus rotundus; assembly: GCF_022682495.2. Classification (NCBI taxonomy): domain Eukaryota; kingdom Metazoa; phylum Chordata; class Mammalia; order Chiroptera; family Phyllostomidae; genus Desmodus; species Desmodus rotundus. The sequence continues at coordinate 131,483,260 of NC_071388.1, forward strand.
CACTTTCTCTACTGAGTATATTTCATAAATCCAAGAAAATAAGTTAAAAAGCTAGAGGACTGTGGGGGTAGGCATCTGAGGAGAATGTTTAGAATACAATTAGTATAACTGACATGCTATACAAATAATCCTCTGATGTAAATTCAGTGTGAAAGTACTAGAAATTCAAATAAGACAGACATCTTTCCTCTCTCTATAAACCTTAATCTAGTTGATCAAATCATTTGGTATGTTTATATCTATTGAGGTGTTATTTCCTAATAATACAAATATATGAAGAAATTTTTTGTATATCAATTACCTAGGAGGGATACATGCCATATACAATATACTATATGTTTTGCTGATAAAAATAGTATAGATGTTGAATTTTCTCAGATATTTCCAATCCTTCAATCTAGATTATGAAATATCTTTAATAACAATAAAACATCCTTGTTCTTAAGAGCAGGAATCGTTGCTGAAGCTAAGTATCCATGCTGCACACTTAACAAGGGAAATGATCCGCTGAGGATGATGAAATGACAACAGAACAATTATCCTATGCAAATATACAAAGGAAGAAGCCATATTAAATTTAAAACATAGTTGGCAGTTAATACCACCACTACTATTTAAACTCTTCTCACATTCGTGCCTGGAGCATTTCCAACAAAATTTAAAAAAGTAAATTCATTAAATCAGATTCATAAACAAATAAGTCCAAAAGTGACTTTAAAATACATTATTAATATTATTAACAGGTGTCAGACGCTGTGCTAGGCTTTAGGACATAGTCCTACTCCCTAGAGCTACTCCAGATACTTAAACAAGAATTTAATATAAATGTCATAAATAAATGAGGCAATAGAATACAATTAAGTGTTGAGTGATAGAATGTGGTTGTGTTAAAAAAAATGCTTTCTTTTTTAAACTGTAAGTCTGTTTACTAACTCTGTTAACTATATTTCACTACTTAATATTAGCTTACAATTACTGTCAAATGTGAAATAAATGTTCTACTATTGGCTAATCTATTTATAAAAGATAATATATACCACTTCCCTTTTGGGTATATTGTTGTCATATATATATATATAGTAATTATATGCTTAATTATGTGATATATAGTCATAACTAAAATATATAGTAATTAATCAAAATATAGATTATAGTAACTAAATGTGTATAATCACAGTATTTTTATTGTAATCATGCATATATAATTATAATAGTTTCAGTGGATTACACAAAATTGGAAATATTTGATAGCATTTTAATATAGCAACAGTATTTTTCCTAAGTCTGACTTCTATGTCACTAGTCTCTTGGTGCTCCCTACAGACCTGGTATTCTCTTCTCATTCTTCATGCTCTCAGCTTCTGTCTATGTAGAACTGGTTCCATTTTCAACATGTAAAACTTCTCATTGCTTCTGGCCTATTCTAGACGGTACCTTCAAACGCCATTTTTATCTAGATCTCTTTCTGATCCTCCTATGACTCATTCTTACATATTTCACATGTTGCCAACTCTGGCGCTTGTCTTGTGTATGCTTTCTTTCCTTCCGTGTCACAACGCTAACATGACTCATCGTTGTTCATTGTCAACTCTTGTCTGAAAAGTCATCAATATTACTTATCTGAGGCTACAAGCTCAAAAGGAAAAGAACCTAAAAGAGAATCACACATAATTGGGTATCTTATATTGTAATGCTTGAAAATACAGCCACTTCCCTTGTTTTTCTTGCCATGAAGTTTCCGTAGTGACAAGTGAGAGGCAGTATTGCTTCTCTTTGTTTTCTTAATCAAAGGTTGGCTTTTAAATAATGTATTTGTTTATTGTAGAGAGAAGAAAAGGGAAGAAGAAAGAGTGGGCGAGAATCATTGATGTGTGAAACAAACGTTGATCGGTTCCCTCTCACACGCACTCCAGCTGCGGACCAGGAGCAACACGGGGCTGTACCCTGATCTGGAATCCAGGCAACGACAATTCACTTGCTAGAGGAAACTCAACCAACAGAGCCACACCAGTCAGGGCAAAGGCTGACTTTCAGAGGTCAGCAAAATGATAGTTAGCCACCTAAGAAGCCCCAGGTGACTCAGAAGCAGACTATCTCAACTCTTGTTCTCCTTTTCTTATTATAACAGTATCCTAACATCTGACACAATTTTAGTTACCATTTGAATAGAGGGTTTTCCAAGATGTAAATTTCCAATCTTCTCATCTTCCCTCTCTTGCTTTCAATAGCCTTCAGTCATAGGGTATTTCCTCTCAAGTATCTTATAGATAATTAACACTAAAGGTATCTCAAACCAAGCTGGGTAGTTATTTGTATATTTAAGCTATGAAATACTAATCAATTAAATAGAAAGTATGTACAGGGTGGGGCAAAGTTGGTTTACAGTTGTGAGTATGTGAAACAAAGTTTATTGCTGTTATTACTTATTACTTATTGAAATATTTTCCATATGAACAACTTACACCTACTCTTGCCCCACCCTGTACATAATTCTTTCTCTACCCTTCTCTCTCTAGCAGCCTCACCCTTTAGATTTTTATACCATGGGACAGAATCTGAGGGCTTGCTTTTTAAAGTTTTTTAAGAAGCTGCTGACTAAAGGAATCTAGAACACTCTCATGACTTTCTTTTTTTTACCTTTATAAATAGTATAATCAGTTGGGAGAGTTCTACGTAAAGAAGGAGCAATAAATATTTCTATATTCAGAGCACTCCATAATCATAATGATCCAGAAAGTTCATGTTTAATGTAACTGATACTCAAACACTAGTCAGATTAAGTTTGAAGGTTATGCAAAAGATTAGTTTGATATTTTGCAAACTGAATATCCAACTGGTCTATTATGGCTGTGGTTCTACTAATGCTATGCTTTTATATAATAAAACAGTATGCTTTAATAAAAGAATTCCTATTTTGTCTTCTGTGTCTTGGGAAATGAATACTGTCAGTACAATTTATTAAAGTAGACATTATCATTATTATCAAATCCTTTTTGAAAGTAGAAGCATATAAATATTTAATGAATGGAATTTGATTATCTTATTTTAAACATTATTATATAGCTTTCTTTGTTTAAACAGCAGTGTAAGAAAGTAAGAAATATATTCAGAAATTAATGCCAGAATATAGAAATGCTTTACCATTTTACATTTTCCCATACTTCCTGGAAAATAAATGTGCTGGATAATTATTACTTTTTGAATTTACTACATAAAAATGCAGGAGATAGATAATGCTAATAGTGTTGTTCTATTTTCAGAGAGAAGCATCTTGAATAAATATAGTATTCACCACTCTGGAGAAAATAAATGATATTTCACTGAAAGAAGCTCTTGGGTGAATTTGTAGTGTAAAAGAATTTGAGACTGAAATGAGACGAAATGAATACCACCCGTTAAAGAATGATGTGCTTTGTACTGTCTCCACATCATTCAGCTCATTGTACGAGCTCGCATCAAGGGCTCCCTTCATTGCATATTAATGGGTTGCATTAAACCTCATGATACTTCCATAAACCTCATGATACTTCCGTAACAATTCTGATAACTATTAGAAAATAACTCCCAGGATAAGCATTTCAATAATTCTACCATTTGAGATTCAGGTTAATTTAGTCTTAATTTGCTTGTCCAAATGTGAATATATGCATAAAATGTGAGCTGCAGGACAGATAGGTTCATATTTACACCTTAACTGAACTAAAAATGGACTAAATCAGCTCTCAACATTCCCAAGAAAGTGTTACTTACTACAGTTTTCTTCATCTGAATTATCACTGCAGTCATTTTGGCTATCACACCGCCAGTGGTCTGGAATGCAGTTGTTGTTTTTACACTGGAACTCATGAGGTCCACAAGTTTTTTTATCTGTAATAGAACCATAGTTTCACTGTTGACTTTCATGAAAGCATCCCTCACAATATCCTCACAGCCCTGTCAAATCCGGGCCTATGACATTTCCTCAGATCTTAATTAAAATGCTAACTGATAAGCATTCATAAACAAGGAAAACTGAAGGCAAATACTGAATAAAATTCATCTTTCTGTCTTGTATTATGTTGTTGTTGGCCATGTTTTCATCACATGCTAATTACAAAGTAATTGATTGGACCACCCATTCAAAGTCAACACAAATCAATTAAATACAAAAAATCAAAATTATCCCAAACTACCCTTCTGTTTAGAACATCACTCCCCCAAGCCACTTCTATTTATGCTAAAAAGTAGCAAAAAGAAATGGTTATCAATCAAACTCTGGGGTTGTTATCTTGTCTTTCTCCCTAAGGAGCTCTTACTCATAATCTACCTATAGTCAGCTGCTGTAAATTCATAAATTGCAACAGTGCATTACATGTACACACCTTGAGTATGAATAAAGTGACATCTTTCTTGAACCTCTAAACAACCTCATTGAGTACCAGAAGAGGTATTAACTAGCTCTTCACTTTAAAAATGATAAAACAGAGACTCTCAGAAGTTTGATAACTTAATGATTTTTTCTACCACTAAAAGGCACAGCCAATTATTAAAAAGCATGCTTTAATTCCTGACTTAGTACTCTTTACAACAAATCTATGTTCATATGAGCCAGAATCAGAATTCATGTAACAAGAGTTTATTTAAGGTTTAGGTCACATACTTCTAAAATTTCTTTGAGTAATACCTAATTGTATATAGTCCAAAACATTGCTTCTTAAACTTTAATATGCATACTTAAAAATCACTTGGGAATTTTGATAAAATAGAGATTGTGATTCAGTAGATCTGGCTTTCTAACAAGCTCTCTAGGGATAACATTGTCCTTGGTCTATGAAATACACTGAGTAGCAAGGATCTAAGCATCAAGATGAAATAAATTCAATAACATAAAAGTAACAAAATTATGCATTTTAATATACAATTTAGGACACATTTATTTTCCTTTCATATACTTAGATACACTCCTTATTCTCAACTGTATTAGAGATCTACAAGAACTGGAGGAACAATAAACAAAGCCCAGAATGAGTAGAAGGAAGGAAATAATCAAGATCAGAGCAGAATTACATGACATAGAGACTAAAACAACAATCCAAAGGATCACTAAATCCAGGAGCTGGTTCTTTGAAAACATAAACAAAATTGACAAGCCTTTAAACAGATTCATCAAGAAAAAAAGAGAGAGGACCCAAATAAATCAAATCAGAAATGAAAGAGGTGAGATTACAACTGATACCACAGAAATACAAAGGATTGTAAGAAATTACTATGAACAACTGTATGCCAAGAAATTTGAAAACCTGGGAGAAATGAACAAATTTCTGGAAAAATATAATATCTTAAAACTGAATGAAGAAGAAGCAGAAAGCCTGAACAGACCAATAACAGCTAGTGATCAAAAAACTCCTGGCACACAAAAGCCCTGGACTGCATGGTTTCACAGAAGAATTTTATAAAACATTTAGGGAAGAGCTACCTATTGTCCTTCACAGACTATTCCAAAAAAATTGAAGAAGATGGAAGACTCCCAAACTCTTTTTGATGCAGCCAGCATTATCCTAATGCCAAAATCAGATGAAGGCACAACAAAGACAGAAAACTACAGTCCAATATCGCTAATGAATGTAGACGCTAAAACCCTCAACTAAATATTGGCAAACCGCATCCAGCAATACATTAAAAAGATCATACACCATGATCAAGTGGGATTCATCTCAGGGATGCAAGGATGGTACAATATTTGCAAATCAATAAACATAATACATCACATAAACAAAAGGAAAGACAAAAATCTCATGGTCATATCAATAGATACTGAAAAAAGCATTTGATGAGGCATAGCACCCATTAATGATAAAAAACACTCAGCAAAGTGGGAATAGAGGGAGCATTTCTCAACATAATAAAGGCCAAATATGAGAGACATACAGCCAACATCATACTCAATGGACAAAAACTTAGAGCTTTCTAACCAAGATCAGGAATAAGATAAGGATGCCCACTTTCACCACTCCTATTCAACATAGTATTGGAAGTCCTACCCACAGCAATCAGACAACAAAAAGCAATAAAAGGCATCCAAATTGGAAAGGAGGAAATGAAACTGTCACTGTTTGCAGATGACATGATAGTGTACATAGAAAACCCTATGGACTCCACCAAAACTACTAATCCTAATTAGTGATTTGGCAAAACAATGGGACACAAAGTCAATATTCAGAAACTGAAGACATTTTTATGCACCAACAATGAAATATCAGAATCAGAAATCAAGCAAAAATTCCATTTGCTATAGCAACAAGAAAAATAAAGTACCTAGGAATAAAGTACCAAGGAAATAAAAGACCTGTACTCAGAAAACTACACAACACTGAAAGAAGAAATTAAGGAAGACACAAATAAACGGAAGCATATACAGTGTTCATGTATTGGAAGAATTAACATCATCAAAATGTCCATACTAATCAGCTTCAGTTAGAGGTGGGAAGATGGCAGCGAGATAGGTGGGAGTGGAGTCCACTTCCCCTGGGCACCAGTGAAACGCCTAGCTGATCTCAGGAACAGAGTGAAAAGCCAATGGTATTCCAGCATATATGAAGATTGGAGACCAAAGATAGAGGACGTTGAAAGTTTAGACAGTAAGAAGAGTGCTTAAGGACAATAAGGTCCCTGGGACCAGTGCTGGGACCAGGGTGGCTGAAGCCCCAGCCGGGGTGCAGGGTCTGCTGCAGGATTCTTGGGAGAGAGCCAGGCTGGGCTGTGTGAGAGGTCAGGTGCTTGTTTGGACTAGGCGGGCTTGAATAGGAAGAATTTCTTGAAAAGAATAAGAGAAAATAGAGGCACTCAGCAGCTATTTAGAGAACTCTCCACAGCAGCCCTGGCCTCTCCCGCCCCTCCCCCTTCAGCCCCTGGACTGTGAACACGGGATAAGCAGCCCCAGCTCTCACCTGAAGCCCAGTTGCGTGCACCCAGATCAGCGGACTGGGCGCCCACAACTGAAACACGGGTTGGGCACGTACCCTTATCAGTGGCCGGGCTGTCTGGGTGCATAGACCCAAAGCTCCCCAGTGGGTGCATACCCCAATCAGTGGCCAGGGTCCCGCACCTGAAACCCTGAGTGGGTGCCCACACCTGAAACCTCCAGTAGGTGTGCACCCGGATCAGCAGCTGGCTGCCCCAGGGCACAGGCCCAAAGCCAGGATTGGCAGCGCAACCCCAACCGGATCAACTGCCTAGCTGTCCAAGGGCGACCACACCTGAAGCACCCGGGACTGAAGAACTCCCACCTAGCCACTGCCCACAGAGCCCTGCAGGGCCTACTCGCTCTCTAGGAGGAAGGCAGAATGCCCAGCAGGGGGGAGCTGCAAGGCTAGGGAAGACTGCAGTCCCTGGAAAGACTTGACACAGTAGGGGGCTGAACTACCCTGAAAGAGCACTGGGAGCACCTAGCATCTAAGACAGCAAAGAGCAAGAAGGTGGAGTGTGAGTTGCCCCTAATTGGTGCACCTCAAGGACAACACAACTGGTGAACTAAAGGCCTAGGGGGGAGCAGAAGGACCCTGAAAAACTGGACTGCAGGATGGACAACAGCAAAGAGTGTGGCTCAGGAAGGGAGAAAAGTGAAACCAATCCCTCCAACCACCCCCTACCGTTTCACAGACAGGAAGACCAGCAGAACTAACCTGACCAGTATAAAGCCAGCAGAAGACTTTTTCTTTTCTTTTCTCTCTCTCTTTTTTTCTCCTTTCCCCCTAAATTTCTTCTTCTTTTCTGCCCTTCTTTCTTTTTTTTTATTCCTTCTTCCTTCCATCCTTTACTTTTTTATTCCTTCTTCCTGCTTTCTTTATTTTTTATTGTAATTTTTGTTAAAATTCCTTCTTCTTATCTTTCCTCCAATCTTTTTTTATTCCTTCCTTCCTTCCATACCTTTTCTATTCCCTCTTTCCTTCCTTCCCTTCTCCTTTTTTCCCCCCTTCTTTCTCCTTTTCCCACAGGTGAGACAATAAAACCTGGAGCTCTGAAAAGACTAGAGTTAGACCCTGTTAGACCCATAAACATCAGCTCAAGACCAGTGAGCACAGGAGATTAAGGAGACAGCACCACTGAATCCCACTGGCATTCTACCATAGAAGTTTATACCATAAACCCAGGGAGTCAGAACACATCAATTTAAGAAGCAGAGGCTAACAAGAAGAGTCTCACAAACAATGGGAAAACAAAGAAACAATCCCCAAATGAAAGGAAAGGAGGAAGACTCAGAAAGAATGCTAACTGAAATAGAGGCAAGTCAACTATCAGATACTGAGTTCAAAGCAATGGTTATCAGGAAGCTCACTGACCTCAAAGAGAACTACCAGAAACTACAGGGAAACTACAATGAACTCACTGCAAACTATATCACCATGAAAAAGGAAATAGAAACTATCAACAAGGGCCAAGAAGAAATGAAGAATACAATTTCTGAACTGAAGAACACAGTAGAAGGAATCAAAAGCAGACTTGATGAAGCAGGGGATCGGATCAGCGAGCTGGAGGACAAAGTAGAAAAAAACACCCAGAAAGAGCAAGAAAAGGAAAAGAGGCTCAGAAAGAATGAAGAGGGATTAAGGGAAATGAAGGATAACATGAAACGTAATAATATCTGTAAAATAGGGATACCAGAAGAAGAAGAAGAGGAAGGGATAGAAAAATCTGTTTGAAAAAATAATGATGGAAAATTTCTCTAATCTGATGAGAGAAGAAGTCACACAAATCCAGGACACACAGAGAGTCCCAAGCAAGAGGAACCCAAAGAGGCCCACTGCAAGACACATCATAATTATAATGGCAAAATTCCAAGACAAAGAGAGGATCTTAAAGGCAGCAAGGGAGAAACAGGAAGTAACATAGAAGGGAGCACCAATAAAGTTAGCAGCTGACTTCTTAATGGAAACGCTCCAAGCCAGAAGAGAATGGCAAAAAATATTCCAAGTGATGAGAACCAGAGGTCTGCAACCAAGGCTACTTCACCCAGCAAGGCTCTCAATCAAGATAGAAGGCCAAATAAGAAGTTTCCCAGACAAAAGAAGTCTAAAAGAATATACCTCCACTAAACCTGCTCTGAAAGAGATGCTAAAGGGACTGCCATAAGGAAAGGAAGGAAAGGAGAAAGAGAGAGGAACAAAGCTATGAAAAAATCCAATGAATAACTACATATCAATAATAACCTTAAACATAAATGGATTAAATGCTCCAATCAAAAGACATAGAATAGCTGAATGGATAAGAAAGCATGACCCACACATATGCTGCCTACAAGAGACCCACCTCAGACAGAAGAACTACACAGACTGAAAGTGAAGGGCTGGAAAAAATATTCCAAGCAAATGGACAGAAAAAAAAAGCAGGGGTAGCAATACTCATATCAGACAATTTAGACTTCAAAAGAAGGGCCATAAAGAGAGACCCAGAAGGTCACTTCATAATACTCAAAGGAAGAATCCACCAAGAAGACATAAACATTGTAAATATATATGCACCCAACACAGGAGCACCCGAATACATAAAGAAAATCTTGGAGGATTTCAAGAAAGATATTGACAGCAACACAATTATAGTAGTGGACTTTAACACCCCCCTGTCAAAAATGGACAGATCTTCCAAACAAAATATCAACAAACATATTGTGTCCCTTAACAATACCCTCGATGAAATGGACTTAACTGATGTATATAGAGCTTTTCATCCCAAAGAAGCAAAATACACATTCTTTTCAAGTGTACATGAAACATTTTCTAAGATAGACCACATGATAGGACACAAAGCAAGCCTCAACAAATTCAAGAAAATTGAAATCATATCAAGCATTTTCTCTGACCACAAGGGACTGAAACTAGAAACCAACCCCAAAGGAAAAAAACCCAAAACACTCAATTGATGGAGACTGAATAGCATGCTATTAAACAATGAATTGGTCAAGAATGAGATTAGGGAAGAAATCAAAAACTTTCTGGAAACAAATGAAAATAAACTTACAACAACCCAAAACCTATGGGACACAGCAAAGGCAGTCCTGAGAGGGAAGTTCATAGCAATACAGGCCTACCTTAAAAAGATACAAACATTTCAAACAAACAACTTAACCCTATGCCTAGAAGAACTCGAGGAACAACAACAAAAACAGCCCAGAGCAAGCAGAAGGAAGGAAATAACCAAGATCAGAGCAGAGTTAAGTGACATAGAGACTGAAATCACAATTCTAAGGAGCTGGTTCTTTGAAAAGATAAACAAAATCGACAAGCCCTTAAGCAGGCTCATCAAGAAAAAAAACAGAGAGGATCCAAATAAACAGAATTAGAAATGAAAGAGGAGAGATTACAACTGATACCACAGAAATACAAAGGATTGTAAGAAATTACTACAAAGAACTGTATGCCAAGAAATTTGAAAACCTAGATGAAATGGACACATTTCTAGAAAAATACAATCTTCCAAAACTGAATGAAGAAGAAGCAGAAAACCTGAACAGACCAATAACAGTGGACGAAATTGAAGCAGTCATCAAAAACTCTCAATACACAAAAGCCCTGGACCTAATGTTTTCACAGGAGAATTCTACAAAGCATTTAAAGAAGAGCTAACCCCTATCCTTCACAGACTATTCGAAAAAATCCAAATTGATGGAAGACTCCCACACTCTTTTTATGAAGCCAGCATCATCTTAATCCCAAAACCAGATAGACACAACGAAGAAAGAAAACTTCAGGCCAATATCGCTGATGAACATAGACACTAAAATTTTCAACAAAATATTGACAAACCGCATCCAGCAATACATTAAAAAGATCATATACCATGATCAAGTGGGATTCATCCCAGGGATGCAAGGATGGTACAATATTCGCAAATCAATAAACATAATACAGCACATCAACAACAGCAAAGAAAAAATCACATGACCATATCAATAGATGCAGAAAAATCATTTGATAAGATACAGCACCCATTTCCGATAAAAACACTCAGCAAAGTGGGAATAGAGGGAGCACTTCTCAACAAAATAAAGGCCAAATATGAGAGACATACAGCCAACATCATACTCAATGGACAAAAACTTAGAACTTTCTAACCAAGATCAGGAATAAGATAAGGATGCCCGCTTTCACCACTCTTATTCAACATAGTATTGGAAGTCCTACCCACAGCAATCAGACAACAAAAAGCAATAAAAGGCATCCAAATTGGAAAGGAGGAAATGAAACTGTCACTATTTGCAGATGACATGATAGTGTACATGGAAAATCCTATAGACTCCACCAAAAAACTATTTGACCTAATAAATGAATATGGCAAAACAGCTAGATACAAAGTCAATACTCAGAAGTCAAAGGCATTCCTGTACACCAACAACGAAACTGCAGAAACAGAAATCAGGAAAATAATCCCATTTGATATAGCATCAAGAAAAATAAAGTACCTAGGAATAAACCTAACCAAGGAGGTAAAGACCTGTATTCAGAAAACTACACAATATTGAAAAAAGAAATTAAGGAAGACACAAACAAATGGAAGCATGTGCCATGCTCATGGATTGGAAGAATTAACATCATCAAAATGGCAATACTACACAAAGCAATTTATAGATTCAAAGCAATCACTATTAAAGTACTCATGACACAATTTACAGATATAGAACAAACACTTCAAAAATTCATATGGAACCATAAACGACCCCGAATAGCTGCAGCAATTTTGAGGAAGAAGAACAAAGCAGGAGGGATCACAATACCTGATATCAAATTGTATTATGAGGCCACTGTCATCAAAACAGCCTGATACTGCCATAAAAACAGGCACATAAACAAATGGAACAATACAGAGAGCCCAGAAATAAACTCAAGTCTTTACGGTCAATTAATATTTGACAAAGGAGGCAGGAGCATAAAATGGAGCAAAAACAGCCTTTTCAACAAATAGCGTTGGGAGATCTGGACAGCTATGTGCAAAAAAATGACACTCGATCACCAACTTATGCCAGACACAAAAATAAATTCAAGATGGATAAAAGACTTAAATATAAGTCATAACATCATAAAAGTCCTAGAGGAAAACATTGGCAGGAAAATCTCAGACATTCCATGCAGCAACTTCCTCACAGACACATCCCCTAAAGCAATGGACCTAAAGAAAAGAATAAACAAAGGGAACCTCATCAAAATAAAAAGCTGCTGCATGGCTAAAGAAAACAGCATTAAAATACAAAGAGAACCAACAGTATGGGAAAACATATTTGCCAATGAGACCTCAGACAAGGTCCTGATCTCCAAAATACATAAAGAACTCACATGACTGCACTCCAGGAAGACAAAAAACCCAATTATAAACTGGGCAAAGGACTTGAACAGACACTTCTCCAAGAAGACATACAGAGGGCCCAGAGACATATGAAAAGATGCTCAGCATCACTAGCCATCAGAGATATGCAAATGAAAACCACAATGAGGTACCATCTCACACCAGTCAGAGTGGCCAACATAAACAAATCCACAAACAAATGTTGGAGAGGATGTGGAGAAAAGGGAACCCTCGTGCACTGTTGGTGAGAATGCAGACTGGTGAGGCCACTGTGGAAAACAGTATGGACTTTCCTCCGAAAACTAAAAATGGAACTGCCCTTTGACCCAGCAATTCCGCTGCTGGGATTATACCCTAAGAACACTGAAACACCAATCCAAAAGAACCTGTGCACCCCAATGTTCATAGCAGCACAATTTACAATAGCCAAGTACTGGAAGCAACCTAAGTGCCCATCAGCAAATGAGTGGATCCAAAAACTATGGTATATTTACATAATGGAATTCTACGCAGCAGAGAGAAAGAAGGAGCTTATACCCTTTGCAACAGCATGGATGGAACTGGAGAGCATTATGCTAAGTGAAAAAAGCCAGGCGGTGAGGGACAAATACCATATGATCTCACCTTTAACTGGAACATAATCAACAAAAGAAAAAAGCAAACAAAATATAACCAGAGACATTGAAGTTAAGAACAATCTAACAATAGCCAGGGGGGAGTGGGGAGTTGACAGTGAGGAGAGGGGATTACAGGAACTAATATAAAGGACACTTGGACAAAATCAAGGGGGATGGTGGAGGTGGGGGAGGGAGGGGGGTTCAGCTGGGGTGGGGTGGAGGGATGGGGAGAAAAGGCATACAACTGTACTTGAATAACAATAAAATTTTTTTAAAAAATGTCCGTATTACCCAAAGTGATTTATAGATTCAATGAAATCTCTATTAAAATACCATATGATCTCACCTTTAAGTGGAACCTAATCAATGAAACAAACAGTAAAGCAAAATAGAACCAGAGACATTGAAATTGAGAACAAACTCACATAACCAAAGAGGAGGTGGGAGGGGATAATAAGAGGGGAAAGGGGGAAGGGTTTTCAGGAACATCTGTAAGGACACATGGACAAAACCAAAGGTGGGTAGTATCAAGGGAGGGAAGTGAGGATGCCTGGGGTGGAGGGCCATGGTGAGAGGAAAAGGGAGACAACTGTTCTTGAACAACAATTAAAAAAATGTTAAAAAATAAGAAAATAAATAAAATAAAATACCAGTGACATATTTCACAGATATAGAACAAACATTTCAGAAATTTATATGGAACCATAAACAACTCTGAATAGCCACAAGAATTTTGAGGAAGAAGAACAAAATAGGAGGGATAATAGTACTGATATCAAATGATATTACAAGGCTATTATAATCAAGGCAGCCTGGTACTGGCATAAGAACAGTCACATACACCAATGGAACAGATTAGAGAGCCCAGAAATAAACCCAAGTCTCTATGGTCAATTGATATTCAACAAAGTGTGAAGAAGCATAAAATGTAGTAAAAATAACCTCTTCAACAAATGATGTTGGGAAAGCTGTACAGCTACATGCAGAAAAATGAAAATTGACCACCAACTTACACCACAGACAAAAATAAATTCCACATGGATAAAAGACTTAAACATAAACCACAATACTGTTAAAATCCTAGAGGAGAACATAGGCAGGAAAATCTCAGATTTTCCATAGAGCAATATTTTCATCAATATGTCCCCTTAAGCACGGGACATAAAGGAAAGAATAAACAAAGGGGACCTCATCAAAATTAAAAGCTTCTGCACAGCTAAAGAAAACAGCAGTAAAATGAAAAGGGAACCAACCATATGGGATAACATATTTGCAAATGACCTCAGACAAGGGTTTGAGTTTCAAAATATATAAAGAACTTACATGACTCCACTCTAGGAAGACAAACAACCCAATTAAAAAATGGGAAAAGGACTTGAACAGATACTTCTCTAAGGAGGACATACAGAGGTCCCAGAGACATATGAAAAGATGTTCAGCATCACTAGCCACCAGAGAGATGCAGATTAAAACCACAAAGAGATACCAACCACTTCACACCCGGTGAGAATGGCCATCATAAACAAATCAACAAACCAGTACTGACTAAGTTATGGAGAACAGGGAACCCTAGTGCACTATTGGTGGAAATGCAGACTGGTGAAGCCACTGTGGAAAACAGTATGGAATTTCCTCAGAAAACTAAAAAATGGAACTTCCTTTTGACCTGGCAATTCTACTGGTGGGATATACCCAGATAATCCTGAAACACCAATTCAAAAGAACCTATGCACCCCAATGTTCATAGCAGCACAATTTACAATAGCCAATTGTTGGAATCAACCTAAGTACCCATCAGTAAATGAGTGGATCAACAAACTATGGTACATTTACACAATGGAAGGCTATAAAGCACAAAGAAAGAAGGAGCCTGTACCCTTTGCAAAAGCATGGATAGAACTGGAGAGCATTATGCTAAGTGAAATAAGACAAATACTATATGATCTCACTTATAAGTGGAGCCTAATCAACAAAACAAACAAGCAAACAAAATATAACCAGAGACAGTGAAATAAAGAACAAAGTGACAATAACAAGATGGGAGGGGGGAAGGGGGTATTGGGAGGGATAGGGAAAGGGCTGTCAAGGAAAATGTATAAAGGACACACAGCCAAAGGCAAAGGGAGTAGGTTCCAGGGTGGGAGGCAGGGAGGGGTGGGGTGGGTGTGTGCGGCAGGGGTGAAATGAGACAACTGTACTTGAACAACAATTAAAAAAAAAAGAAATGGTGGAAATAAGGGGTTTTGTTGTTCTTGCTAATGTTCTTTTGTAGTCACCACTTTCTATCTTCCAGTTCAGGTAACATGATGATGACAAATAGCTGGGTAACATTCAACAATTTTTGTTACAAAAGAAGTAATTATAGAAACACTGAGGCAAAAAGAAGTATGAGAATAAAGCAGTTACACCCCCATCATGGTAGCTCCTTATTTTCTTTCATTTGAGATTATAAAACATCATGAAGCCAGAAGTATGAGATCAGAAGTGAAGTTAAAACTATAGTTAGTACCTTCTTTTGTAAAAACAAAACAAAAGAAAACAACAACTTTGTCTTCTTTGGGGTGGCATTATAACCACCTGTTAACTATCAAAGCATAATCTCCTCATGTAGAAGTCATTATTTTCTTTTTTTTTTCCTTCAATTAATCTGATTTAGTTCTTACCCCTCATTCTTAACTATCCTCAATGTTTCTGATGTCTCTGTAAGCATCATACGGAAATTAGTATCTACATATGCTGCTTGGCAAATGTCCTAAAGGTCCTTACTGGTTATGAATTTCACAAAAGTGATGATACAAGAGAACATATTATCTTCCTTATTTTCTATAGCAGGTAAATTTACAGGCATATACTTTTTAGCTGACAGAAACATAGTAAATATATAATATTGTAATTGGCTTTTTTTCTTTGGAAACTACTATTCCCCTACCTGGTGAAGCTGTTACTCTTGGATTACTCTCTCCTCTGTCACAAGGGGAACCCCACAACCCAGGAGGGCTTCTTTTTGCACACCACATTTGGTCCGTGTTAATTATGTTACTCATGTTAAAAATCTTTACAGCTTAAATCTGATAAACAATTATTCCTATTTAACACTAAGGGTATGGACTAGGGCAGTACAGGGATTGTACTGTGGCTAGGCAATGTCCTCAGGAACCCAGATTCTTATCGTTCTAACTAGCTATTCTAACTAGCGGCTTCCATTGCTCTTTGTCACCTCCTTGTGCAAGATGACAACTAGAACTTGAGTCATCACCTTGAAGGTCAAAAGGAGAAAAGGCAGAAAGGTAAAAGAAGAAGCCCTTTACCTTGAGAAAAGTTTCTTAAAACCTCCTTTTAAAAGTGCGACACAACATCTCTGCTTCCATTTTATTAGGCAGAACTTAGTCACATGGTAACATCTACCTTCAAGGGGAGCTGGAAAACGTGATGCCATCCATAGTCTATACAGCAGTCTATCAACCTAAAATTTAGGATTCTGATTCTAAGGAGGAAGTAAACATGGTTATGGGGATAAGCAACTTTTGAGTGTCTGTCTATAAATTGACAAGGCTAATTAATGCCATTGTGATGATATCTGTAACTACTGAAAGAGATATTCTTTCTTTTACAGTTTGAAAGCATTGTAATGACAAGCTGCCTTGGATCATTTTTAAAAACACATAGAAAGCAACCATTTCAGAAAACACCAATCAGATAAGGAACAACTTAGAAATGGACAGAAAGGATATGGGACTCTTATGACCCTATGTGAACACTTGAGTCCAAATTGTATTCGAAGTCAACTCCAACCACTCCTTGGAATTCAGGAAGATGATAATTTATTTTATTACTAGTTTGTGTTGATTTTCTGTCATTTACAAATGAAAGTCCTACTTAATGCAAACACGATTATTTTTATTGCTTAAAAATCTAATGAACTTCCAATGTTAATGTTCTTATCTGTATATGCTGATTTACATAATACCTAGACTATTTCATTGGTTTATAATTGCCTAGGAAATAGAAATCTCTTCTCAAGAAAACCAGAGGCATTATCTACTTAAATGTAATTTGTAAACCCAGGCTTTCATGAAGATGGGAGATAGCATAAACACAACATTTGAGCATATTCTCTGCATGACAGACATTATCAAAACTTCTAGTGGTGTTGATTACCTGGAAGGCTGCACACCACCTTGCATTGTAAAAGTGTTTGGTTGATCTGAAAATTAATTTCATGTTACTTCTCATCCATCAGGGTGAGATTCCTCAATGAGCACTTACATGTACAGCCCACTGTTCTGGGGGTGTGGGAAAGAGTATGTGGAAGATGCGCCAGCAGTTGAAAATAACAACGCCAGCTGCAGCTTGTCTCAGTGGAATCTTGCTACTTCTGTTTTGCATTTGAATTTTCATTATTTTTTCTTTGATATTACTCTTCCAGGTAGAGAATAGAAAGGCTTATAAAGTAAAACAAATTACTAGTGACATATTTTTCCTTATCAAGAGGTGAATCTATAAAAAGCTAGCTCTCCAGACACTCTAATAATGACATTAAAAAATGCATGTCAGTGCAATGTAATTTTCAGTGGAAATTTTTTTAAAGTTGCATTATGCAGTTTTAGAAAGTGTCATATTAAATCATGGAATGCCAGCTTTGTGGTTTTTGTTTCCTTTTAAAAAATTTAAAGAAATGTGTATTGTAGCTGGATATTTGTGAAGTGGGGGGAGTAGTTGTCATCTCATCTTTTGCCAATACACTCGGTACGTCATCTGCCAAACTCCTGCTAGTCCATTCATAATTCTCTTTCAACAGCCTGTCATATTTTTAGTTTTACTGAGAAATAATTGACAGATGTCACTGTACAAATTTAAGGTGTACAGCTTGATGGTTTATGTATATTGTGAAATAATTACCACAATAAGTTCAGCTAATATACATCGCCTCATACTGATACAATAAAACGAAAAAAAAGGAAAGTGATAATTTTCTTGTGACAAGAACTCTTAGGAATTGACTCTTTTAACAGCTTTTCTGTGTATCACAGAGCAGGGCTGTCTGTAGCCACCGTGTTGGGCATTACTAGTACTTATTTATATTATAGCTGGAAGTTTTTAACTTTTGACTACTTTCCTCCAATTTATGTCTCTCCCAACCTCTGCCTCTAATAACTCCAAGTTCTTTTTTTCTACGATTTTGAGGGATTTTGTTGCTTGTCTGTTGGGCTGGAATTTTGGATTGCACATGTATGGGCGTAAGTGAGATCATACAGTATATATCTAGGTCTGACCTATTTTACATATTAATACTTCCTTCAGGTCCATCCATGCTGTTGCAAATACTATAATTTCCTTTTGTTATTTTTAAATGGTTGAAAAACACAGCAGGTCCTCAAGTAATGTTTTAATCAATGCCATTTCATGAAAACGTTTATGAGATGCATAGAAACTTAAGTTTTGTTTATATCAATTAGCTTATGGTAAAATTGGTTGTTATACATATTTTTTCTATAGTTCCAATAACCTACTGATGATGTTATGTAAAAACATAATATATTACATTGAGGATATACCACACCTTCTTTGCACATTCATTAATCAATGGACACAAGTTATTTCCATGTCTTGGCTTTTGTAAACAATGATGCTATAAGCATGGAGTGCAGATAACTATTTTAAAAATATGTTTATTGATTTTAGAGAGAGAGAGAGAGACATTAACCACCTCTCTCCCTTCTGCTCCCTAACTTGGGATGGAACCCACAACTTAGGTATGTGCCCTGACCAGGATTTGAACCCTCAACCCTTTGGTGTACAGGCCAATGCACCAACCAACTGAGCCACAGCAGCAAGATCAGAGTAAGATATCTTTTTAAGTTAATGTTTTATTCCCTTTGCATATATTCCCACACTTAAAATTGCCACATTATATAGTAGTTCTATTCTTTTGAGGGCCCTGCAGACTCTTTTTTATACAGACTGTACCAACTTACATTCCCACCAACAGTGTTCTCCATTATCCACATCCACACCAGCATTTGTGATTGGTTATGTTTTTGATGATGGACATTCTAACAGGCATGAGGTGACATCTTATTTTGATTTAATTTGCATTTTCCTAATGACTACATATGTTGAGCCCAGACCATAGTCTGGACAGATTGATTGCTGCTTGTGAACCACAAAGAACCATCATAAGAGGAATAGGTGAGGCACCCTTTGCAGAGTCATTCCTAAGCCCCAATTACAGATTCTGGTAGTCATGTTCTAGGAATTCCACTTACATCCCTTTTTCAGCTGAGAGAAAAACAAAATAAGCCACTTTCTGAATTTTTTCTAAGCATTGCTTTTTATGTGATATTTTAAAAGCAATTGAGACAATTTAAAAGTGAGTCTACCAAAATATTTTTGAACATACGACTAGATAAATGTTGATTACATTTATCTAGTTGCTGTGATGCTGTTGGTCAGAGTCTCTAGACAACTGCTCAATACCACGTTAGGGTTTTGGGTAGACAACATCAGACTCTGATTCATAGTGAGGTATTGTGAACAGAACCCTGAGAATTAAAGTCAGAGCATGATTTGAACCTTAAATCTGGTTCCTACTTGAAAGGGTCAGGCCAGTTTCCCAACCCACAGGACTGCTCATGACTCAGTTATCCCAATTCACTTGATAGCCTGAGGCTTAATGGAAACCCTCTCCCACTGCGCACAATACACATCTGGCACCAGCCACAGTGTCAGGTGGTCAGACTGACCCTCCTGTACCTGGGAACAGGCCGGCCCTTCACCTAACCCATTGTCCTGGCTCACGTCCTGAAACCCTGAGGCACCTGCCAGGAGGAACAAGGGACTAACCCCTCCCTTATCCCCTCACAAACCCTGCACTTTTTCTTTTAAAAGCCCAGTTCCTGCCGACCCCACCCTCGGGCTATAGTCTGTCCTGATTTAGCATGCCTGTAAACGCAGCATCAAATAAAGGCAGATCTTCTGGCTCCTCCCATCTCTATCTCTTGTGAATTTCTACACTGCTCACATACAACATAAGGTAATTATTTATCTTCAGTTTTTTGAAGCCTAAAAATTAATGTGCAATTCATGTAGCAGAACTGGACATTAGCTTAATAAAGAGTAAGTAGTGATAATTAAGTAATAGCATTAATTATTAATTTTCATTGTATTAATAGTAAATAAATAGTAAACAGTAAGTAAAACTTAATAAATAGTAAATTAAAATAAAAAGCGTATTATAACAATTTACCATCAACAAGCTATATGCACTTAAGAGGAAGAAAAGTGATATTGTTATTTAAGATTTCTACGGTGCAGGCAGTGCTTTAGTCCTTTGTATTTACTGTCTTGTTGTGAGTGAATAAATGACTTTACTAAAGCTTGGGAGACATTCTACTCATTTTACAGGCAAAGAACAAATATCGGTAACTTGCTGCGGTCACACGTAAGTGTTAAAACCATATAAATTACCTAAATGCTCTGGGAAATCACATTTCTGACCTAGAATTTTGAAAGGTTACAAGATCCCTGGGGTCTTTCAAGCAAAAATGTGCTTTATTTTTATAATTTGCATGTATTTTTCTAAATTATCTGGTCTATAAAACTTTTTTAGTTTAAATATTACTGTATTTCTTGAAAAATAGCATTTTATAAATTTAAAAATTTATATAAGAAATATATAGTCTTTATGGACATTTAAAACAATGTAACATAGAAAGGAAAAAAAAAAGTAGCTCATAGCCATACAACATTAAGAAAAACTTCATTATGTTTTTCTGTGAAATAAATAAATAAAAATTTCTACACTGTACATTTCACTAAAATATGTTAATGTTTTCATAAGTCATTAAGTATTCCCATAAATATTTATGGCTATATAATGTTTATCTTGTGCATATACCTTAGTTTAGCAAAACTGTTCTCTAGAGTTTGATATTCAAAGTATTGATTTTTTTCATTTTGAATAAGAATGATACTATTTGCCATAAAATGCTTTCTCCTGCAGTTAAGTATGTCGATAGCTATTTCAAAAGAGCCTTCTTTAATGGTATTCGTCACGTTTTCACATTGCCTTAGTGAGAGTCAGAGTATGAGAGAGCGAGCATTAGCTTTAGGACGGATTCTCAGAAGCATCAGGATTATATGTGGTTACATTGTTATGTTTGTTATTGCATTTTTAAACTGTGTCTATTTGAAATCTTGGAGGAATAGGCTCCAAAACTTAAAAAAAGTTTTTCCATATTATTTTTGCTATCCTGTAGAAAATAATTTTAACTATTATATATATTAAAATAAATTGAGTTTTGGTGTGCTTTTATGTGGAGGCATTAGGAGCAGAATCATATTTTTTAAAGAACATTATCTGGTTTGGGTCAACTTCTCTAAATCATTTATCTACTCAATGTGATTTGGAAATATATACTAAACTTAGTTAAGAATGTTGAAGTCAAAAATTGACTTCAATAAATTTAATAGCAAACCATTCAAATACTTATCATTTTTTTCTTCTTTAGCAGTTCTATTTTGTGGATATAGATGGGTCTAAAATTTTGTATCTTAGTATTTTGACAAGTTAGGGCACTATATATATGTTTGGGTATGTGTGTGTATCCCCCCACACACACTCATAGATATGTAGTAAAATAAATTTATATATATATATGTTTATACACATTTTTATACACACAAACACATCATTTTATTACATTCAATACAACCTTATTTTTTGAGGATTCTGATATCAATTTTTTTCTAAAATTAATTTATTTTGTGTATAAAGTCAACTGCACTAAAATCAAAATGTTTTTAACTTTCTAGTATTGTTAGTAATTTTTAGTATTACCAGTATCAAATGGTATATTTTTTTCTTATACCTCTTTCACCCTGAATCATTTTAAATTTTATTCAAAAACATATAAAGCACTATATGTTTTCTTGTCCATCATAGATAAGAATATTTAATATGCATCTAGAATGCAGTTTGCTTTTACTTTCTTCTCCACATCCCAAGTGCCTTAGAGAATCCAGAGTTCATATTGTTAGCAATGCTTAGGAGAGATTGTTCCCTCTCGGGAGGACAGAGTGTAGGAAGAAAAAGCATATTTTAGCAACACCACCGTCTGATAGCTGATCTCACCTTCTGCTGACCCCAGCTCTCTATTCTCAACTCGTTTTTTTTTATTTTCAAATACAAAATCATTTCAACAGAGAAGGTTATAGAAAGTTGGGATAATAGCATAGGCTTTATTTTTAAGGATCCGAATGACAGCATGTAAAGAAATTGAAAGAGGCTAATACAAAGTGGAAATAGTTGTGTTAGATAATGGTGACTGATGCTTGTGAGTCTTAGACTACAGTCTAATTGTATGTATACATGATAGGATGGCCTTGTGTCTCTTACACACTTAGTCTTCAAGATTCTGTTTTTATAGTTTTCTTTAAAGTAAATTTAATGCATATTTATATCTGATATTAGCTGAATACAAAGGTTTGGTTGATAATTAATGGTGGGATCCAAAGTGGACGACACGTTGAGCTGTTCAGCTTCTCCTCAATATAGGAATGTCTTAGATTCTTGAAACCCTAAGTGATGCAGTTTTGTTCTGGTATATGGATTTGAAGCATATGATGTCTAACATTCTTGGTATCTACCTTATCTGTCCACACTGAGCCAATGACTTCTAAATAAAGCATATGCAACTCTTTGATTAGCCCCAGTCTGGAAGTACTTTTCCAGACATAAATGCCCCTCCCATCCAGGCAACCCTAAAACATTGACTGAGAGGAGTTGATGCATAAATATGTCAGCTCTACCCTTGGCTCCACACTGTCCCACAGAGTTTTCTGGTAGAGTGGATCCCTTTCCCACAGTTATCTGTGCAATAGTATATCTTCTATTATTTTCCTTCTGTAGTTAACTTCTCCACCACTCAACTAGTGGTTTCTAGATTCACCTCTTCAGTGAACTATTTGTATTCATATCCTTGTGAGTGCTGGTCCTAATTCTGAGAAAGTCCAAGTTAAGAAAGGACTAACACAATCATTTATTCTACAAATATAAGGCCTATCACGCACTAGTCACTGTCCTGAGCTGATAGGACTTACACCAATGAACAAAACAGACATAAATCTCTATCCTCATTGAGTTTATGTACAAATAGCCACGTGGGGATTTGGAAGGCTAGCAAGAACAATATATAATAATAATTTATTGGAAGGTAAGTAGCACTACAGTGAGAAATAAAGAAGAGGATAGGGAATGTGTGCACTGGGGAAACTTTAAAGTATAATCTGAAAGTGCTATAGTAAGAGAGTGGCCTTGAAGATTGAAAAAGAAAAGGATCGGTTCATGCCAGCATCTGGCAGAAAGGGCATTCCAGGGAGAAACATGACTTAGGAGAGACATAAGCAGACCTGATGTTGAGTGTGGCTGAAGTAGAGGAAGCTTTAGTAGTGACAGATGACAAAGACCACCCATTGCTGAGGAGGGTCACTCACAATAGGCAAGGCTTTCTACAAAACTTCTCTTGCTATTTCTCTTCCTCAGAGGACCACATAAACATTTGGCCTCTTTCTTTTCTGACCAATGGATTTCAGGTACTTACTGACGACTATGCCAGAGTAAATATGGAGATTTGAAAGATTGCTAAATTGACTGCGGGAATACAGAAATTCAGGAATTGCAACTGCCATGGTGGATTCTTTGGGCTGTATATTCTGGCTCATGGCCTTAGCTCAGGGGAGGTGTTTATGCTTACGAAGCTAGAAGGATGGCACACACTGATAAAGTATATAATAGGTAGCCACAAACCCAATTCATCTTTGAAAAAATATTGAATTTATTGTAGAAAATGAAATTGAGCTAAATGAAATAAGCTAGTCAGAGAAAGACAAATACAATATGATTTCACTATATTTGGTATCTAATGAAGAAAATAAACTGATTAATAAAATAGAAATGGAGGGTTGGATACATGGAAAAGACCAACAGCTGTCAGATGGGAGGGGAATTGAGGGGGCTGGATGAGAGAAAGTGAAGGGATTAACTAAAAGACATATATACAAAACACATAGACACAGACAGCTCTGTGGTGTTAGAGAGAAAGGGGAGGCAGGGGAGTAAGGGTAGGTGAAAGTGGGGGGTGGGGGGAATGGGGATGGAAAGAGATTTTGTTTGGGGCAATGGGCACATGATGCAGTGTGCAGATGATGTTTTATTGAGTTGTACACTTGAAATCTATATGGCTTTGCAAACCAATGTCATCCCAATAAAGTTAACAAAAATAAAATAATAAAATAAAATAAAAAAGAAATACATCTAATGAATAGATATGACTAGATTTCAATAATTTGATTTATGGTCTAGACTTATTGACTAAAATTAACAAATAGACCTATCATATCAACTGAAATTTTATTTTTTATAACATTGATATTTTTAAATTTCATTATACTTGATATAGTAAATTTGGGTTCTCTTAATAGATTCATAAGTAAATATTTTTTGAGACATCTATTAGAACTGGTATTAGTATTTTTATATCCCAGGTTGAATTTTATATATTAGCTTAAAAACAATAATAACAGCTAATAATTATTTATTTTTTCTGTGCTAGATCCAATGCAAAGCCTGATTTATGTAACCCTCCGAGCAACTCTATGACGACAGTACATTGAAGGCCCTGGCCAGCAGGCTCAGTTGGTTGGAGCATCATTCTTACATGCCAAGGTTGTGGGTTGGATCCCCCAGTCAAGAGCACCTACAAGAATCAGCCAATGAATTCATGAATAGGTAGAACAACAAAAAAATGTTTCTCTCTCCCTCTCTCTCTCTCTTTCTCTCTCTCTCTCCTCACAAGAATTAAAAAAAAAAAGTATAAGAATAGCTGAGAATACTAAAGCTCAGATTATAGTAAGTTAATTTTTCCCAAAGTCCACAGCTCTTAAACTGTGGAAGGGACTTGAATTCATACCACCTGACTCCAATATCTGTACTATAAACTATTTTGAAACTGTAACAAATAATTCCCCAAAACAAAGTTCTTCATTGCTTCTTTCTTTTGACATTCTATACTAAGATCTAGTTTCTGTGGCCTCTAAAGGGTGAGTAAAATTGTATATGTGTCAAAAGTTGTGCCAAAATTTAAGTTAAAAAAACCCTAGCTGCCTTTACCATGAAACTCAGAGCTGCAACAGGTCTCCACCAGAGGGAAAGGAATGATACTCATGCAGTGAGTGTAATTTACACTTGGAGATAAATAGGAAATACTGCAAAGCTTTCAGTGACAAGATTTGTTATTTCTAAACTATGGTTTTTTTTCTCCAAAATTTAGCATACTTTACATTTCAAGGGAAACAAATATAGTTCATACATATAGTCTCTCTCTCAACACAGAACATGCCCCCTACTTGACTTACAGTTCAACTAGGTGCTACATTATCAATAAATGATCACATTAGACTTTACCTTATCATTTCTTTAGTGGCTGCCTAGTCAGCAAAGTATTGATTTTTTTTAAGATTCTGCTTATCGTACATGACAGTTTGCTTGTCTGTGCTCCCAAATGTCTTTACGAACTTTAATAGTGTACTTCCCTGTTAGATGTCTTTATTCATCTTTTAATAGGCTTGCTCGCCTCCTATAATAGCACTGCATCCGCTGTGGAGTCATACTTATCAGAGAGACAACAGGCTACAAAAGAAATGCAAAAAACAAACAAGCAAGCAATGCTTGAGCTAAATGTAATAGGAGAATCCAAATAAAGGTGCCAATACAATTCACATTTTAATATATCCATTAAAACATGCAAAAAATAAAGTATTTTAATGGATGATATAATTAAATCTGCATTAATTTATCCATTCAAATATTTCTTCAAGTTCTCAATGTGTCACAACAAACAATGAAGAAACAGAATTTTCTCTCCAATTGTTGTCTGTTGGGACTAAGAACAAAATGACACTTTAAGATATTAAAAAAATAAGATATATATCTGTGATACATAGGATATATCCTCAAATTAACATCCAGAGTGGAAGTTGCATGTAAGTGTTGTTATAGGACCGGCTTGCCCCCTCTGACTGGGAGTGGCTACGAAGCAGAAGGGGAGGCAAAAGAAACCTACTGAACAGGCGCCAGGTTACCTTAACTTCACTCATCCATATACCACCTTCGCAGACAGGCCATTTTTCACTATGACCGCTGCTGGTGTTTACTTAATACTTTTATACAAATTGCTTAGCTCTTCATAGTTTATCTTCATCATGAGCTACAAGATTTTGATATAATGATCTGATATGTCATTTTATATACTTTAAGTACGTATTTAAAATACACATTAATTTTGTGCACTATATAAAATCATCTCTTGTTTACATGTTGAATGATTGCTATACATCAAGAGGCATTACTTTAGGATAGCTTTTTCCAAATATTTTAAGAGTAAACCACATTCAAACACACACTCATACAAGAATTAGAGACATCCTACTCAGAGTATTTGTGGTTTTAATTATTTTATACTTAATACTTAAGGCACAACTGTGCATTCCCTGGATCTGGGTAATAATATTAAGTGTTCCAGGTCCAGCACCTAAAGCTTTTCTTCCAGGCATTGGCATGTTTCTCTGTCCTTAAAAATAAATGTGTATACTTCTCAAAGTTTACAAAGAATATGCTAAAAATAAGACTTACAACTTGATCTACATTGCCTTAAGAAGAAGTCAGAAAGAAAAAAAAAGAGCTCAGCAGAGGTAGAAAACCAAATGTTATGGAGGACAATGAGTAAGACAAAATAAATCATACTTACTATGACATACAAATATAACATTGTAGGCATTCTGTATCTTAAAGCCAAAATTCAATAATGTCTTTGAATAGATGATACATGAATTGATTTTTCAATAATAGTTTCAAAATTAATTCTAAGCTGCTGAAATACTAGATCCAAAGAATAACATTTGATGGCAACCTCAAGTGACTAGTATGCCAATACCTCATCTTAATTTTATAACTAAAATGGGGATGATGTAATTATGAGGCAAGCACTATCAGTAATCTGGAGAGAGGGTTTCGTAGGGGATAAACTTTAATGGACACAAAAGAAAATAAGATGTATAATGTACAGGAAATTAAACATAAAAGCACTTCTCCACAACACAGAAGAGTTTTGTTTGTCTGGTATCTGAGAAAAAAAAATTATGCTGAGTTTCTTCTAAAATAATGTCAATGTCATTCATTTACAGATGCAGTCATAAGTTTTATGTAAACTGATGTTATATTTGGTATAATTTCTCTCAAACAAATGGATGACAAATTACTAAAGCAAAGGTCAAGAAAGACCTAGATTAATTTTTCAAATTGGTTTGTTGATCATGGCTGGATATTACACAGATCAAGTTTTTTTTATTTTTAGAAAGTATATGGAGTGTAATGATTATTCTTTATTGCACATTAAGTGTTGACTCATGCAATGTAAGCATTCAATTAAAAAATGGGTAGAAAAATAGTCATCAAAATTGTCACCAAAACAGGAGAAGTGACAGACTTACATAATTACATAATCACTGTAATTCTTCGCTTTTTTCCATCTCCCTTACCCTTGATATTAGACTAACAAATTTATTTTGGTAAAGACAATCTATCTATCTATCTATCTATCTATCTATATATATATATATAGATAGATAGATAGATAGATAGATAGATATATTCCAAGCAAGGGTAAAATATATTTTAAATTCATCACTTAGGTAATGTGTTTGAAGAAAACAAAATACCAGGAATTCACACCACACTTACTGTGTTAGGTCTTATTGAAATTGGGGAGAAAATGAGAAAGGAACAAGGTGAAAAGGGAAGCTAAGAGAAAAGAATACAAACAGTAAGATGGAAGAAATGGTTAGGAAAGACAAAAAATGGAAAGACAAACTGATATTAAGTTTCCTGGATGAAATAAAAAAAAATCTTACTCTATTCATACTGATGAATGCTCAAAAGGTTGATGAAAACACTGAGCTTCGTACATATATAAATTAACAAAATTTATTCACCTTTACATAAATCTGTGCTGTCATGTAGTAAAAACTGTGGGGGTGAAAGCAGATACACAGAAACACAGATTTTCTCCTTTTCCAATGCTAATAAGTAGGAAATGGCAAATCAAATTCTGTGAGCTAAATTTTGTTTCATGAAGAGATTTGAACAAACTTTCATTCTAGTATACTGATGAAAACTATTTTATATAATAAAGTGATCATTTTCTTCAAGATTTATATAGCTATATGAGAAAATATTTATTGAATTTATTACGTTAATAGAAACTATTAATTTGAGACTGTTTCAGTTAACAGTAAACTGATCTTTTTTCTGAATTACATAAGCATTCTTTTTATTAGATAATTTCTCTTTTTTTAAGTGTTGAAAGTAACTTGGATGGAAAGAATCACTAAGAAGATTGAAACAATTTATATGACTAATTTTGAAAGCAAATATACTACATTGGTATTATTATATGGATTATATTCACAGTCTTGCTCTTTACAGTTGATGAAATCACTATCTGGGAGGGAATAAAAAAAAGGTCTTATCCAGGCCTCTAAATATAGGGTATGGAAGCAGCCTCAAAGACTTCCGTGACTTCTCTAAGTCCCAGGGCTAGTTAAGGAGAACACTAGGATTAAGTACAGTTGTAATGAGTATGTGGAGATCCAGTTTTTCCTGTGGCTGGACTGACATGTTTAAATCCATTCTTACCAATAAATTAGCTTGGGCGTTGACTTTACCTTTCTGACTCTCAGTTTCCTCATCTATTAAATGAAAATAATAGTAACAGCCATAATAACAGTATTAATACCACCTAATTTACAGTTTTCCCTGAGGGTTACAGAAAAGTAATTAAAACATCATAAGACCTCAGTTAAACCTATTTATTTCATCCTCTCTTCCTTTTACCCTAGTTTCTGCTTTTCTATCATTTCTGATAATGGTCAGGAACATATCCCATAAGTCAATTAAAGGCTATTATGTTCTCAATTCAAATGATGAATAAACAAACCTGAGGGTAGCTAAATTGCCTCAAGGTACAATGAGAATAAATTTAGAAAAAGTTCTCGTGTATCAGAATTCCACAAATCTCTGTTGTGAGATTTTGGTCACCCTTCATTATTTGTAACAACCAAACCCTCATCCTCCATTAGCCTGCATTTTTGGCTAAAACCTTCCTTCAATATGGTCCTTCCACCAAGTACCAAAAAGTCTGATGAAAATATTAAAGGAGAATAGACCCCAAAAGAGGCAAACACATCATTAGTTCCTCCACAAAGGTGGATTCTATCTTCTCCAGGAATTATCCTTACTGGAAATCCTTTATAAAATTCAACAACAAAAAATTAACTCTAAAATAAAGTTTTGCGATGGTTTCTTCATTTTACAAGTCTAATTGCTTTGGTTATAACCAAATTCTGAATCAGTTCGTAATGTTCTAGACTTAAGATGGCTTTCTATAGAACCCCTTCTTTGGATACTGCCTAATGGGCTTTTGCTCATTAAAGAAAGTGAAAATAGAAACACATATGTAACTGGCAGAGTTAGTTATGTGTTTACATATGGTATATTGTAAAAATTATGTAACCAGATGCAGGTAAACATAATCAAATCTAATCCAAATATACTAGATGTAAACAGTATCCCTCTCCCTGTTTCTAAGTTAACATGAGGGCTGGATTGACTCAGTATTAAAAAATAATTTTTCAGAAGGAGAGGACAATTTAATTATAGATTAAATTTGGTGTCAAATATTGTGGAATCATTTTAAAATGTAGTCTTAATTAATCCTCTTAATTACTTTATAATAGACGGTGCTCATTTTACATTTCAGAAAGTTAAACTTATGGAGATACATACACTTAAGATTACATGGCCAATAAATCATGAGGCCAAATTTTTTGCTGTTCTTTACATTCTATCATACATGTACTGTGGTATCTACATATTGATTCATGCAAATAAGTTTAATTAAATAGATCATTTTCCAAAAGCATTTACAAAGCACAGTTATGATATAGAACAATGCCAGAATACTTAAAAGTCTTGAAAATGTATTATCTTATACCCTGAAAAGGTTTTAACAATATTGGGAAATGCGAAATTTTCAAAAATACCATATAAGCTGATAAATACTGTACTCAACTTTAAAAGAAGCCCTAAAGATACTACTGGAGGAAAGTATAATGGCAGCTTGGGTGCATCATTTTAGCTATGAGGAAAGATAAATGTAATACACTTACACACACAAACACTAACACACAATTCCATCATATTGGACCCAAATATTGACTTGACATTATCAAGATCATATTTGGAGGCCTACGAAAAAAAGTAAAGCCATCTTAATTCTTTATCTTCAGTCTTAAATTTCTTATATCCTCCAGATATATTAACATTGTTTTCCTTTCTCTGCCAATATTTAAGAATGTTTGCTTTGGAGAAAATCCCTTTAGAGACAGGTCTGAACTAAGGTTTCCAATAAGAAATCTATCATTGTGAACTTCTGTTTTTCCATGCTAAAATGCAACACTCATCTAGAAGGGCATTAAATGGAAAAGTTTCACATTTTCCTGACTAACATGTGACTAGAGAGCCAAAGGTACAAATTTTCTTCTAAACTGAAAGCATCTAAACAAAAAGGCACTCACCATTTTAAAACAAATTGCATATACCATTAAAAATATTTTTGAAGGAAAAAGACATTTCTTAAAACTGCTTGTGTTCACTTGGCAGACAGTCACATATCAGGGACCGTGCTCATTATGCTGTCATTTGCAGAGCCATTTGCTCCACATTAAAGCGAAACATCATCTCCCCTCAGTAGGAAGTCTCGCTGCATAATTACATTGGTCCTTTTCAGAAAGTTCGCAATGCTGTTGTCCCTTGATAAAAAGAGAACCCTGTTTCCAATGGGATTTAACGTCTAGTGATTTTTTAATACCTTAAAAGATAGCTCATATTTTTCTGGAAGTACTCCCCAATATTCATCTTTCTTTTATTATTAACTGCAGAAACCCCATTCACTTCATTATGTAAGACTTGGAATATTTTGCTTTTATCCTTAAAGATAATCAAATCACATTGATTTAGTTTCAGCTTTTTCTTTTATTTCCAGAACTAAAACACCAGCCCGCAGACTTACAATTACGTAAGAACAAAATAAAGGAAAATGATATTATCCTTACTGCTTATACCTGATCAATTTAAATTACCTACATGATCCATTTAAATTACCTTAATAATCAATATTTTCAGAAAGTCAACTGCATGCAGCAGTGACATATCTAACAAATATGTGCCCTGAGTGAGGCAATGACTCTGTGGTGCAGGACAGATTTGACCAAAGAACAAAAGGAGGGTGCTTGCATTTTACACTCACGTCAGCGTCTCTGCCTTCTTCCTGAAAGCCTGGTCTGGGTCCTGAATGGAGCTGACATCTTGCCTACGGCACATTCTCCCAGCTTCTGGCTCCTACCCACTGGTAACTTTCCTGTCTTTTACCACACTCTCTAGTCTTTAAGGGATTGAGACAGAGGATGCACTGAAATGATAAATCACTGTACTTGACCTTGGTCCAGCTATAGAACTGCAAATTCAGGTTGGGTTGGTGCCCCTTCCCCATAGACACAGATCCATTGGCCATGAATAACCCATGGCCAATGTAACACATTTGTGCCAGGGTTCTGCAATACATTTGTGCCAGGGTTCTGAATGTGTCTTCTTTTTTGTAGAGAACCACCGTTCTTAGTACATTCATTTTGTAGATAAATGTCCAGATTTTGGTTTTTTTAATTGTTCAAGTACAGTTGTGTCTATTTCCCCGCCATCACTGACCCTTGCCCCATCTCTCCTCACGTCCCACCCTAGATCCTACCCTGTTTGGCTTTGTCTATGCGTCTTTTATACATGTTCTTTGACAATCCTTCCCCTATTTTCCCCCATTATCCACCCCCTCTCTGTCAGTCCGGTTACTGTCAGTTTGTTTTTTTATTTCAATGTCTCTGGTTATATTTTGCTTGCTTGTTTGTTTTGTTGATTAAGTTCTGCCTATAGGTGAGATCATATGGCATTTGTCTTTCACCGTCTGACTTATTTCACTTAGCAGAATGCTCTCCAGACCAGCACTTGGCTATTGTAAATTGTTCTGCTATTAAATGTCCAGATTTTTAAATAACCCATCCTAATCTGACACTGCCTGCAGACCAAATAAATATAAAATACAGAAATGTCCAACAAACCAGTTATTTCACTTCATTGCTACACAGGGAGAGATTTCTGGGCACAAAATATGGTGCAAAAAATAATAACAGAGTACAGTGTAGCCACCCTCAAAAATGCTGTGAAATAAGGAGAAAGTACCTGAGTTACTTGTGATATAGCCTCACCTACAAGTTTTATAATTTATCCTGGGTACAGAGGCATATTCCTTAAAAAGTTATAAACCTAGAGAATCTATAGTGAGTGCTATACTCAGCTACATATCTATACTTTCCCTTCTAAATAGTTCCAAAAGTTTCTTTGAAAATTGCCTTCCCCCATGTTATGTGAGGCCAATAAAGGCTACCATACAAGAACTTACAATACTTTATCTCTAAGAACCTACACCTGATTAACATAATGGGCACTCTTTCTTGTAGACCAGAAAAGACATAATACTGTTAAGACTCTATTAGAATAAAGTCACAGTATTTTCAGAATTCTGTTCCTGTTTAAATGTATCTACTTCTCCATATGTATGTTAGTACTTGAATGAAGCCTTAACATGGTGGTTAAGACCTGGAGAAATATAATCTTACCAAAAGACTAGATTATGACTCAATGTCTGGGACATTAGGGCTGAAATGTCAGGGGAGGGCAAATAAAGCTAAGCATTGGAGGTTTATCAAAGAGGTTGAGTTTCATAAAAAACAAACAAAATTTTTTGAATTTTTTCAAGGAACCATTACCAGATTTACCCTCCCACCTGAAAAACAATTTATAGATAGATGTAGATATAGATGTAAATGATATAGGTATGTTACATGAAACAATGGTTATCAGGACACTAAACATCAGGCAGCAAGGGACAATGATCTCTGAAAGACAGAAACATATTAGGTCAGCCCTAACATTGCTAAACCTTATTCTATTGAAAGAGCTTCCAGGCTGCAACATGAAAAAAGTAAAGTTAGGCAAAACCTGTGGATTCCATGAGTTGACAGGACTTAGCGAGAGTCCAATGAGACCGTCGTAGTTATCAGGACAGCAATGAAGGAGAGAATGCTGCACAGAACATGAACCCCAGAGATTTGCAGAGGGTCTTCCTTGAGTATTTAGCAGAGAATTATTCCACGTACACAAATAAAGAAACTCCCAGAAGCCAGCAAGAAAACCGCCCGAAAGGATATAAGGAACAATATCTGTGGTTACACAGGGCCTGAAATAGTGCCTGTTCCTACTGGTCAGACTAAACAACTTATAATGCACAGGACACTGGGTAGAGTTTTGAAGACAGTATTGCCTCAGAAGTGAATAGTTAGTACCGGGGTGGGGGGCCAAACAAACAAAACAAAACAAACAAACAAACAAAAACACCTGCTCTGTTCCCACCTAACAAATCTTAAAACCTAAAAATCAATGGATAAAACTGATCCAAGAAACAACAGCATTGCAAAACAAATTTCAAAAGTGTTTACAGATACAAAAAATCCAGCACCTAACAAGGTAAAAGGACTAGCAGAAACAGAGGGGAAAGGGACAGAGCACAAACGGCACAAGTGAAAAACAAATAAGATGATGGGAAATAATAAAAAAAAAGAATGTGACTGTGTAGGGTGAAAAATGGTAACGAAACTTAATGTGGTGGTCATTTCACAATGTATACATGCATCAAACCATTACGTACACCTAAACTAATACATGGTTATGTGCCACTTCTATCTCAATAAAACAAGGGCCGGGAGAAAGCAATATTCAACAAGAACTGAGGATTACTTGTGGTCTCAGCACAGGCATTTGAGTAAGTGCAAGAAGTGATTCAAATGGAAAAAAGTATTAAGAGTTTGGCAGGAGTCTCAATATGTGAGAAATGTGATAAATTTAGTGTTGCCAGAGAAGAACATTTCAGGGAGGGGGCATATATTATGAGTTGTGCATTAGTCATGGGGGCCTTTGAAATAATTTTTAAAAACCTGGCAAACTTAGGGGAAAAGGAATGTATTAGGAGTTTATTTGGTAGCTTGAAGAACCCACCCACGGGTAGAATCAAGGGTAGAGGCTACCTCTCCTAGTGCCACACTGAGGGAAATAAGCCAGACAAAATGAATGCACACTGTACGATTCAGTTTTATCTTAATGCACACTAACCTACAGTGACTGACAGCAGGTAAGCGGATGCCTGAGGAGGCAGGGATGCAAGACGTGGTGGCAAAGAGAGGTGTTGCAAAGCAGAGCAGGAAGTTTCTGGGGGTGATTAATATGTTCATTATATCCATGGTGGTGCACACACCTGTTCGAACTTAGTAAATTGCACATTTTACTTCAATAAAGCTGTTAAACAAATAGGACTCCCAAAGTGTAGTACATATACAAAATTATGATGATAAGATTTTGTGGAAAAGATATAATAAACACCTTAGGACTCATACTAGTACATGACCTTCAGCATTTATGATTATACTGGTCATTGTTCTCTTATGTCACAAATTCTTCGTAACTCTAATTATTTATTTATTTCAGTGTCACAAAATTTTGTTATATGTAGCTAAATGTCTTATTTATTCCTGTAATGTTACAGCCTCCATTACGGAATGTGTAAGTGAGTGTTTTATCCTATGTCAGCACTAAGTATTTAGCAAAAAGTTTTGAAAAGAAACAAAAACTACTTTTGAGGGTCTCCAGTGCACTTACATATGTACTAGACACTTACATACTTTTATTTCTTTTAACTCTCTCATCAGGTTTCTAAGGGCAAATTATTATATCTGTTTACAGTTAAGAAAATAGTAAACACCTGAAGAAATCTATCCAATTAATGATTGTTGAAATAAAAAAAGGGAGCTGTGTTCCTATGAAGTCGACAGGTGATGGGCTGTACTCACAGAGCTGTTCATGCACTCCATAGCACACCTGTCTTTTTCCGGGGAGGGGCACCTCACTGTACAAGTTTGGCAGAATTACTCAGTGATTCTGTATTTTGAAACCTCCTTACAAATTAAGTAAATGTTGCATACTAATCAAGCCTAAAGTATTAAGCTGATAAGAAGGGAAAGCAGTACTTACACAAAAATGAAAGAAAACATATATACATTAAAAAAAGGAAACTAGAGTCTCCAAGTTCAGATTTAGGGGAGAAAGGTCTTAGATGTAGGTAAACCAAGTAACATCTGTATTTTGTATTTCTTTCCTTCACTAGTTTCTCAAATATTTATTTGTTTCAAATTCTGCACTAAGTACTAGGTATATATTAGGAAATAAAAGATATATGGATTTAGCCCTCCTAAAATTTATAATTTGGCAAAGGAGACAGTAGACTGCATTAGAATGCTTTAAATTGTATGAAAACAATTCATTAATAGATGACCCTGAAAATCTGATATAATAGATATGCTGTGGGTTATAGAAACTGGCCCCTAGATCAACAGTGCAAACACTGGTTTTATTTGGTCTTAATCAAACACAATATTATAGTGCAAAAGTGGACATACAGTAGTGGGGAACAGAAGAGAACACATTATTTAACTGAAAATGTACATTCTGTCCCATAGATCATAACTGAAGTATAGAAATGGAGGTGGTTTCAGGGGAGAGAGAGACACTGATTATCAGAATGAAAACCATACCCCATGGGGAGAGACTAAACAAAATAAAATTGGCCTAAAGAAGAATGTAAAAAAAATTTCAGTTAAGAATAGTTAAACAGAGGGCTTTGACACAAGGGATAGTGTTAAGGTATTTGAAATTTCATTTGGAAAAGATAAAAATAAAAAGCAGGTTTCATTTATAGTATGATGACTTTAGATATAAAGGGGTGTTTTTATGTTTGTTTGTTTGTATAGATGATGAATCACAAACATAGCCCTACTTTAACCAGATGACCTCAAATGACCCTTTATTTTCAGATTTTATGAACATTATAACACTACATGCATTCTACATGGAACCGAGTA
This sequence comes from Desmodus rotundus, assembly GCF_022682495.2. Classification (NCBI taxonomy): domain Eukaryota; kingdom Metazoa; phylum Chordata; class Mammalia; order Chiroptera; family Phyllostomidae; genus Desmodus; species Desmodus rotundus. The sequence goes on from NC_071388.1 coordinate 131,519,379, forward strand.
GACTTGATATTTTCAGCTCCATCACTTGTTGTGGTTTAGAAATGCATTTGGTTTTAATTTGGCAGCATGATTAGTGAATACTTCCCATCTGTAAGATGCTAAATATTCCCAAGTTACAGTATTCAGCCAAAAAATGAAACCAAATAGAGAGTAGATGGATAAATTTGCAGTATCAAGAAGTAGTAAATTCCAGCTTTGAAAATCAAATTACGTGAAAAAGTCTCTGGAGTTTAAGGTCAGTACCGCTGCCCCCTCAACACACACTGACAGCTCTTGGAGGGTCATACCTTTAGTCACATGTAGTCAATAGAGTCACATGTAATTGTTTTCAGTCAAATTGTTCTAAACTAGACATTTAGCTTGTCCATATTTTTGCATTTGTTTCAGTGCCAGCAAACACATTTAGTGCTAAGACTTAATTATATCTTCCAAAAAAGAATCTGGACAATTTATGCTTATTAGCCAATGACTAAGTTTTCTAAATTTAAAAAAATAATACTTTCTCATTAAAGTTTTCAAAATATTGGAACAAAGTGTAGTGTTAATAACCTTCACTCTTCATGGTAAAAGTTTCGACAGCATCATAAGGGTAAATAATATTAGCATGAGCAAAGTTTCATCTCAATAGCCACTTGTATTTTAATCTACTTAAAATCATTAATCATATAAAATTTATAAGAAAAATTGATCACAATAATTTAGATTTGATTTTCTCTACTCATAGATCCTCAGGGTTATTTACTCTTTATTTATATTGGGAGGACATTTTGAATAACAAAACAATGCAGGCAATACAGCCCTTTCAAAAAGCACTATTACAGTTTCTTAAACAACTTGTATAATTCAAAGTTAGAATCTTAGGAATGGCTTCATTTCCTGAAAACACTCCTGGTATCATGTACCGACAGAAAACGTTTGTGTATGTGTGTATATGTGTTCATACCCATATGTAGTCACTAAAAAAGCATCAGGAAGGAGAAAATGCATGATTTCATAGGAAAAAAACTATATTCATGTTTATACATTCAGTTACTCAAGAGAAGGACAATGTTTTCAAACGTGTGGACTGCGTGACATAAGTGGTGAGCTGTGAAACACACACCAGATGGTTCAGTGTATGAACAGGGAGTTAGGTGGTGTTGAGTGGCTGGTGAGAAAGTCACATTCTGCTCAGTCCTCTTTCATTGTTCCTAGTTGCTTTATTATGAAGAGTTCAGTCATGGAAAGAAGGGCTTCTCTGACACTCACTGGATTTTGACAGGCCATTGTCAACCTAGAATTGTGTCAAACTAGAATTTGATGTTATTGTTTTCACTGTACTTAATTAATATTACCTTGTGGCAAGCCACCAAATTCCATGTGAGGTCATGACGACATGGAAGTCCTTGCAGGGAGGGGACATCTATCACTATGTTTAGAATTGCCACTGAAGAATGATGATAACAAAAACACACTAATTTTTGTTTGGCTTATTATTGCCTTCAAATTGCCTTTATCACCAACCCTATTCCCACTGATTCACTTCTGTGACAACAGGTTATTTAAAAAATCTATCTAAGTATGCATTTTCTTGTGATGACATTTACCTATTCCGATTTGTTTGGGATCATTTGTATCTATGTCTTGATTTCTTGCCTTGTTGAAAATTTGAGGCAAGTCAAGGCAGCTCTATTGATGAAGAGTTTAGTGTATGGGTCTGGAGACGAAATCTGTGGATTCAAATATCTTCTCACCCTGTTCCACCTGCGTGACTCTGGGGAAACTACTTACAATCTCTGAGTTTTTATATCCTTACCTTTAAGTTGGGAATAAAAATAGTATGTCCCTCCTCGGATTGTTGTGATAATTAAATGATATAATTCACATAATGACTAAAATAATACCTAACACATGAGAAGCTTTTTAAACTTGTAAAAACAATTTTATTTTTATTTTATTTACTTTTTCTTTACTTAAGATGATTTATTTATTGCATTTTTTCCAATGCCATTTAACCCTCTTATACCCCAGTAATCACCACACTATTGTTGTCCATGAGTCTTTTTTCCTTTTGGCTCCACCCTTCCACCCCCTAATCTCCCACCACCACAACAGCTGCCATCCTGCTCTCTATCTGTGAGTCTGTCTTTATTTTCCTTGTTAGTTCAGTTTGATCATTAGATGCCACATATGAGTGAAATCATACAGTATTTGTCTTTTCTAACTGGTTTATTTCACTTAGCATAATGTTCTCCAGATCCATCCATGCTGTCACAAAGGGAAAAATTTTCTTCTTTTTTATGGTCGAGTAGGATTCCATTGTGTAAATGACCCATAGATGTTTTATCAACTCATCTACTGATGGACACTTGGGCTGCTTCCTGTGCTTATGTCCTTTTGAGTTAGTGTTTTTGGTTCCTTTGGATATAGTCGCAGAGATAGGATAGCTGGGTGAAAAGGAAGGTCCATTTTTAATGTTTTGAGGTATCTCCATACTGCATTCCACAATGGTTGCACCAGTTTGCATTCTCACCACCAATGCAAAAGGGTTCCCTTTTCTCCACATCCTTACCAACAATTTTTTGTTGTTGATTTATTGATGATAGCCATTCTGACAGGTATGAGGTAATATCTCATTGTGGTTTTAACTTGCATTTCTCTGATGAGTAGTGATGTACTCTTTGGAGAAGTTACTATTCAGGTCCTTTGTCCATTTTTTAATTGAGTTGTTTGTTTTTTGGTGTTGAGTTTCTTAAGTTCTTTATAAATTTTGGATATTAACCCTTTATTAGCTATAATGACAAATATATTCTCCCATTCCATGGTTTGTTTTTTTATTTTGTTGATGGTCTCCTTTGCTGTGAAAAAGCTTTTTAGTGTAATATAGTCCCATTTGTTTATTTTTTCTTTTGTTTCCCTTGCCTGGGGAGATGCATCAGATAAAATATTGCTACAAGCAATATCTGAGACTTTATTGCCTATGACTTCATCTAGGATTTTTATGGTTTCAAGTTAATATCCACTTTGAGTTTATTCCTCTGTGTGGTATAAGAAGGTTGTCAAGTTTCATTTTTCTGCACATATCTGTTCAATTTTCTCAATGCCATTTATTAAATAAACTATCTTTAGTTCATTGTATATGCTTGCTTCCTCTCGAATATTAATTGACAATAAAGGTGTGGGTCTATTTACTTCTAGGCTGTCTATTCTGTTTCATTGATCTATGTGTCTTTTTTATTTTATGTTTTTGTCAGTACCATGCTGTTTTGATTACTATGACCTTATAATATAGTTTGATATTAGGCAGCGTAATTCCTCCAACTTTGTTCTTTTTTCTCAGGATCACTGTGCCTCTGCGGGGTCTTTTGTGGTTACATATAAATCTTTGAAATGTTTGTTTTAGTTCTATGAAATATGTCATTGGAATCTTGACAGGAATTGTGTTTAATCTATAGATTGTTTTGGGTAGTATGGACATTTTAATGACATTAATTCTTCCTAACCATGAACATGGTATGTGCTTCCACCTATTTGTATCTTCCTCAGTTTCTTTCTTCAGCGTCTTGTAATTTTCTGAGTACAGGTATTTTACATCATTTGTTAGATTTATTCCTAAGTATTTTATTCTATTTGAAGCAATCTTAAATGGGATTGCTTTATTTCCTTTTCTGTTAGTTCATTATTGACCTATAAAAATGCAAGTGGTTTCTGGGTATTAATTTTTTATCTTGCTACTTCACTGAATTCCTTTATCAGTTCTAGTAATTTCTTGGTGGAATCTTTGGATTTCCTATGTACAGTATTATGTCATGTGCAAATAAAGACAGTTTGACTTCCTTCTTTCCAATTTGGATGGCTTTTATTTCTTTTTGTTGTCCGATTGCTATGTCTAGGGCTTTCAGTAATATGTTGAATAAGAGAAGTGAAAACGTGCATCCCTGTCTTGTTCCCAATCTTAAGGGCAACACTTGTAGTTTTTGTCCATTTAGTATGATGCTGGCAGTGGGTTTGTCATATATGGCCTTTATTATATTTAGATATGTTCCCTCTCTTCCCACTTTGCTGAGAATTTTTATCATAAATGGGTGCTGAATTTCATTAAAAGCTTTTACTGTGCCTGTTGATATTATCATGTGGTTTTCATCCTTCATTTTGTTTATGTGGTGAATCACATTTTTGATTTGTGAATGCTGTACCAACCTCGCATTCCTGGAGTAAATCCCACTTCATCATGGTGTGTGATCTTTTTGATGTATTGTTATTTGGTTTGCTAATATTTTGTTGAGAATTTTAGTATCTATATTCATCAGGGATATTGTCCTACAATTTCCTTTCTTTCTTTCTTTCTATCTTTTTTTTTTTTTTTGGTAGTGTCTTTGTCTGGTTTTGGAATTAAGATAATGCTGGTCTCATAAAATGAGCTTGGGAGACTTCCCTTCTCTTGAATTTTATGATATAGTTTGAGAAGGAGAGGTGTTAGTTCTCCAAATGTTTTGTAAAATTCACCTGTGAAGCCATCTAGTCTAGGGCTTTTGTTTGTTGGGAATTTTTTGATTACTGCTTTCATTTCACTAGGTATAATCTGCCTATTCAGATTTCTCTGATTCTTTCTGATTTAGTTTTGGAAGATTATATGTTTCTAGGTATTTACCCATTTTGTCCAGGTTGTCCAATTTATTGGCATATGGTTTTTCATAATATTTAATAACAATCCTTTGCATTTCTTTGGTGTCCATTGTTATTTGTCCTCTTTCATTTCTGATGTTATTTATTTGGTCCTATCCCTCTTTTTTTTTTCTTGATGATTGTGGTTAAAGTTTTGTCAATCTTGTTTATCTATTCAAAGAACCAGCTCTTGGATTTATTTATCTTTTGTGTGTGTATATATATATATATATATATATATATATATATATATATATATTTACTCTATTTCATTTAACTACTCTGATCTCTATTATTTCCTTCCTTCTATTCACTTTAGGCTTTGTTTGTTGTTTGTTGTTGTTTTTTTTCCCCCTCAAGTTCCTTTAAGTGTGAAGTTAGAATGTTAATTTGAGCTTTTTCTTGTTTTTGTGGGTTTTTTTTTTTTTTTTTTTTTGAGATAGGCCTGTAATGCTATGAATTTCCCCTTTAGTATTGCTTTCTCAGTGTCCCACAGATTTTGGATCGTTGTGTCCTCATTTTCATTTGTTTCAAGTTATCTTTTGATTTCTTCCTTGACCTCATTTTTGACCCATTCATTGTTTGATAACATGCTATTTAGTTTCCATTTGTTTGTGTATTTTTCAGTGTTCTTGTGATTGGCTTCTAATTTCATAACATTGTGGTCAGAAAATATTTTTTATATAATTTCAATCTTCTTAAATTACATAAGACTTGTTTTATATCCTACCATGTCGTCTACCTAGGAAATACTCCATGTGCACTTTAAAAGAATGCATATTTTACTGTTGTAGGGTGAAATGCTCTAGAGCTATCAATTAAACCCATTGGATGTAGTGTGTCATTTAAGGCCACTGTCTCCTTGTTGACTTTCTGCATGGAAGATCTATGCATTGAAGTCAATGGGGTGTTAAAATCCCTGACTATGACTGTATTTCTGTTGATCTCTCTTTTATATCCATCAAGATTTACTTTACATATGTAGGTGCTCCTATGTTGGGTGTGTCAGTGTTTACTAGGGTTATATCCTCTTGTTGGATTGCTCCCTTTTCATTTTGTAGTGTCTTTCTGTGTCTTGTACTATAGCCTTGGTTTTAAAGTTTATTTTGTCAGATAAAAGTATTGCTATCCCAGCTTTTTTTTTTCCTCTCCATTGCATGAAATAATCTTTTTCCAGGATAAATTTACCTATCTCAAAAACTATGTGTAATAAGATGGGAAAATTGAATAGTCAATTTTATTTTTAAATTTTAAGTCCAAAGTTTCACCAATGCTTGTTTATTGGACTAGGACCCCTTAACAATATTTGATCTACCTCTATTTAAAATGGTTACAAGGCCTCTTCAAATTCTAGATTAGTATACAATTTTTATACATGTTGAATTAGTTGTTAAATTGGCAAGGAATCATAAGATTTCAAAATTTCTACTAGGTAGAATTCAATAAACATGGTATTCAAGACAATTTTAAAATTAAAAAAATTGAAATATTATAGATTACTGGTATTTTAATATTTTAGTACCCTGTAATACATGTGTATTTTATTTCCTCTGTTTTCTTAGGTGTTTCCATTTTCTCACTCTCTCCTATATTGGTTTCATTTACATAATTAAAAACAACACAAACCAAACTGTTTCATTTTGAAAATGTCACAACAGAACAAAATTGTTGTATAATGCTACACCTTTAGAATTGACAGGAGGGAATATTAACCATTTGACTTGTCTTAGTCCCAGTATAAGATTTAACTGAGAGTGGTGGTTATTTAATTTAAAAAAAAACCAAACTGCTACATCATATTTTAGTACAGCATTTCTCAATCTTTATTTTTTCTGTTTTCAGTAAGTTTAGAAATGCCATGTATTTTTGCTAATTCTATTAATACCCTTGTAGAATACTTTCCCTTTTTTCTCTAATTTTATTGTTATTTAAGTATAGTTCTCTGACTTTTCCCCCCACCCCAGCCTAACCCTTAGCCCTCCCTACCTCCCTCCCATTTCCACCACCCCACCCTATCCCCCGTTATTGTCAATGTGTCCTTTATAATTGTTCCTACAAACCCTTCACCCTTTTCCCCTGAAACTCCCTCCCCTCTGATCACTGTCGGCCTTTTCTCAATTTCAGTGTATTTGGTTATATTTTGCTTGCTTGTTTGTTTTGTTGATTAGGTTCCTGTTAAAGGTGAGATCATTCTAAGAAGACAAACAACCCAATTAAAAAATGGGCAAAGGACTTGAACAGTCACTTCTCTAAGGAGGACATCTAGAGGGTCCAGAAACATATGAAAAGATGCTCAGGATCACTAGCTATCAGAGAGATGCAAATTAAAACCACAATAAGATACCACCTCACACCAGTGAGAATGGCCATCATAACAAAAGCAACAAACAACAAGTGTTGGAGAGGTTGTGGAGAAAAGGGAACCCTAGTGTACTGTTGGTGGGAAAGCAGACTGGTGCAGCCACTGTGGAAAGCAGTATGGAATTTCCTCAGAAAACTAAAAATGAATAGTTTCCCTTTTAATTTTATGTATATATAAAAAATTTTTACTTAGAAATAGAGCTAAATGTTTTAGCACTATATATTTAACTTTATAACAGAAAACATTAAAATGTTTCTCTTTAAAATTTTTCTTGTCCTTTTTCCATTACCATTTAGTCCCTTTATACACCATTCCCTCCTCGCAGTCACCACATTGTTGTCCACCATGTCCATGAGCCCTTGATCCTTTTTGCCCCATCCCTCCCCCCTTCACCACCCCCAGAGCTGCCATCCTGCTCTGTATCTATGAGTCTGTCTCTATTTTGCTTGTTAGATCAGTTTGTTCATTAAAATATGAAGTGGACTTAAGCTATGTTCATAAAGCAGATATTTTTGTGTCAAATAGCCCTGGATTCAAGTCCCACTTCCACCACTTACTGTCTGTGGAGCTTTGGGCAAATTTCATACCCTCATGGGGCCTCATTTTACTCTTTGATAAAACAGGGAAAATAAAGAGATTAAGTGAGGTAATTACTGTAAAGCCTCTAACAGTCACTGGGCCATATGTCAAACATCAAATAAATATTAGACATTTTTTGTGATGATAATTATCAGTTGGCACAATATAATCTATCAAAGTGGTTCTCTCACATCAAATTGAGGAGAAAGAACAAGAATGAAATCTATATATAATATTCCAGCCAAGAAATTATACTGATAGCAAATATGTCATTATTTTATTTTATTTTTATAAGTAAATATGCATAATAAAATATAGTAAACTAGTCATTAATCTAAACTAATCAGCAAAGGTTATTAATAATTGCTATGGGCAAATCAGTGATGAATATAGTTTGAGACCTTGTGAATTGATTGTGAATATCAATTCCACAAAGTGGAAAAGGGTGGTTTTATGATACCGTGATAAGCTATTCTGGTTGCTTGTTCTAAGACACAGCTGCATGAAAGACATTAGAAAGAAACAGATACATTATTGCCAGTGACATGTAACTCATAAGTTTTGTTCAACATAAATAGAATTTCAGAGAACCTAAATGACTTTTAAAATTTTTGTTTCTCCCAGAAGTGTTCATTAAGAGCAGTGTGGATTCTAGCCACGTATTTAACACAATCTTGTCTACGAAGCCTGAAAGTCTTATCTTTAATTTAAGCAAACTGTGTCTTCTCTAATCAGTTACTAGGTTAAGCTTTTTATTTCCCCAACAATGCTAAGTTTGGTATATTTGCCTACAAAGTAGCTCCAACACTTAATAAATGTTCATAAAATGAATTACATGTGACGACTACTCTTCATTTCTGCTTCAATATTGACATTTTTAAGTTAAAATAAAATGCATTAAACAAAGTGATTATGTTCTCCATGTCTGAATTGTTAACTAAGAAATAATTATTTTAAGTAAAATAAATGATTGAAGTAAAATAATGTTTCAGAACCAAATGCTAACAAGTGATAGCAGTCATCTATTAAAACAGAACAAATATTTTTATTTTTTTACTTTTATTTTACAGTGTTTAAGAAGGAATTATTATTGAATGAATGAAAAATCATACACCATTATGCATAAAAATGAAGTCTTGGACAATATGAAAATAGTGTTTCATTGTTTCTGTTTATTAAATGCTAACATCATTTACATACTCTAATATAATAAGGTTGTAGTTTTATCCCACCTTTTCGATCTATCTTTTCAGAAGTACTTTTGACTTATGCTAAGCAATACTGACTCTTCTGCCATACCTCTCCATGCTTTTTATGAAAGGGTACCCTGAGGCTGTTGACTCTGTGAACACAGAGACAACTCTTTTCATGTAAGACTTCAGTTTCATCAGAATTGTGTTCAAATTCATCTCGCTGTGGCCATCATAGATGACGACACAAACACGACAGGTAAGATCCACAGTCGGGAATCACTCACCGCAGTTGGCCTCATCTGACGCATCTGCACAGTCTGGATCCTCATCACACACCCACAGCTTGGAAATGCAATGCTTGGTAGTTTTACACTGGAAATAGTCTGGAGAACAGCTGTTTTCAGCTTAAGAGGAAAATACCTATTAAAATGTAGCTTTGGGCAAGGATATTTCATATAAAAAGCAATTAGACAAGCCAATGTTTAAGATAGTTGAAAAAGTGACATCCTCTAATTAATAAGGCTCTGAAGGTGAGGAGTTTAATTATAATGTATCCCTAATATTCTTTCATTGAAATAAATAAAACATATTTCTTCAATGACACATTTGATAAAAATCAGATTTTTCTAAACAGTCTCTCTAAAATTAGATTTTAAAACTAATTTTATAAACATAGAATTAAGGGTCTTTTAGAATAAGTTTTTCATAATAAATAAATAATAAAATTAATACAAGTAAAGTTTTTGTACATGAAAAACTACTAAAATTGGAAGATATTGGTCAATGAAGAAATGGAAAGCATTACATTGAGCAAAATCTCTAGCTGTGCTGAGTCTTTGCGGAAGGAGCACATCTGACTCTGACCATCCGCTGCCCCACAAGTCCTGGTCGTGTGAGGATCGGCTGTAAGAGTGGCGAACATAAAGAACTGGTAGAGACTTTACAGTGTATCATCTTAATCAGATCACTGGATGACTGCACGTTATTTACTGATAGAAGTTTTAGGAGAGTAAAATAGAACTTCAACAGGGCAGAAATATTGACAGCTTATCTGTTGAAATCCTGACACTTGGCAGGTCCTCTATCATTCAGAGCCTCTGTGTGTGTCAGCACACTAGCCTTCCTGCTTACACAAGTGTGTAAATTGTTTTCCCTTCCACTTAAGGTAATTTGAATTCTGGTAGGAGAATAAAATAAGTGGTGAATAAAATGAAAAAGTGTTTTACTATTGTTCTTTGAAATGGCTTGTTAAGATACATTAAATAGGGTATTATTTACAGTTTTCAACAAATAACTTTGTTGTTATTTTGCCCAGATTTTTTTCTCCTCATACATTTAAATGCGTTTTATGGGGAAAAAATCAATATCTAATTAAAATGGAGTTAATTTCAAGTAACTAATTAATCAGTGGAAGAAAATTACTTGTACCTACTTACTGTGAGCAAAATATATATATACACATATATATTTATGAAAAAATCCATAATCACCTGCAATGTTGTTTTTGTTGCTTCTCTTAAGCATGATATGAATGAATGAGTTTTACTTCATGTTTGTCACAATCTCCAGGTAGCTTTTTAAGTAGGTCACCCATGTATTAACTTTCTCTACATTTTTTTCACATACAGCTTCTTAATCCACCCCAATAAATAGCTATTTGGAATTATTTGGCATAATTGTTATTATATTTTTCTACACTGTATGATTTTATACTGCACAATTATAATTTTTAGAACACTTTCAGTTGGGAGTCAGAAGTAAGACGAGGTGGAACGTTTTAGGGTGACTTACGGCAGTCCCTTTCATCTTCCTCATCTCCACAGTCGTCTTGTCCGTTACATCTGAGGTTCGCTGGGATACATTTCTGATTCTTGGTGCACTTGAACTGACCAGAGAGGCACACATGTGTATCTAAGATACAAAGAGCAAACTCATTTGTGCTGAGACCGGTGTCTGCATTTAAATCAGTGAGGACATAAGCAGTTAAGAATTAGATTTAAGTTCCTTAGTTAAGAAATTAACCCCTTACCACAGTTGAGTTCATCTGAATTGTCTCCACAGTCATTCTCTCCATCACAGATGAAAGCGGGAAGTGCACAGAGCCCAGTACCGCACTGGAATCGGCCCGGCTGACACTTAAATTCAGCTAGGGGAAGAAACACACAGGTATCATGGAATGAAAACTTACCCCATGATTTGTTAAACAGAGCTTTTCCGACATTCAAAACGTTTATAATATTATTATATTAAACATATCCAAGAACACAATGAGAATATTTCACATTTAGATTGCCATTAGATTCAGGTCCATAGCTAAGCTATCAGGAACTCAGATGTCCTTGAGATTATATTTCATAAACTAACATTAAGAAAGCAATTAATAATGTATAAAGATATACATTTAAAAGCATATAAATGTATCCTCACTTAAAAAATGATATTGAGAGGTTAAATGGCAGAATAGAATTCATTGTAATTTTAAAAAATGGTTATTCCGATATCATTTTTTAAATCATTTTTCTTTGTTCACTTTGCTGTCTGTCATATGGAAGAAAGGAACTTCTGTCCTCAAAACATGCTCTCTAGATTACTTAAAGCAAGTGCTTTTTTAAGTATCACATTTTAAATCAGGTGTGGGATACCCACAAAAAACAAACAAGCAATGAATTGTCTTCTGGAGGCCAGGCCACTTGTATTACAGGCTTCCCTGTGTACCATCTGGCGTTGTTGTGAGAGGCTGCATTGGCTTCAGTGAACTTTTTTAAAGACTATTTCAAGGCATTTGCGCATTTCATGATGAGTGATTTACAAGTGCACCTGCCCACATCACACTGAGTGTTCAGCAGTTTTTGAACAGCGATGGCATGACCCTGTGCCCCACCTTCCTGATTCGCCCACTCTCACTCCAAGAGACTATTTTTTGTTTCTGTGGATGAAAAAGTTCTGCAAAAGCAAATATTTTATCGATAAGGAAGAGTTGAAACATAAAATGGCAGAAGTACTAAAAGGCATCAAAATTGACAAGTTCAAAAACTGTTTTGAGCTATTGAAAAACATCTTGATAAATGCATTGCATCAGATTGAGAGTATATTGAAGGTGACTGAAGTTTAAACACGTAAGAATAAATACACAGTTTTTCTAAATAAATAAATTCTGTGTTGGGGGGCCCCTCCTATATTAATTTCTGTAATTCTATTAATATGTACCACATTTTACCATGTATAATACACACTTTTTTGCCTACATTTTTGAGGGAAAAATAAGGATGTATATTACATATGGGTATAATGATTACATACCGTGGGTGTAATAATGAGCCTGATAATCCCATGCATATTGCACATAAACATGAGCATGTGCATTATTCACAGCAAAATAAGGTAAGGGCGGCATTACATAGAGAGTAAAAATTTTTATGTGCCATACATATTTTATCATAGTAAATACATCTCAGATAATAGTTCATTTTATCTGCAATATTTCTGAGTTTACAAAAAATTAATAATAATCGAGTAGGATTTATTGCGTATCTACTATGCATCAGGCACTGGTGAGGCCCTTTCAGATAAGTTACTCACTGAATCTCATCGTAACCTTCTCCTCAACAACATCATAACCACTCTTACACATGAGCAAACTAAGTCTTATTAATGAGCAATTTTCAAGTGTCAGGTTTGGAATTTAAATCCAGGTCTGAATCTGAATTCTTCTCACAAACTTGCAGGCAATTAACCATTTACCTTTTGACTGATGATCATAATGTATGTTACTAATCACTGACTTTGAAATTAATATAAACTAATAATGATTTATTAATTCGGTCAATGAAATATTGATAAATTATATCTTAAAGTTTCTTTGGGAAATAACTTATATTTTATAATTAAAATATTAATTAAAAATTTCCTTAACATTAAACTAAAGTAACTTAATTCATGCTGACTTTCAGAGAAGTGAATTTTAAAATGTTAAAAGTCATTTACTTCTGACTTGTAACATTTATTAATTAATCACACTAAATGTATAAGCTGTGCTATATTTCATTTTCTCATGATCTAAATATGTTCATTCCCTCTATTTCCTATTGCTTCCTATAAAGTTTCCTATAATTTTCCTCCTTCTATGTCTGAGAAATAACTGGAAAACCTATCTGACTTTTCAATGTCTCTTTAGAATGATCCTTGGTGCATTAGAATAGCATGGAGAATGTAATTGCAAACTCATGATGCCGGAGAATTCTTGATTCATCTCTCTTATCTACACTCATGTAAAAACATGTATGTTTGCTAGTATGTGAAACTAAGATCAGGCTTTCCTACCTTTTAAGGTACAATTAAAGGTATGGCCAGTAACTCTTAGTAGCCATAAATTTTGATAATGCACCTACTCCGAAATGAATACTAAACACCCACAGCCTCATGTACACCGTTTTCCACATCCCCAGGACTTGCAACACAAAGAATTATGCTCCCAGATATTCAGTGTTGTTCACCCATAAACCCCAAGGAAGAGATCATTTATTAAAAGATCACAGAGACAATACCAGCAATAAAAACATGTGGCATTGGTATTTAACCAGGATGAGAATCATACAGAAGCTCTTGGATACCAGATGTCTCTTTGGTTCCCCTTAAAACACATTAAAGTTACATTTGCTCAACATACATTCTGTTAGTGGGAAAATGCAGAAAACTCATTACACTAAATATATAGGTAGTTTTTATATCAATGTGATTGCAGCATAACATTTAAGTCTAGATTAAAATTAGAGCTCAGGAACTTATGTTAGAATGGAAAGCACTGGGTGTTAATAACTTTCTCTGCAGGTCATCATGGTGATAGTGGCCAGAGAGAACTTTAGGGAACCTGGACAGGAAAGGTCACCTTCACATGCAAACTGAATTAACACATTCATGCACGTTTATTTCTATCAATTTCAAAAATAAGTTGTATTTACATTTTTACTGTATCATGAGGAAGTTTACATTATTATAGGGAAATAATAACTTTTTATATGAGTAAATCACAATTGGTACTCAATATAATTTCTTATTATTTTGATATTCCTTTCTACTCAGTTATTCTCTAAAAAAAAGAATAACTCTGGCATAATAGTTTATCTATCCCATTCAGATATTACTTTTTAAATATGATCTCTCATAGTGAAAGCAAAAACAAAATTAATAAAAGAACTATAGATCTTTCAAAATCATAAAAATAGTAGGCAAGTGCCTGGGCTTGTGTGGCTCAGTGGGTTGAGCACTGGCCTGTGAACTGAAGGGTCACTGGTTCGATGCCCAGTCTAGGACATGTGCCTGGGTTGCGGGCCAGGTCCCTAGGAGGGGGCATGCGAGTGAGGCAAGCACACATTATTGTTTCTCTCCCTCTCCTTCTCCCTCCCTTCCTCTCTGTCTAAATACAAATAAATAAAGTCTGTACAAAAATAGTAGAAAAGTGATGACTTTTATAACAATTTTTCTTCTTATTGAATATATATATATATATATGGTAACCAATTACTTATTGCTTTTCAAATATATAAATGAGCTCTGTGGAAGAACTTCAAATGAGAGATGGAATACACATTGTCAATGTAACTATTTATGATTCTAAGTTTGAAACAGCCTTGTAACTCCGTGATGGAAAGTACACACAAAAAAGTAGCCAGCTTTCACTGGGACAGTAGAGTGTCTTTCTTTAGCTCAAGCCTAAGGAAAATCTTGAATGTAATGTCAAGTCCAAATCATGGTAACCATCCACTGGGATGTTGAGGTATTATCATGATTGACTATAAGCATCTTCAACTTGACAGGTCAGAATTGGAATGACCCATGGAGTGAACTGTGAAGGCCATCAAAGAAAAGTCTGCTGATTGTTCATTACAAGCAAAGTTACCAAAGATAGCTAAAAAAAATTTAAAAAGCAGCACCTAGCCATGCCAGGCAGATGTCAAATCATATATAATTGCTAATCACTTTAAGCAACTACTAAGAGCATATTAAAGTGCCTAACTGAAAACTAATGATCTATATTGGAAAAATCTGACTTTTTATAAATGTTAAGTATTTTAATACTTACAGACAAGTGGAAAAATTGTATTCTTTAAAGGGAAAATTTCAGTCATTGAGTGATATTCTGAGAACTTTCCCACTTTTGCCTACAAATTGGTGATGTATTAAGTCAAAATCATACTTAATGTTACTCTACTGATGACTATATTGAGCAATGTAGTCCTCTACAAGTAAAAAGAGAATTATAAAAAACCTAACAAATTGCTGATGTCACAACTCAAAACATAATAGTTACAGATACATATGCAAGGCATTGCCACAAATTTTGTTATATTTTTAAATATAGACATAAAATCTTTTTATTATTATTTTGAAAATGTACTAGAAAAAGTAGTGTATAAATCTAGCTCCAACTCTTCATGTCTGGGATGTAAGCAGCCCTAAATCCTAAATCCCTACGTGTACCAGTGTACTCACGACAGTCATCAGGTTCGTCAGATCCATCGCCGCAGTCATCCACGGTGTCACATTTCCACCAGAATGGAATACATTTATCAGTTTTGCAACGAAACTAAAGAAAGAGAAAAAAGAAAAAGAAAAAAAGGTTGAAGAGCGCTACTCACATCTAATGGATATAATGGGTGTTTAAAACCTCACCAGGGCAGAACATCCTAGCCTAGTCTTTTGCTGCGACGTGCACTGTAATGGTCTTAGATAATTCCAAGATAGGGAATAAGTGCACAACAATCAGCAGCAGAACAATCCGCCAGTAATCTGCCAGGAGAGTGCATTGTCCAGGACAACCTCCTGAGGTTGCCCGAGCACAGAGGAGGTCATCCATTTCCGTATCGTCTATGGCTGCTTTTGTCCCACGACAGAGTTGAGTAGTTGAGATGCTACAGAAACCATGTGGCCAGCAAAACCTGAAATATTTATTATGTGGCTAGCAGTGAAGGGCTAAAATTTATTAAGAATACCAGGAAGACGTATCTGGATTATATTAATTTAGTTATTTTTAAATTGACTTAATTGCATGGTATTTTCTTAGGAATCCCGGACATTTCAATTCACATCTCAAAGTCTCTGTTTCTTAGCCAATAAATGAGGAGGTGAAGATAATTTGAAGGGTGCTTTTTTCCTCTATCATGCTGTGATTCCATGGAATTTCCTGATTATTAAGTGTATTACCTTTAGTCATAATAAATATCTACTCTACATAAATCTTAAGAGTACTTCTTTAAAGCAGTTGAGGTTGATGTAAGTATTTTCAGTTGTTAGAATTCTTTATAAATACACATGACCTTTTAGGATAAATAAGATTTTGATAACTAAAAACATAAACTTAAAGTTGCAATGGGTTTTTTGCTATTATATTTTTAAAAATAGAAACACAGAAGGAAACTGCTATAATAAAACTTAAGATTATTCAAAACACTATTCAATACCATATTTCTTAATGTGTTTTATTTGGTGCATTGTCCTTTTCCATTTAAAATAGTTAAAGAAAGAATAGTAAAAAAGATAATTCTATTACTTATAGAAATAGAAAATTTTAAATCCACTCTTAAAATAAACCATAAAATGAAGACTAACAATAGAGAAATTAGTTGAAAATATTATATGGTGATATTTACTTATACGTTCTTTAGCATATAGATAACTTGTTGCCAGTGAAATTTTTCAAATTGATATTGTAAGGAAGGTGATTGAACTGGGTTCGTTCTTCAAGCAGAGTAGAGAATTATTGTTCCATTCACTAATGGCCAACTGTACCCAGATATCAAGAAAGCTCAGTCAATTAATTCCTTGGTAATCTCTTTCTGAACAACATTTAGTTCTAGGCCTACCCCGATTTGATATAAGAAATTAAAGAACATCATATTTTCCATACAGAAAGCACATGAATCTGAACTAATTGTTGTCAAAAGATTCTCTTTAAATTGTTGAAGCCAATCAATATATGAAGTGTAAGCTATTTTTTGCTGCATTATAATTTTTCTTCTTTAGTTTAATAAAAATTCAATGGAAGCATATATCACAATATTCATCTGGAACTTAAAATATTAGTTAATTTCCTAGAATTTATTAATTTCCATTTTGAACTGTTTCTGTGTGAGTTAGTAAAAGCAGAGTGGCATTTATCACAGCATGTTATGCCCCAAACACATTTGTAACGCAGAAAAATATAGCCTAGGTTCAGTGTTCTCTAATAGGAATGGACTAGCAAGCTAAAAGTTTTGTTCATTTAAAATACTGTTACTTTCTTAAAGTAAGAGAGAATTTGATGTTAATCTTTGTTGAATTTGTCTGGATACAATGGAGTTGATTCAGGGTAGATTTACATTATTTAAAAAAATAAGAGTGTGGATTTTTTATTATCATTATTTCCAGTGGCGATACAGAGGCAAGAGAACGCTGGTATTCCGAGGGAAGTTCTGACTGTTTTACCAATTTTCCCATATTTGCTTTGCCTCTGGTTGTGTCTGTTGCAGTTTGTATAAATTACCATAGGAAAAATATTACTCTGTCTAGGAAGCGATTATCTGGGGTTATAAAGTTAAGCCTGAAAGCAATTGTCCTGAGCATGAAACATTTCCAGTCATTATAGTATATCAAAGTATATTCAAAAGAGAATTTCAGTCCTCCTGAGTATACTCAAAGACTTCCCAATCAAGATTTATTTTTTAAATACATATTTTTAAACTTACTAAATATGCCTGATTTAAATAAGCACCAAGTGTTACAATTACATGTGATATTATGGTTTTGCACACTATTTCATTTCTAAGAAGACGATAGTAAGGTTTTGAGTTCAGAGAAGGCTGAGGTCAAATATACTTGTTACATTTTATGCTAGTCAACATTTTATTCATTGCTCTCAGGCAAAGATCTCTTCTACTTTGTGTTTCAGCTTCATAGCTTCATTTTTTTTCATACTTAAGCACAGAAACTTACGCAAGATAAATGCTAAGTACAAAACATTCTCCATGGTAAATGTACTCCAAGACTAACATCTTTATAAAATATATTGCAGACTGCAATTATCACCCACCAGAAGAAGTTCTAAAGGAACTACTAAATACATGTCTACTAAAATGAATGCAGGAATAAAATGCAAATCCCCCATATGGTGAAGTTCAGTTTAACAAGAAAAGTCTCCATTTAAAAGACAAGTAAAGCTGTTTTTAAATTACTTTCTATTTTCTAATTTAAATGATTTAAATTTAATATTTGAAGTTGTTAGTGCTACAAAAAGTGGTTTAATTTTGATTTTTGTATGGATTTTCATATGTTCATTTTCAATCCTAACATAATTCTTATTGATGTGGTTTGCCTTTTTAATTTACCTAAAACATAACACTGTTTTGGGGGTGTTATTGGTTACAATCATTAGATGAAAACAAATTAAAATTCCCTAGTAAGATAAATTAGAAATGCAACATTTATATCAGAAAGCTTAATGGTATGATTCTAAAGTACCTAGATTATTTGCTTCATTTTAATGTCTACTTCACTTAAATCTATGTTTCTATAACCTGACTTTTCTTCCAGCCGCGTACAGGAGAGTGTTTTCCTCCCATTAAGTCAGAAAAGAATCGGAGATGAAATGGCTGAATAAACCACGACGCTCGCAGCGATCACCACTAATGGACTGTGCGAGCTGTTCTTCACTGAGGTTTTTCTTAAAGATGAAACAAATCAAGTGATGACACTTTCTTTTCCAGGAAGTTTTGTTAAAAACAAAGATATCTGATAGACCGTTTTTGTTCTCTCTAGCTATTGTTGAATATTTAAAAAATTCATGCACAACATTGTTGGCAGTATTTGAAAAATTATACTTTAGTGGTTTCATCACTGATATCAAATTGGGAAATCATTTAATTATATGAAAAATAGGTTTTTACATTGATTAGATTTTTATTTAATTGATAGGAGTTTTTGGCATTAGCTTACGGTAATTATAGGTTTTCTTATATAATAATTTGAAATATTTTACTTCTTTTATGACTCCAGAGAGACTAATGTTCTACTACCTAGGCCCTGCTGTTTGAGATATTCACCGCAAGCACTCTTTGGCTTTGTTTTCTGTTGGCCAGTGAGGCTCACCACGCTGTAAGTGGCTCAGGCATGCAACATCTCCACTAAGTCACCTAAAACATTAATGTTGGACCGCAACAGAATGAATTGTGGACCTCTCCAGAGCCAAGGACTGAAGGTTACTGCAAAACCACCTGGAGGTTAAGTTGGAAATTTGTCTTAATAAACAGTACTAACAAGCATCGTATTTTACAATTTTTAAAAAGATGTGATTTCTCATTTAAATTTTACCTCTAGAAGTAATTAGGTTGCTTAGTTTACCTCTCATAGTGACTTAAATTTCTAGTTCTCTAAAAATAATGTACTTTGTTTACATACGCACTTAGAGCATTATAATTAAAACAACACATGCTGTAAAGAAAAAAGAGACTGTGCCCTATGCTTTTGACTTCCTGATGGCAGTTCACACTAATTGCACCCATGCTTTTAAGTATATTCCAGTTGCACTAGAGGGCAAAGGTAATAATATTTACTATGCATGAGGAATTTTTCCCACTCATTATTCATAACAATGGCCTGCAAATATTATCATTGCTATCTAAAAGGGGAGATTGAGACAGCAAGAAGTTAAGTAACTCTAGGTAATCCAGCAAATTTAAGGCAGAGTCAGGGTTATAGTCACAAGAAGTCTGGCTTCACAATCTGTGCCCTTGACCACCACACACACTGCCTCCCTGGAGGAGGGTCAGTCTTTTTTATTTATACACTTATTTAATGCATGATACTCATAGTCATAACGCAAGAGGCAGTTTGAGCTAACACTAGCCTCTCCATTTCAAAAACACAGACACACTAAGGGAAATTTAGTCTGTTCCATGATGTCACTGCTGGAATTGAAAAATAAGAAAATTCAATACACAGAATTCTAATAATTAATTTAGTCATCTAAAAAAGCAAATTACATAGTTTCTTTGAGAATGGTATCTTAAAGAAGATACTGACACAAATACAACACAACCAAATTTTACAGTGTCATATGACTGTTGCCCCAAAGTTTAAAGTAATAAAATTATGTCCATAAAACTACCATTAAGTAGAAAATTTAAATTTGGTGATATGTTCACTGTAAATAACTACATTTTGAAGAAAAAGAGGTTTCAGAAGGAAAACATTTAGATCATATAATTTTTTGGACACAGACAATGTGGTGTAGACCAGGGGGGTGGGGGTATAAGGTACCCAAAGGAGGGAAAATTGGGGACATCTGTACTAGCGTTAATAATAAAAAATATTTAAAAAGCAAAGCAAAAATAATTTAAAAATCCAGATGCACAATTCTACAACACATCATCTGTACATTGCATTAGGTGTTCACCCTCCCCCCTAAGTTAATAAATCCAATACAAAGAAAAAATCTAGAATTTATTTTCCACACAATTTATCTTTTCCATATTAAGTCCTTGAAGAAAGGGGAGAGGGGTGATACAGAGCAAATTATTTAGGGAGATTTGCTTGTTTCAGCTGCATATATCTGAGCCTTAACCTTATGTCTCAATCGCCTTGCCTTTTTGAGATGCATCCCGATCTCTGATGATTCTGCTATGTGCACTCATGACTTGAAACATTATATTACAACTGTGTTTCCCTTACCCTGTAACTCAGTGACGTGTGGAATGATCAGCTAATGTTATGCTAAACCGAAAAAAAATGATGTATTGATAAGTGTTTAAACAAATAAACAAAATTCAGGTGAAGCCTTTGTAACAGCATTCCGTGAAATGACGTGAAGACTTCCACTCACCTGACTGGCTGTGCAGTTGGATAAGCAAGTCCTGTTATCAGCTGCAAGATAGAAGTTGGTGGGACATGCGCAAGTATGACTCCTTCCAGGGGCTAAAAGGCAGAGATGACTGCAACCTCCATTGTTTATCATACAGAGATGTTTGGAGACTACAAACGAGAGAACAACAACAAGAAAACAAAATAATCAAAACCAATAATATAATATATTTGAAACAAGATATTTAAACTTCATAATTTAAAATTAAATAGAACTTTATAATCAAGAATATAATGGCTATAAATATAATTTTATTTTATTAAAAATTCCACTCATGTCCAATGGCATTCATTTTACTACTAAACAATGTAAAGTGTGCATTTCCACAAAAACAAGTGTTTTAGTAGAAAAAATAATCATCCATCAGAAAACAAAAACAGAGACTAGAAGCATTTTAGATGGACACACATATGTTCAAAACTATTAATGTAAAATAAAACAACAAAACAATGATCGACAACTACTATTGTAGTGGCTTTGTTTTCTAGGCCAAATTTTTGTTCTAAGCAACATAATCAATTACTTTATTTCATCACAATGGATAAAATTTTCACATGCTTTAAAAAAACAATATATTTCTCCTTTTTATAATCCTAGAGCTACTTAAATATAATTCCTTTTACCCAGCACTCCAGAAACAAAGGATCCTATAATTATTTTGTAAATAAATTATTTTAAGAATGCAATCTCTACTTCTCCAACTACATGTATTATTGTCATTTCTTCTTAATATGACTCAACAAATCAAAAACTGTTTGTACTATTATTGAGCTTTCAATTATATCCCTTAATGACAGGGCTCTCTATCAACTGAATTCATTTTATACAATTACACTAAATAATAAAATCTATAAAGTTTCTCAAAAATAGATGTACACTTAAGCTTGGAGGAAACAAAAATGGAATGTTACTAAAAGATGTTGATGCATACATGGAAACCATGGAAAGAATAATTACCATCAGGTTGTCTATAAGAATGATACACCTGGATATCTGTGATGGCATGCCATGAGTTAATCAGTGAGAGTCTGTCTGCTCCCGAGGTTTTATGGGCACGGCTGAGTGACTTGGTTTTCCCATCAGTCCAGTAGATGTAGTCTTCAAACAATGTTAGTGCAATCACCCCTGGAATATCTTGATTAGGGACTGTAATAGGAGATGGTAAGATTAATGTTCAGTCTTGGAAGACTGCCAGTTAAAATATTCAATACTACATGGGCTGACAGATACACCCGTTACAGAACTTCATGTGAATAATTGCTGTGACAACCCGTCAGGCTGGCAGGGTTCTTTATTACCAGGTAAGAGAGTGCAGGATCTGGCACAGTAGTGTGCTGGCTCAGATTTAACTCCGTTCAACCACCGGGAAGAAAACGAGTGCTATCCTGCTCGCAGATGATGGCGGCTTCACCAGAAACAAATAACACCCAACATTAAAAAACTGTATCTGATACAGTTGTTCTTAACCTAAATCCTTAAACCTGCAGGTCATTGTACTGTTCTCCCACTTTTAAATTGATTAAATTATATATCAAGGATGGCATTTCTATCTACTTGGAGATAGTGACTGTAAGACTACCATAAACCATTGTAGTCACTGAGATTTTATGAGTATTTTTACTTGCAAAATGAGATGGGATAGAGATGGAGAAAAAAAGTAGGATGGATAACAATGTATTATGTGGATTTAACAGCCATAAAACTATTTAGTTGCAGATTCAAATTGTTTTATAATTATGCCTTCCATGTAGGGCTGGGTTTAAATGTAAACAGTAGAATGAGCACTACAGATATGCATTTTTATTTCATGGGATTTGGTTGTTTGGGGGTTAATAATTTTAAACCATAATAGAGTATTTTTTCAAACGTTTAAAAAGTAAATAAGTAAAAAAAAAGAAATTTCCCAATTTGCACTAACATTCCAATATATTTATCTGTATTGACTTTTTAGGTCTAAGTTTAGAAACTCTGAGAAAATATTTAGTTATGAAAAATGATACTGTAAATCAAGTAATATGTACTTTTTAAATAAATTATATTTTAATGACTGGGGATATTTGACATATTCCTCATTCAGCAGCAACTGAAAATTTATCAAAATTTATTTTAATAAAATTCAGACTTAGGATGTTTTACAGCCTTATTTTTTTAATCTTGTATTAATTCTTATTGTTAGCTAGAAGTAGAAATTTTAAATCTGGTCATTTGTTATTTTTATTCTAATGGGCTAATATAATTAAAGAATTCCCTATCATTCAGGGAAGAAAGAAATGACAAATAAAATGAGACTCCTACAAATATGTGATAATTTAAGCCATTGACTCTTATCAATGTGTAGTGTCCAGCCAGAAATCTATTTCAGAACAGATACTATTCATAGAGAGGCCCAAAGATGATGGATCTAAGAAGAAACAACCAAAGCACATCATAATTACATTACCCAAGATAAAAGATAAGGAGAGAATCTTAAAAGCATCAAGAGAAAAGGAGACAGTTACCTACAAATGAGTTCCCATAAGATTATTAGCTGATTTCTCAAAAGAAATCTTATAGGCAAGAAGGGACTAGAAAGAAGTATTCTTTTATTATTATTATTATTATTATTATTATTATTATTATTATTAGCAGTAGTAGTAGTAGTAGTAGTAGTAGTAGTGGTGGTGGCATTTTATCATTCACTTTTTCAATTTTCTTTTTTTTTTTAAAATTATTGTTCAAGTACAGTTGTCTCCATTTTCCCACCAGAACAAACTGACAGTGGAAAGAAGTATTCAAAGTCATGAAAGGCAAGGACCTACATCCAAGATTACTCTATCCAGCAAAGCTTTCATTTAGAATGGAAGGGCAGATAAAGTGCTTCCCAGATATGGTCAAGTTAAAGGAGTTTATCATCACTATAACCCTTATTATAGGAAACGTTAAAGGGACTTATCTAAGAAAAAAAAGATCAAAAATATGAACTGTTAAATGATGATAAACTCACAACTATCAACAACTAAACCTAAAAAACAAAAGCAAACTAAGCAAACAACTAGAACAGGAACAGAATCACAGCAATGGAGATCACATGGAGGGTTGTCAGTGGGGAGGGGGAGAATGAGGGAAAAAGGTACAGGGAATAAGAAGCATAAATGGTAGGCACAAAATAGACAGGGGGAGGTTAAGAATAGTATAGGAAATGGAGAAGCCAAATATATAACTTATGTGTACAACCCATGGACATGAACTAAGAGAGGGATGCTGGAGGGAGGGGTGTACAGGGTGAAGGGAGATAATGGGGAGAAAAAAATGGGATAACTGTAAAGCATAATCAATAAAATATATTTAAAATATGTAAAAAAATATCCAGTTGTGCACACATAATACAAACATTTAGACAAAATTACCTGTGTTCTCTCCTATACACATGGAGCCCATCACTAAAATCATAGCTGAACTAACAAGCAAAACAGAGACAGACTTATAGATGGAGAGCAAGATGACAGCTCAGTTGGTGGTGGGGGGAGACTCAGGAGTGGAGGGAGGGAGCAAAAAAGGAAAGGACTCATGAACATGGAAAACAATGTGGTGACAGAGGTGGGGGAAGGAGTGTATAAAGGCTCTGGAAAAAATACAATAAGATATGCAAAAAATAAATAAATAAAAATAAATGCGGTAAGTGGAGTTGGACAGAAAGATGAAGAGAACATTGCCAGAACAAATCATGTCTGAGCTATTTATATAGACTACTCCCACATTCCTCCTTTGGCTGTATCAATTCGTTCAGGAAGACAAAACAAATGTGACACAATGTAAACAGTTGAGTGAATCTTGGTGATGGGTGATCATTATAACCATCATTCAACTTATGTATATGTTTGGAAATTTTCAAAATAAAATAAACATGTCCAAAAAACATTGAAAGTCTCAAACACTCACTTCAGATTTTCTTAAATATAAAGGAAGTAATTACATCATTAAATATGGATCTAAAATGTTAATCATTACTTAAAAAATTCTCAGTCCATCAGAGATTCAATTGACTTCTTTAGAAAAAGTGACTATTGTGAGAATTTACTTATTAACTTATTACTTATTATTTACTTATTAACATCTCAAGAGTAGCATAGTCTTTTAACTATTCAGTAATAATTATAGCTGGCATTTATTAAGCACTTGGGTGCCAGGAAGCAGGCCAGTGGTTCTCACTAGCTGGGAGAGACAATTCTGGTCCCATGACAAAAACTTATCAGGTGTATAATATTGAGGTTGAGAAACCCTGCAGTCGGATATCTGCTTTATACACCTTGTTTCATTTAATATGACAACTCTATTGTGCAACAGTAGACTTCACTTTGCAGATGAGAAAGCTAAGATGTGTAAAAACTTAAGTAACTTGCCAAAGATAGAAGGGAAAATAGCAAATTAAGATACTGGTATTTGAATCTAAATCAGATTCTCTGGCTGAGTTCTTTGCTACTTTACCTACCAGCACTGCCTTTAAGAGAGCCAGCCTAGTTGGGTAAAGTGTGGGTGTAGACTGAATTGTGTCCCCACAAAATGCACATGTGGAAACCCTATCTCTCAACATGACTGTATTTGGAGACAGGACCTGTAAAGAAATAACTAGGTTAAGTGAGATTGCAGAGTGGGGTCCTCATCCAATGTGACTGGTGTCTTCATGAGAGGGAGATGACAAGGGTGTGTGCATACAGAGAGAAGCCCATGTAAGGACACGGCAGGAAGACAGCCATCTGCACGCCAGGGAGAGGCCTCGGGAGAAACCAGACCTGCCAATACCTTCTTCTTGGACTCTAGCCTGCAGAACTGTGAGAAAATGTAGTTCCGTGTTTAAGTCACCCAGGTTGTGGTACTTTGTTATGGTACCCTTAGCAAACTAATGCAAGTATATAAAGTAATGGGACTCATTTCATTATTAGCTCCATGTAAAAATTATTTTATTTAAATACTTGATTGTCATTACACTGTGTATTATTTTTAGACATAGGACAATTTAATTACTAAACAGTTTGCTACCTCTAAGCTTCTACTGATCACCCACCAGAAACCCTCTGTTATCAGATAATCAATATTTATGTATGGAATTTGAAAATTAAATTCTTATTTCAGAAGAAAGATAACACATAAGTGAATGTATAGAGCATGCAGTAAAGTCAAGTGAAAGTGAAGAAAACCAGTCCCTTTGCCAAGGTGACCATCTGTTTTATTTAAATCCTAGGTTGATTTTGGCAATAAACATCAGACTACCAGTAGCAGCTTCACAAGCCCACTCCAGGCCTGCTCACTTGGCAAACATGCGTATTTCCCAAACAGCAACAAACACAACCACCAGAGTATTTCTTACAGAAAAGTAATAAAACAAAATAAAAAAAAAACACCAATTTAAGTTAACGAGAAGAAATCTAGTGTTATGTACCTAACATTATACTGGCTCCACAAACTACACTGTAAGAGAATGTGCCAACTTTCGTAGTATCACAAGTAATGCCAATGAAAATCAAGCAAACAAAACAAAACAAAAACTAACAAAATCTTAACATATTACCTTTTTAGAGGTTCAGCTCATAACTTGATCATATGTTTCCATTTCCTCTTTAGAACCTAGATCTCTTCACAGAGTAATTTGACTATCTGCTAAAGCTGCTGTGAGAAAATTACTATACCTCAACTGCTAAATGATGACTATAAGTAAATGAATTTATGTTTGTTTTTCATCAACATATGAAGAATCCAACTCATGGAGAGAGTAACTGAGATTTTCTGAGCCAAAGCATTATATAGTTTGGTACCAGAAATTTTCATGATTTAGAATGAGAAAAATCATTTACTTTTTGTTGTCTCTTTACTTATTTACATATTTCTACCTTATAGATATATGTGTACATATGTATGTCTGTATTAAGTATCTGTGTATCTGTAAGATATCTGTAACAATATGTGTGTGTATATATATATATAATATATACATATATTATACATACATATACATTTTATGTACAAGGTCCATCCAGAAGGTAGCCAGCCTTGTAATATGAGAAATAGAGACATTTATTGAAAAAGACACAAGATACAAGAAACATTGTACATAGGACAATGACAACTCTGTCCCCTTTAAGGCAGGTACCTTGGGACCTCACACAGTTCTCCCAATTACCATCAGCTGACCATCAGTATTTTCCTGAATGTCATTAATGGCATGAAATCTCTTTGCTTTCAGAGGTGATTTTAGTTTGTGGAAAAGCCACAAGCCACAGGGTGCTAAACCTGGGCTTTAGGGGGGCTGAGTCACCTGGATGATTTGATGTTTTGCTAAAAAACTTGCACAAGATGTGATACATGAGCAGGTGCATTGCTGTGATGAAGCTGCTAATCACCAGTTGCCCATAGCTGCGGCCTTCTGAATCATCTGAATAGTTTCCACAGAGGAATGTTAACACAAAAGCTTAACACAAAATTTGATGCAGATTCTTTGTTCTACTAGCTCAGTCATTTTGAATGTTACAGCCAGACAGTACACGTGCTCACTCAACAGCATCCACGGCCCCCACTGACTGATACAGTGAAGTTGTCATTGTTCACACATGTGCGTTACAGTCCACTCTCCTTGGCTGCCAGGTTACATCAATGTTGTACAAACCATTCTCATTATATTAAAATGACTGCACATTTTCTGGACAGACCACTTATACATACATGTAAATAAAAGAGTAACAAGAAAGATATTTTGCAATGTAATTTGACAATTAGAACTGACAAAATATAAATATGAAATGAAATGGCATGAGAAGAACATTTAACCAACTTGATACTAAACTAATGATTTTATGAAAAAATAGTCAATGTTTTCCCAAAATGATTATGGCTATCCTTTTTAAGAGAAAAATAATATGACCACTTATCATACATAAGAGTTTTTGCTTAAAAGATAAATGTAAAAAAAAATTAAGTAACCTCTCATTTACAGGTATTCAGTAGACACAAAAAAAACCAAGAAAGAGACTATTATGTGGGCTGCAGTTAACAGGTAGTTATTATATAGTTAAAGCCTGTTTGAAAGCTGCTTTCTATAGTTAGGCTTCTATTCTGTTTAACAGTTTTATTTCTTGTACTGTTTCCAGCATTTCACTCCAGCACTAGGCTCCTGATTTTTATGCTGTAGCGCTATATCTAGCATAAAAATAGACTCAATATATTTGGCAAAATATAAATCAGAGAAAAACTCCTTTGTGGAGTTTTTCCTTTTTAGTTAAGTTGGATGTTATTCAGTTAAGGTTCCAATTAATTATGATAAATAGAAAAGGTAGAAATTCAGAATATGCCTTCAGTTTAACTGTGGCTTCACAGCTATAAGTACTCTATTAAAATACTCTTTTTTTTTTTTGGATAACATTTATCATGCTAAGCAAGTATATTCTTGAATAAACCTTTTTACTTTTATATTTCAGACCAATATAGTTTAAATTCTTAAGACCAAAATGTACCAAGAGTCCAGTACTCATCTATCATTGTGTCAAATATCTCATAGTTGCTGTTATTGGTATGATATAACTTCAGGTTAATGACACATTCGACATGGTTTTGCCCTATGCTTACTACTTAAACAGAAATTATACTACTGATGCTCTAATATTTTATTTCTCCTCCAAGATTTATTTGAATGATCTAATGATATTTTAAGTATTATAATATATGAAATAATCCTGTAATTCATTATTCAAAATTAACTATTGTGACTTCAGCAATATTCTCAAAAGCAAAACAAAGTTCATAGAATGCAACCACCAAATTCAATAATTACAGAGTAATGTAAGTATTGATATTTTTTAATTATAAGGAACTTAGGTACTGTTTGGAAAGAAATACTTGCATGACCCAATTATCCTGAAGGTCAATGTTGTTCTCACTGTGTTACCTACTAGGATTGGAAACTTAATCTCCTAGATCTTTAAGATAAAGTTAACAAGAACATCAAATCAAACATTAAATCCTATCATCTTTTTTAAAATATGCTTCAAGGCTCTCTCATTTTCTCTATTATCGGTATCATTACCCCAAGTAAAGGCACATATTTCCTCACACCTGAGATATTGCAAAATTATTTTAACTTTTCATTGCCCTTTAATCTCCTTCTATCTCTTTTCTATCAGTCAAGGGCCCTGTATTAAACAGAGAACACTTTAAATGGTAGTTAAAAATAATTTAATGAAAAAAGGGCAGTTTTAGGTACAAAAGTGGTTGATCATATTATTTTTCTCTCAATTATTTACAGACCTTTGGGCCTGGCTAAGTGACTGGGGATGGATTGTTTTTTTTTTTAATTTGTTTGTTTGTTTTTCCCTACGTCTGTTAGAAGCTGGCAAAAGCTGCAGTTAAGGGAAAAAGAGCCGTGCACAAAGAGCAGAGACCCTTTGTTGGGGGAACTCAGCGGCTGCTAATCCACAGTGGTTGGGCATGGAGGAAAAGTGGGTGAATAAATATTATGACTACTTCTTTGTCTACTATCTAATCTCCTGCTAATGCTTCCCATGAATTAAGTGCAACTTGAGGCCAGAAGGTGAAAGAACCTGGTGATACAGTCCAACGAAAGCAGCCTTCTAGCACATGGTCACGGAAAAGAGGCAAAGGTAAGACAGCTAGAACTCCCTCCAGTTAGGATTTCCAATATTTTTGTTTCATCTCACATACTTCTTCTCTGGTCAATAGCAATCAATGAAGTCCATTCCCTGGAAAATATAGTGCAAACTATATAGACTGACTAAAACATGTATCTTCAGAAAACAGGTTCAGGATGCTCATGAATGCCCTTCTGAGACACCCCGATATTAACAATTTCCCCTAGTATCTTCCTCGAAGGGTAATGTACAAGATATGTGGAGAAGCTAGAATAGAATTGAGTAGCACATGGAAAACAGAAGGAAGTAATGAAACAAGTAAAACCAAATAGCATTGAAAAAGTGGTGTGAGGTTAAACAAAGACTGTAGAAAGAGTGTAGGCTGGTAAACGGATATGCAATTGGATGATAGAAGGAAGTGGTCTAACATGCAGAGGCCAGTGTTCCTGACAGTGGCCAGTGGGCAGGTGAAAATGGTTTCTGTACCTGGGAGAGTAACAGAAAAGGGAGGGTAGGTGGGAAAATGGCCACAGTGTACCAATTTCCAGAGACTGCTTTAGTTATGTATACACCATCAAAAAAAGAGTGTGCTTTTTTTGTAAACTTAGGGCCAATAGATTGTTTTCTTTGTCAGTAATTATGCATCCCCTTCAGCGTTATTATTTGTAGAATATTTTTACTAAAATAATTACTTCCTCTGAACCATCTACAAAGGGATGCAAAATGTTCCATCTAAACATATGCCTCCAAGAACATTTTTCCTGCCCACTCTTTCATAAAACTCCACTTAAATGGTAACCAGACCACTGGACCCAAGGTCCATTTTTCAAAATGAATAAAAGCATTAAGAAAAGGCAGGAACACTAAAGATAGCCAACATTTCCAAATATTATTATAAATTGTTCAACACATATTTTCCAGTAAAAAATTTCATAATCTTTCAAAAAAATTATCTACCAGAGAGACTTTGAATGGGAGAAACAGTAAAATTATTCCATTCAGCATATGTGTAACGCATAGCAGATGAGAGCTGATCCTTCCTGGGCATCTATTAAATGAGGCTGCCTTTTGAATACTCACCCTGATCAAATGTCCAAGCGCTAATCACGTGTCCCTTCTTACTGTAGTAATTCATATTGGAACACTTAAATGTGTAAAAAGTAACTTTTAAAATAAGTGTAATATTTCAAGGCAAAATATATAAATTATTTAGGATTCTTCTTTAAATCAAAGCCATTATTAAGAAGCCAAAGGCATTCTTCGTCCATTTTTTCTAGTATTTCTTGCCTCCTTTGTCCACCTGTTGTATCAAATAATAAGTACTTTGGGTATAGATTAGGAATATTTAGTTTAATAATTCAATCCCTTCCCCCCTTACTTACATATTTTTGAATTATTCATAATAAAATTCAGGTATGGCCATTTTAATATTTAACATTTAAAAAGAATATTCCTGCCCTGGCTGGGTGGCTCTGTTAATTGGAGCATTGTCCTGTACACAGAAAGTTTGCAGGTTCGATCCCCAGTGAGGGCACATACCTAGGTTGCTGGTTTGAATCCCTTTGGTCAGGGCGCCTGCAGGAGGCAACCTATTGATGTTTCTGTCTCACGTTGTTGTTTCTCTCTATCTCTCTTCCTCTCTCTTTAAAATCAAAAGTATAGCCTTGGATTACGATTAATTTTTTAAATACAGAGAATATTCCTGTTAGTGAATGTGAGAATGTATAAAGCAGATAATGCAAATTATAGTAACTTTATTTTGAAAATTAGACTCTGCCTATAAATATCTTGTCTCAATGGTGATGCAGCTCTCCAGTCTCTGAAGTAAACAAAGCAACATTGCTTCATGTACTCATTGAAGATATTTTGTTGAAAAACTTTCTAGGTTTTTCTGCTGGTGATATAACCCTTCATAGACATTTGAAAATGTGTTTTCAGAGCTGACCATCAATAATTAATGTGAGGTGTGATATTCCACACACATAGGCATTAGGAAAATATTTGTTAGACAGTTTTAATGAAACCTGAAGCCTTTGAAAAGCACTTTTCATTTGGGGAAGATACCAAGTAGAGACATTTACATGAATTTAGTGTCTGGTTTCCCACATTTTTACAATTCTAAATATGACTGTAGAATAAAAACAGAAGTGAGTGTACTGTATTATAAGTATTTTCAAATGTATTGTAGGTCAGTACTAGGAATAGTAAGGATAAGTGAGAAAAGAACAATAGTCCTTCCTTACCCCAGTTCCGACCTCAACCTATCCCTTTAAGATATGTTAGAAAATCACCAATTGATTAAAAGTTCTAAGCTATGGAAGAAATATTGAACTACAGTGCATTAAAGCCCAAATTAGAGAGTAACCTGGACCAAAGCCAAGTCTACCAATGCCCCAGTGTGTCATGTTTGGGACAGATTATGTTGTTGAAAGTGACTGAAACTCATACTAGGAAAACATTTACAATTTCGCTATTTAAAAATAGTGTATGGGACATATATGAAAATTTCAAAATACTACTATATTTAAACATGTACACAATTTATAGTAGCATGTCATATTCAATGGACAAAACTAGAAGACATTGACACTGAAATTCTAAGAATGTTTAGGAACAACAGCTAATTTCAATTTATTTTACTGGTTCAGGAACATTTCTATAGAAACTGAATTGTATTTTTTCTTCCTTCCATTAACTTTTATTGTATTGTAAACAGCAGCACATCATCATCATTAGCACAAAAATAGTCTGTGAAGTCTACTGTTTGTAATGGACTATGAATGATAGGAATTTTTTTGAAAAGTATTAAATTCAATATCTAACCAAGAAATAAACACTTGGATATTGTAAAATGACAGGATGACATTCATTTGTTTCCCTACACTTTTTCTAGTGGACTTCTATAGATATTTAAATTTTCTAAACACCCAAATGCAAAAACCATGAGTTTCAGATTACATGAGCACAAAACATTCCCTTTGTCTTTTGAAGTGTTTTCTTCCCCATTCGGAATAAAACCCTTTAAATATATTTTGTGTTCTTTCACCAGGAGCATGCTGACATCTGGATTCCTTTTCCAATTTGATTTAGACAATAACTGCCTGGATTATCATTTGGGTTTTTAAATCCAATCAGAACTGCCCCGTCACAACACACTGGTTTCCCAGCAAAACCAAACCTGAGAGTTGTACTACACTTCTGCCCCTTCAGCATGAGGATCTTCAAGGGGAGGGGTATTGAAACCGATAAAGAGCAACTGACTATAATTTCCCAGAGCAATTATAGTCAACATAATTGCATGGAATTTTAGACAGTTTGTCCACAAAATAAAAGACAGTTCAGTGCTAAATACTTTAGAAGCATATGCAACCATTGCTCTTCAAAGAAATTAGCAGTTATGTAAGTATATATTTTTTGAGTATGCAAGATAAAATATGCACATGACTAGTTGATTTAACACAAGGTTAAATCATTCAGTGATATGGAATATTCTGGAAAAAAATACTAGGATGAATCAATTTTAAAGCCCAAGGTCAAAGATTTAGTTCACTGTTTTGTCATTACTATTCACATAATATTTTCAGTATTTTTTGAAAAAAATAACTACATCTAAAATATATCTCAAGTTCAATGGCACAACTAACAGGAAGTGAGGAAACTACATCCGAATTTATTTACTTTGATACCATCAAACAGATTGAAATTGTGGCCTCAATAGAATTTTCTGATATTTAATTTTCTTTCATTAAAAGGGAAATGGAATCTCTAAGTTAAGGTAGATATGTAAAGTTATTGCTAAAATTTATCTCAAGAGTTACCTGTAACCTATATTATAGACATTCCATTTAGAGAAGGCAATGTTTCTTGAAATGTATAAGATCAATGACAAAAAACCTTTAATATGGCCAGATTTCAGAAATTCTGTGACATGGGTCTCTACATAAGATTCAAAAGTTTGGGATGGGCAGGAGATGTAGGTAATTTGGAACAGGGAACGGTAACAGCAATCGGTCCCACTGAAGCAGGGTGTCTGTTTTTAAGGATCATTGTTGCTCTCTTCACTCCCTCAAACGAAAATATTTGTATTTAATAAGACAAATGCTTTTTTATACTAATTATGTTACAGTGACTTACATTTTTATTAGTTTCTTTATATTTTGCAATTTATCTATGGTCTACTATTTAAACTAACCTGAAGAAATTCAGGTATGGACATACCTCTATGTGTATGACTGTGCATTTATACTGTAACTATTGATATTAGAAATTATAACAAGTAGGTAGCAACCTTTATCATCTCTTCTAAAGCAAGGAGGTGTCAATAATGGAAAGAAAACAGGCTTTGGGACCAGTTAGATCTTCATTGTTCAAATTCTGATTCTCCTGATTACCAGCTATTTGACCTTGAAGAAATTACTTAATCTCTTTAAACTTATTTCCTTGTAGCAAAATGGCTCTAATGCTACTTATAGCATTGTATTCCCTGATTGAATGATGATAAGAGCATGTATTACGTCAAACAAGATTTCTTGAACACAGTAGGCTTCTAATAAAAGCATTACTTTATAACAGGATGGCTCCAGTTCTTGGATCCCGGTAGCAGACTAAGAAAAATTTCACTGAAAGCCAAAAAATGAAATAGTATGTACAAAGCATCTAATACAATGTAATGCTCAAGAAAGGTTTTCTCCTCTCGTTGATTTGATCAGTTCACAGGTGTTCAACAGTAAAAGATGTGACTAGCTCTTGGAATAGCACTCAGAGAAATGAGAATTGTGTTGGCAATTTGAGATTTTAATCAAGGAGAAGTGAGCAAACATTTGACTATTACAAATGTCCAACCTCTTTCAGGCTTAAATGGAAGATAAACCTGAAGTCAAAACCTTTGGATTTGGCAAATTTCTGAAAGCGTTGTGTAATCCACCTAGCACAGAATTTGAGTTCTAGAATTCCCCTTCGATGTCTTGTTCTCCAACATCCTGATTTTGATAGAGGAGGCCCAGGGAAGTTACATACACTTTTCACGGTTCAAAGCTGTTTAGCAATAGATCTCATCCTAACCCACCCTCATCTTCAGGTTCCCTGTGCTTTCTTTAATACCCTAAGGGTTTGTTTTCTCCATTCTGAAAATGTGCTTTCACTTAAGAATCTGTACTCCAGCGAAGGTTTATTATTTCTTATCCAAGTTAAAAGCCAAATTCTGTCAGAAGGATTGTGTCTTGGGAGTGGTTAGAAACCAATCCCAAATACATAGACATGCAAGAAAAACATAATTACTATTTAGAATAATTCAATTTTTATAAAGACATATAAACTTGAAAATTAAACATTTCAATCTGAAGAACATGAAATTTTTGTCTTTCATTGAATATATTTTATACCTCAAGAGAAAATAGAAAATGGGAGATTCACTCATGTGTAACCTTTCTTATAGGTAAACTATCATTTATTCTGAAGTGCTTTTTAGGAAAAGATACAATAGAAAGTGTTTACACGTCCTCAGAATTTCTTTGATGCAGAACCTTTTGTCAAAAGTAATGTACCTCTCATCAAAACAGAGCTTTTTAAGAAGAATCCCTAAGTTATATTCAGTATTTATATTTTTAATTCTGTTTTTGTTCTTTTTTAATGGTGTTCAAGTACAGTTGTCTCTGTTATCCCCCCACCACTTCCCCGGTCCCACCCATCCCCACCTCCCACCTTTTAATTCTTTAAAGAATTACAATTGTACATGAAGTTAATAAGTCATCAAAACAGAGGTCTTTTTTCCTAAGTGGACTATAAATCTTTCACTGAATATTTGCAACCCAACCACCTATAATTCTGCCATTCAAAGCTTATAGATCTTTCCTCTTAATTCTGCTAAATAACTATTGAACATAAAACTTTATCCCCATTTCCACAGCTATAATCACTTCAAGTATTTTCTCCTAAAATATTTTAACAGCCTCTAAATTGGTTGCCCTTCCAGGGTCTTTTCATTTTCCATGCTGTTGTCAAATCTAATAATAGCACTCTATCAACTAAACACCATCACTGGCTCCCTATGACCTAAAGGATAAATTCCAAATTACTTAGCATACAATCCCTGTCACAGTCTGTCCCCAATTTGCCCTCGTTTATCTAGTGCATTATTTCCCTCTTGTAGTACTACCAGGCATAGCCAAATTGTGTAAACCCTCTGCTGTTTCAAGACTCAGTTACATCTCTGCAAATGCTATTCCCTCTGTGTGAAGAATCCTTCCTGTATTTCTCCATATGAAGAGCCTGTAGTACATCTTTTAAACTTCTCAAAGAACCCCTCACTTTAGCAAAGACTTCCCTATTTCTCCCTGCATTTTTACAATATTTTGCATATACCTCTAACCCCAATCTGATTTATATTCTATCTGCATTTCAGTTTTTCCCATTAAACTGAAAGTGCTTAAAAGACAGAGATACTTCATCTGTGCAATTCTAGGCCCTACCATAACTTGTAGCACAATCAGTCAATCAATCAAGTAGTAAATGTTTGTTGAATGAATAAGTGAATGAATGAATGGGTAGATCTAAAGAGATCAGAGAAATTTTTTTAAAAATCAATGAAAATTTGTTTTAAAATAAACTGATTCAGTTATCCAGTAGCTTGCAAAATATTCTATTGTATTAAATTATTATTATTATATTTCATACTACTACAAAATTATTGGGGTAAAAACCAGTAGAATGATATGCACAGGCTTTAAGTAGAGACTCATTTGACTAAGATTGCACCTTAATGTTCCTAAACTAGCAAATTGACTAATTTATTATTATTATTTTAATTTTTGCAGTGCAGTGTTTGGACTTGGTAGAAAAGTATATAGAATAGAAGAGGTACAAAAAAGATGATGGAAATGACCAAGCATATTGAAAGTCAGATGTACCTCAAAAGTCATCTGATTTAGTATTTAGGGCACAGAATTCAGAACCTGAAATGACCTTTGCCTGGACATGTAAAAACAAAATGATGCTTCATTTATGCAATTAATGCATGGTTTAAATCAGAATGTACTTGGGGGAAAAGCTTTTCAAAAGATAAAGTGCAACTCAGTTTAATTTTTCTCCCTTATTAAAATTTAACTTATGATAAAGGACCTTAGTTCTGAAATTTCTCATATCTCCTTCATATTTTCAAATTACTTGGTCAGGATTGATCTATCCCACTCTGTTGATGGGCTCTGGCTCCAGTTTTAATATATAGAATAAATGAGAACAATAATGCTAGTTTAGTTAAGAGGAAAAAGAAGTCAGCGACCAAACTAATAAACAAGTTATTGTTGGTATGTATCATTTTCCACCTCAAATACACACCTAGAAGACAAGAACATTCTCTGTTCTTTGTGGAGCAAATGCAAAGAGCAGAAAAGTCCCATTTCTCTTTTCAGACATGACAAATAAATGGCTCTTTTTTCAGTGGATGTGGAATTGGCATAATTCAGACTGCTTACAATTAGTAGCTCATTAGTAACTACCAGGTGATTATTGGCTTACATTAAGATATTGGCAGATGCCTGGTAAGAAACTTAATGAATTTTTCATTAGGCTTCCTCAGAAAGCCTATAGGAGAAAATATTTCTGAAGGCAGCAGCTCTTTTGCTTTCCTTCCCCTACCCCATCCTTAAGCCACCAGGTATTTTCAAAATCAAATTTTAAAATGTTAAGATCATACCTGCACACTTGTCAGATAAATATTTCAGTCTTTAATAGATTTAGTACTATTTCCTCCTGAGATTATATATATATATATATATATATCCCTCTACCCAAAGTTACCACCAGTTCTATGATTAAGGAATTCTTCGTTTATATGGATTTAATTTTGTATTAGGTTTTCAAAACATCAGTCACCTACATATCTGACATAATTTTTAAATAATGAGTAGAGGATGGAATCTATAGTGTTTAATAGACATTTTTAACTACAGTATTGTTATTTAAACAGTAAGATTTGAATAAAATAAGCAAGTATTTGATGCTGTAATATGTGGCCAGAAATTGTTTATATTTTACTATACAGTAAAATTGAGAACAAAGTAATATATTCACAACAACTTGGTATTGTGTGTGTATGCTAAAAACAGACAGGTTCATGGTTACATGGGTAAAATACTGATTGCAGTAATAAAAAAAAATCATCTAAGGATGTTGCAAAATATTACATTATTGATTTTTTTGGAGGAGATATAACTGCTGAATGCACGAAGTATGATTTTGACTTGTCAACATTATTTTTTTGCTGTAATTAAAATCCTAATGTGATCTTTAACACATTTTTCACTCAGATTACATCCTGATGAATTTCTTTATAACTGGAATGCCAACAGCTAAAGAAGTGACTTATTCAACTATACTTGTCATAATTGAATCTTCTTACCCTTAAAAAAAAAAAACTCTTAAAGCTGTGAGCATTTTTAGTTAGAAGGATATATTTGTTGAAAGGAACTTGAGCAAAATTATGAAATGGTGCAACTTTAGTAAGATTCATTCATTCATTCATTTAAATGTATGTATTTATTTAGTGGTCTCATCTTTCTCAGGACTCCATACATTTTCGGGGCCTCACGCTCTTTCTCATCACTCCTTCCTTGTCCCTCCTCCAAGGGCTTTGTTCTAAGCTCACTGCAGAGAAGAAAACAGTCTGACAAGCTAAACCACACTAATGTGTAGGCTTTCTTTGGAGTCTCTCTGTGAAATTTGTACTTCATGAGATATTTGAAGATGAAAACACCTAATAGCAAAGATGACAATAGGTCATTAAAGATAAATAAAAACTGATTTCTTTATTTAGGGAAAACTTAATCCTTAAAAAGCCACCTACATCTAAAATATTTTGAATGTTCATTTGAATTGTTTATGGTTCCTGTTATATCCATTTCCTTTTCATCGATGCCCTTCTTCTCTATTACATCATTCTCCATCGCTCTTCTTAGTTCCTTCATGCTCACCAATTTTTTCTCTATGACTTCTCCCCATCTCTAATTCTAGTGCTACCTCCCTCACATTCAATTGCTTCATTCATTTGTTTTATGCTCAGAGTTTTTATATTTATTCATACTCAGATTATAAACATTCCTAAATGTTACTCTAATTTTAAAGCTGTTTCCACATTAATTTTCATTGCCATTGTTGATTAGAAAACACTAAATTCAATCATGTATGTAATATAATTGATAACTTTTAAATAATATTGTTTCACTGTCCTTAAAAAACTCTACTTTGACTTAGTGTTTTAAGAAAAGTCAACCCTACCAGATGGCAATAATAGCCTTATGTTTACAAGCTAATATTCTTGTTTCAATTCAATTAGAATACATTTATATTAACTTATAAAAATATTGTTCATTTATTATAAAAACTATTTAGGAAAGTAAAATCAGAGAAAATCTGAAGAGTGTCAAAATAATATGTATGCATGATTATAGAACTTCTAAATAAATACATCTAATTCCTTATTTACCAGTATCATCATAGAGAACAATAATTAATGTTAAATTAAGAAATGCATTTGATGAAAGTATACATAATGAATATATACATGTTTTCTTTCTAAATAAGTATTTTATTCAGTGGTAAAATACTGAATTATTAGTACTACTAGACCAACCTTTATGTCTATGAGATCCATCCATGTTGCTAAATTCAATGTGATTTTCGTCTGCCCAGTAGAGTCTATGGTTTACATAGTCTATAGTTAGTGCCATAGGTCTAGAAATCTTGGTTTCTACAACAACACTCTGATTGGTTCCATCCATCCCAACACGGCCAATGTGAGGATATTCACAGCAGTCAATCCAATACAAATACCTAGGAAAGAAAATGAATAGCCACTTTGTTTTCAGACACTTCAGGAGTAAAACCTCACACAAAATTTCACTTCTTTGCTCAGCTACTTCCATAATGAAGTTTTGGTATTTGTCTGAATAGTAACTTCAAAGAAATACACTTCAATGCAAACTTTTCTAATTTTTTTAGTATCATATAGCATGCTTTTAAATGTCCTTATAATTTTAAACATGTGTCCATTAGTATACAAAATCACATATCAATATTAACAGACATAAACCTTCTAAACACATCTGTGAAGTTGGAGAGTAAAATTGTATAGATATATGATTTTCTTTTGGTTTTTCATTTATAAAAAAATTCTAAATGAATTACAGAGAAATCCATTGTATTTTCTTGAATCTGAAATTGTTCAGTGTGAGCCAGTAGCTACTTGTGACTTTTTAAATTCAAATCAATTAAAGACATGTAACATCAAGTGAAGTGCACTGTTCCTGAGTCACACTAGCCACATTTCAAGTGCTTGATGACCATGTGTCTGCTGGCTGTCATATCCAACAGCACAGGTACAGAGCCCTTCCATCATCACAGAGAGTTCTATTAGCACTGATTTAAATTACTGGGAATTCAGAGTACAGTACTGTTTATAGACAGTGGTCAATAAACAGTAAAATGGAGTAATATTGGCACTAAAACAAATTGTGTTAAACATAGACAGTGTATTCCATAATATACAAATAACGTGTGTATATTATGTATGTGTGTATTTGTACAGAGATTAATTACAAATTTCTCTCGATTTAATTACACCATTTATTTTTGTCATAATAGGAAAAGTCACTTTATCTTTTTGAATATTTCCTTATTTATATTATTCAAAATTGGAGTTAGAGGATCTTTAATGGATTTTTCCCATTCTAACTGTAAAATTAAAATCCATTAGGCCAATTAATTTTCTCAGACCTCATCTTTTCTTTTTAGGAGGTATAGAATACTTAACAATTAATTATTCACATTTGAAGATGTATAATTAAAATAACATGTATACAATTATTCTATATTGTTTGAAACTGAAATATTTAGTTTAAATTAAAATACCTCTCAAAAATTCTAACTGATAATTCTATTCAGACGTTTTAACCACACACTACAAAGGTAAAGGTTTTTAGAAAGAATAGTAATCAAGTACAGGAATACAATAAATAATTATTGCAAGAATATGCATTTTTGTATCAACAATTATTTTTGGGGTGTATGCATAAAGGCAAGTGATGATGGATTATAAAAATAATAAAAATGTTCCTTTGCTAGCAAAATATCATTGAGTTCTAATTAAGCATGGAATAAAAATGGAAACTACATATTTGATAAAAACTAAACAAAAGGCAGAATTTTGTGAGCATAGATTCAAAGACAGCTCTTAGAGGCAGAACTTGAAAGCCGACCAGAGTCTGGAAGTACCGCACTCAGCTTTGCATAAAGCAATACTCTAATTCCTAAGGTTTCTGTATATCTACGTCATTCTGAAAATATTTTGAAAATCTCAAATTATTAGAATGAATGAGTTCTATTTTGTTGAATCTTGAATTATTTTTAGTATATTTTTATTTTGAAAAGCCAATATATATCAGTAAAACACTCTTGAAAGACACAAATCTGTTCAAGTAAATTTATGCAGAAGCAACTTGCTGAGATAATGGCAGATAAACAAAAGGAAGAAACTGAGTAAAAAAGAAGTAAAACTCAGAAGATTGTTTAGCTCATTGAAATAAATTAGAACTTTTCTCTATGCCTTTCTGACCCCTGAATCTTGGGAATATTAACATAGCAATTTTGTTTTCCTAATAAATATAATAGGATTATTCCAGCTTCTCTGACACAAATTAGATATGACCAAATTTATTGTGCTTCTATACAACCATTTTATGTTTTTAAGAACTAAATATAAGCAAATAAAACTTAAAACTAGGGTTTTACCAACTTCTGTCATATTAAAATGAACATACACAATTGTTTTAACTAGAGATAGTCTTCATATTTCTATTTAGTTGTTTCCTCTAAACTTGCT
Organism: Desmodus rotundus; assembly: GCF_022682495.2. Taxonomy (NCBI): domain Eukaryota; kingdom Metazoa; phylum Chordata; class Mammalia; order Chiroptera; family Phyllostomidae; genus Desmodus; species Desmodus rotundus. The sequence continues at coordinate 131,560,531 of NC_071388.1, forward strand.
TGAAATTTCAATTGAAACATCCTTGAACTTAAAAAAGTTTTCTTCATTAAAATATATCAAAAAAGTAATTCAAATTATTGTATGTGCATAATAATGTTTTTGAAATCATTAAGTATAATATACATTTCAAATTGTTTGGCAGCCATATAATAGCATTTCTAAATTTGTATTCGTATTCTGAAATTTTTCAATTGGCTATTATCATCATTTTGAACCAAAGTTAAAAAAGGAGGAAGAGCATATTTCATGGAGTCCAACATCTGGTTACATCACTCTAAATAACATCAGTAAGAGTTCAAGGCCTGAGATACTTTTCTTGCCATTCAAACTCGCTGTTATTTGGCACAAATATACTTCTCCTCCACTATTCCTCTCCACTATTAAAATGTGTGAAGTCAGCTCTAGTTGGAGTATTTAGTTAAAGTCCTACATTTTGACTTATGTAGTCCTGCCTGTTCAATTATATAGATATATTTATTCAGATATAATTTATATCATCCCTTGTTCTCCACAAATTCTTTTTTGATTCATGCTAGTTCACATTTTTCAAGGAGAGTTACAAGATTAATATATTTGAGAAGTGCTTTCTTAAAAAAGTAAGCAGTATCTTTTCAATTGTAAGATTTTCAGAGCCTTTCATATGCTATAAAACATAGTGATTCTTCAAGAGGCAATTGTAATATCCCTTTTATATTATGTAATTTTGAGTAACAAATTATTTCCCTAGAGTACTTTACAGGAGACATACTTTTGGATCCTGTGCTGTAGCCCTCTCTGGTCTAGGGAATTTCTTTTCTTTTTAAGATTTTATTTATTTATTCTTAGAGAAGGGAAGGAAGGGAGAGAGGGACAGAAACATTAATGTGTGTTTGGCTCTCCAGCACCCCCTCCTGGGGACCTGGCCTGCAACTGAGGTATATGCTTTGACTGGGAATGGAACCTGTGGCGACCCTTTCTTCAGTCCACTGAGTCACGTCAGCCAGGGCTGGTCTAAGGAATTTCTTTATCATGTGTGTAATTGAACAGCACATGCATTGTGCCCACAGGAACCCACATAACAGTAATGATGTGGGTTCTCAGGTCTCATAATCAAATAACCTTTTAAATTATTTTTAGTCATTGATTTTAGATTTTATTTATTTTTAGAGAGATGGGAAGGGAGGGAGAAAGAGAGGGAGAGACACGTCCATGTATAAGAGGAACATCAATGGGTTGCCTCTGGCCTGCAGCCAGCTGGAGACCGGGCCTGCAACCCAGGCATGGGTCTTGATCAGGAATCATAACAGCAGCCTTTCAGGTCGATGGCTGGTGCTCAGTCCGTTGAATCACACCAGTCAGGGTTTGGTGAAACATCTCTGATGAGCCCCAAGTCCATTTTAAGTAGATTGAGAATCATAATTTAAAACAATAATTCTTTGAGACTATATTATATCCTATATATTTCTTAGTACTGGGAACATAGAGATAAAAAGATATGATTTTTGCCTTCAAACCTCTCAGTGAATACAATAGAAATGGATGTAAAACAATTGAAAAAATTAAAGCATATTATGATAAAACTGTTTTACTATAGAGGCACAGGAGAGGGAATGATAATTTTACCTACATGGAAACGGTATAAGAGAAATCTTTTGCTCACTGATAAATCTTAAATCTTGTTTTCAGAACTACCTTACAAATTCCTTAATAATGATCATCTGAATGACTTCAGATTTTAGAACAAATTATGACTCAATTAAAGATTTTAATGCTGCAACAGGTCTTGAAGCTCAACTAGCCTAAAGCCTTTGTTTTACTAATAAGTTGAGACCATACAGGAATATGTGTTTTGTCCCATTCAATTGAGACAGTGACACAATTGGAACAAAACTCAGGTTGTCAGATTTATAGACTAGATTTATTATTTTTCTTTTTCTAAGCAGCACAATGAAGAGTTCTAAGCAAACAAGCCTTAAAAATTGGTCATTCTAATTCTAGATCTACCCCTTACTAGTCATGTGAACCTGGGCACTTTAATTAGCCTGCCTAAGCCTGGACTTATTCATGTTGAAAAGGGATAATAATGGTTTCTCCTCATAAAGTTTACTGTGAGGATAAATAAGAGAAAAGACTTAGAATATTGATAAACATGTGCTAAGTTTATAGTGAATGTTACCTATTATTATTTATCTGCATTAATATATTTTATTTAATTATACCAGTTTGGCCAAAAAGTTCTTTTAGTTTTTTTTCTGTATGATGGCTCCTGTAGTGCTTAGTTGTCTTTAATTTCATTCAGAACCATTTTGTTACATTGTATTGTGATACTTGTCATATCACTGTGCATTAAAAATAAAGTTATCAAAACTGGTGAATGTTTGTAGCCATTTTAATATTGAAGATGGAACAAAATAAGCAACATATTTGGTATGTTCGAAGGTGTCAAAAGTGGTTTGTGAAGTTTCTTGGTACTATCAACATTTTGGTCAAATAATTCTTTGCTGTGGGACTCTCTTATGCATTGGAAGATGTTAAGCAGCACCCCTCCTGGCTTCTACCCACTAGAAGCCAATAGCAGGAAATTGCCAAAATTACTCAAAATATCCAAATCAGTAAGATTATTTGTGGAAATGAAAAATGTGTCTTTTATTTTACAGAACTAAACAGACATTTTTTCCAACCCAATATGCACCTATTGGGTTACCTTCTAGATCTAGATTGTATTTATGTTATTACATGATTTACATGAATTTTATGAATGTTACTACATTATTATTCTAAAGTATTCATTAACCAAAAGAATATTATGAAAATATTCTCATGCACTCAGGGAAAGTACAGTGGAAGTGTACTCAGGTATGAATAAGCCTTCATAAACACAAGATTTTTGTGTCTCTCTCCTTATGGGTAGCTTCTGATTGCTAGATTTTCTTTTCTTTTCCATAGTTAAGCCTGATTAATATATGTTTTCTTCAAGTTACTCAATAAATCTGTACCAGACATACTAGTCATTTTAACATCTGAAACACAACCCCTTAAAAATTACCTAAGTACAGAATTTGTTGTAAATATTTAAAGCTGAGAAATAAAAATTTCATTGGAAATGTCAAAAAGGAGAGTTCTAGTTTTCACCTATATAATATGTAATGTTTACATGTGATCACACCTGAAAAATCTGAGCTGCAAATCATATCTATTCTGTAAATTATCACCGAGTATAAACGGACAACAGAATGTCTGCTTGTAACCATAGACAGACTTCAGTGATTCTTGGGGATATTTTTGTAGCTTAATATAATTTGTTATATTTCTTTAAAATAAATTAAAGTTTTCTCTCAGTTTTTACCTTTTTTCTGAATTTGGGGAATAAATACATAGAAGTTTCATCTAGCTGTAGTTTTTGTCATTTTGAATGATTAAATTAATGCTTAATAATTCACTTCCTATGTGTTTTTGCCTAAGTATGAGAATATAGGTTTAAAAATTGGTAGGAAAATGTTTTTTTTTATGTGACTATAAAGTTTAATAAAGTATTTCTCTGTTCCCCACAGAAATCTGAAACTGAATTTTCATTCCTGGTGTACATTTCATTTCCTCACAGCAAAAGTTCCCTTATGACTCTTTTCTTTGAAATATGCAAGTTATTTACATAACAATATATTGGTTTGTGCATAGTTGCAGGTACAAGGTCCCTGTAGCTATAACCATGTGTGCTCTGTATGTCTAGCTGACCGTGTATTATTTCCTTGATAACAATCCCTGTGTTAGGTGCAAACTAAAAATAAACCATGGCCCTCATGCTAAAGGAAATTACTTTCTACATAGATAGATACACTAATACTAGTCACATGTATGCCTGAAACTAATCTAGTATATGCCAATTATACCTGAATAAAATAAACAAGTAATTAAATATAAATAAAACAGTCATGTAATGTAATATGTTCATTATATGGTATCTACTTAGGCACCATTGAGGAATGTTTCACAAAAGAATTGATACTGTCTGCTCTTGCTGGAAAAATGGAAAGTTATCCCAACTGTAGAAAAAGCAGAAGAGCATTCTAGGAAGAAAGACTATTAGGAAAGAAAAAATAAATAAAACTTTACTTTAAAAATAAAGCATGGTTTTGTTAGGTAGGATAGATACTAAACCAAGGCAGGGAGGAGGAAGGAGACATGTCTCTCCCACTAGCTCAGCAGTCCTGAGCCTGATCCCATAAGATTGCCAGGTGTTCCAGCATCACAATAAACACTATGTTAGCACGGGAGGAGGGAAGCCCTTGGAATTCTATGTGTCGTTTCCACTATCTGGGAAAGAAAGCCTTGAAACTGTATTTATCCCAAGGCCTGAAAGAAGAGGGGGTCCACAGTGCCCAAAGAAGAAGTCCACGAAACAATTGTAGTTAATTGCCTGCCTCTGGTCACTATCTCCTTTATGAGGGGATCTCTAATGCTTACAGAAAGAGCATATAAATAACTTTGGGTAACTGCCCCAACTTTAATTAACTGCCTCTATCACATATCTGTCTTACAACAAGATGAGCAAATAGAGGCTGGAGCAAGATAAGGATTCTGGCTTATAGACCTCTACACGTACCTAGGTTTGGGTAGTCACATCAACCCAGGGAAGCTGGCACCACATTTACCCATCAGTCAATATGTAACTTCTTGACCCCCATCTTGCCAGCTATATCAATCCTCAGGACAAAGGACCTGATGCTCTTGCCGCACTTGCCTTGCCATGATATGGAAAGATTCAATTGCATTTGTATTAAATAATCCTATAATTTAAACTGCCATTTTTGAGGCAATATTGCACGATATTTGGAACATTTATGGCATTTTTTTCACCCTGAAGCTCACTCCTAAAAGCTAAAAACCCGGCTGCCCTATATCTCACTGTGGGGAGCAGGAAAACAGCGTGAACAAAAAGGTGTCACTAGGTTTTATCTGTTCGATTAGGTGGCTTTAAGTGTTTCATAAAAAGTTCCAACTTTTACCTGTTTCTTTGGATATGATATATATATATCATATCCAAATATTATCAAGAAGGAAATCAACAGAGTTTTCATAACACCTACAATAATTTATGTTTAATTTTTTGATTGACAGTTGTGATGGTCGGTTTTATGTTGATGATAACTTATGACTGCTTTCAGTTTATGAGGTAATAACTGGAAACTTGGAGATATAAAACTTAAAACTGGATTTTGTTCTGTTCACTAGGCTAGGATGTGGCTTTTGTTTTCTAACTAGGATATGCTACAAGACTATTATTAATATCGACAGGTAATGGTTCTTTCATTTAGAAAATGAAGCATCTTGAATAGTATAAAATGAGAAGCTAAACTAGCCATCTTGACTTAGCAGAAAAGGACAGTGGTTTGGACATAGTAAAATAAGTATCTTTTAATAAAATACAAGTGAAATTAAGTTGTTTACATCCTTATAAATAAATGATGATGGTAACCAAATTTAGTATATCTCAACATTATATCTTGAAACTCATGGAGAAAATAGACTCTCTTATGACTTTTAGTTAAAATAGGATTGACACTCTTTCAAAACGTCTGTTGCTATGGTAGAGAAAATATTTTAAGAGGTAACAAATGGTTATGTAATTTTATTAAAGTTAAAACTTGTACATTATCATGGAAACAGACTAATACTTACAGTACAAGTCTTCTCTAGTACATACTGCTTTTACCAAATTAATTTTTAAAATTAAGCTGTAATATATACTACAACATGATCACTATGCAAATTAAAAATATAAGTGACCAAAAAAAAAGACTCAATATATCAGCAAGAAGCAAATTCTAATGGTTGCATATGGTGTGATAAAAGCAGTGATTTGTTGAAACATATTTGAAATTAATTTAGGCAGCAGAAAATTTAGAGCACTACAGTTATTGTAATACTTGCTACTGTGAATGCGTCCTATTTTAAAACATCAAAGTTTTCTCTGAATTTGTTATTTTAGTAAGTGTGGTGGGTAGGTTGAACCTCTACAGAGATCATTTTGGGCTATGTAATCACTCTAAATTATAGAGTAAAACACCGTGGAGAGGTGTGCCTTCTCTACCTATCAAAACAACATAATTGAAAGTAAATGGCCACAATCTAGAGAACTTCAGCGAACATACACCAGCAGCTTTGACACATTAATGTCTGTTCAACCCTCATCTGAGTTCTCCAGACAAGTGTCCTTCACCCTTGCAATGAGTCGTTCACAATTCTTACAATAAAATGCAAATGAACCACAGCTGCAATATGAATCTTCCCCGATACCCCTACTCTATTTTTTGAATGTATGCATAAAGCCCCTTGTTATTTACTCTCCATGGATACTACTTACGTCTCCTGTTCTAAAGTGTGGCCCAAATTGTATCAGCCATGTGTGACTATCACATACATGCAAAATGTGATCCAGGGTTTATTCTTTATTTGCCTTTCCTCCAAGATGTAACAGCATTAAAATTAAAGAAATCTCTTTGTTTATCTATTTCCACAATACAGTTATTGATTAGTAAGAAAGAGTTTTGTTTAAAGCTTTAAAATATGCTTGCTTCAAAATTCCATCATTTAAATATTTTATTTCATTGTGATAATCACATTTCTATTTCTTATTTCTCAAAATAAAATTCTACACATTTATACTTTACATCAGATTCTATGTTAAAACCTGCAGAACAGTATTTACCACATTGAATGTATTGTAATCCAAAGTCTGAATTCTTAATTAAAATTTTTCAATATTTGTTACAAACCCAGCTCGAGGATCTAAAGACAGGTCCCTGGGAAACTTCAGCTTTTTGCTAACGAGTATAGTAGGGTATAAGCCACTGAGTTTGGATACTTCAATGATCCTCTTTTCTGTGTCAGACCAATAGAGGTTTTTTCCAATCCAATCAACAGCAAGCGCATTGGGGACAGCTGTGTTATGCACTACCTAGCAAAATAAGGATTTAAAAAGTTAACAGTGCAAATGCCTAGCATAAGAACTGAGCAATTGATTCTTGCTTTTTGCAGAGATATAGAATTCTATTTAAATATTAGAAATGAAATTTAAATAAGCATAAAACATAGAATAATTTACGCTAATAAAATTATTTACCTGTGGCTGAGAAATTACCTAACATGTAGTCAGGCCCCTAGAAATTATATATGGGTTTAAGGAAAAAACACCTTAATCTGAAAACAGCTGTCCGACAGCTACATGGTTATTGAATCCACTTCCGTTTCAGTTTACATGTCCTCTCGAAAAGAGGGGCATAAATTCTGTCACACATAAACACCCACATGCACGCACACACATACACCAAGAATCACTAAAGTTTATCCTTAACAGGCTCTAGGCGACATATCAATAGCATTTACCACTCCCCAAACTGTGTTTGCCATAGGTAAATGATCAACTACAGGAGAGAAAGAAATACAAGCGAGAATCTAACCTAAACAAAGCGAAGTAAAACTATTCTCATGCAACTATGTGCTCAATTCCAAATCATGCCAATATCCAATACAATAAGGATATAGGCTTTTTATGTACAAATATAAAGCAATTCAAATTTATTGATCTATATGTCTGCTATTTCTGAGTTCTCAGTGCTTTGAGGACTGTGTGACAAAAGTAATTGAAACTTGGGGTTGTATAGAAGTCAATAATAATATAGTTAGAGACAAAAAATACTAATAGAATTTTATAGTTATCTTTCTCCCAAAACTGTAAATAGAAAGGTTATGCATAAAGTGCCAACATGAACATTTCCAGCAATTAATATTAATTTACTATACTGAATTGCACAACCCCTTTTCTTCTCCTCCCAAATTAGACTTGGAAAATTGCCATGTTTGACAATTTTAATGAAAATCAGTGAATTAGTAATCCCAAAGGAAGAAGTATGCATCCTATGTTATGACATATTTTAAAGTAATAACGAATCAGTATTGGCAAGGCACTATGGAATTAATGTCCTTAAAAATATTAAAGCATCTTCAAAAATATAAAGATAACCAAAAATTCAAATGTCATAATAACATATAATCAAGTTTGAGTAATGTAACTTTTGCAGTTTTTATATATATTCCAAAGAACTGAATTATAAAACAAAAAATGAATCTTTTTGTTCTATATCATATACTGATATTTCATATAAAACATCACTAAATTCAGTTGTTCTGAATTACCAGAACCCAACCCGCTGGTGGTTTGGGCATTGTATATACATATTTCAAGATAATTAATATTTTCAATATTGATTCCTTCCAACAAAAATGTCTGTATGATATAATTAATGGCTAGAAAGAGTTTAAGCAATTAATACGATTAACTACTTGAATTTAAACTTCTTACAATAAATTTTGCTGCATATAGACAGTGCAGATAATTTTATTTTGAAACTTGAGATAACACAGAAATGGTGCCAAGATCTCATATCTAAAAAGTGACCATTCATAATGCTACACAAATACATTCAATTATTTCCATTTATATCAATTTTAATAGTGCTATAATTTAAATCTATAATTTAATAATTTTTTTTCAATTACAAATTCTCAGACTTAACTTTTTCTTTTATACAAATTAACAGAATTGAGTCTGAGGCACTCATCATTCAAGCTGAAAGCCTCCATCACATAGTCTAGGGTTGTGAATAAGGATTCACATGTTATCTACTCAATTTTATTTTTACCTTAGTTCAAATAATAGCATTATAATGATATATAAGGATAACAGTTCATATTTCATATTTAACATATGTATTAATTTACATTATAAAATTCAAACCAACCTAATACATTCTGAGTTGTGCCATTACCATCAAATAATATTTCCTATTTAATTCAACCACACTAATAAAATATCTAATAATCCCATTGTTGGAATATCACTCACCTTAACATCAGTTCCATTTAAACACATTCTATTTATGCGGCTGCCATTGGGTCGGCTAGAATCAATCCAGTAGATAAATTCTTCTCTGTAATCAAAGTCTATAGCAATAACATTGTTTAACCCCTGAAAATAAAAAGAATGGGTTTGAATAATAGTTAACAGAAAATATTTTTAAATATTTTAGGAGTTTATAAGAGTCAGTATCTCACTCTGCATCTAATACTTGTAGTTATTATAGTATTTATTACAATAAATAGAATTTGAGATCACATCCTTTTAAAAGCATCATATGTTTACATTCTTCCTCCACCATACACTTAAGATGTTGAGTAATTTATTTGAAAATATTTTCCAAGTAGACCACAACAATTTAGTAATGTTTATAGTTAATGCTTTAAGTATATAGCCATTGAGGGGAATAAACAAAACAAAAACCCTAGCTGTGGGGGGCATAAAGTAAACCAGTCTCATTTTAGGTTAATATTAAATATGAACTTGATGACATTGTTATCTGTTCTGCGGAGTAGCCAGAAAAGAGCACACATCTAAACTGGAAAAATCTCTGATGATTTATGATGTTCCCTGGATAGCCATCTGATTAAAATCAGAAAAGATGATTTAGAAATTTTATTTTTCCTTTAAACCTTTTGTCTCAACAAGATAAATAGGCTTTAAAAAAATCTTTTATTCTTCCAAGGTCTCCTTAGGTAATAATACAGAGCTGTGTTAGAATTTAAAAATTATAACTAGGTGAGTATTTGACCAAAAAGGAACTGGAGAGTCAATATCTTCTTATTCCATATGGTGGAAATATGAGGAGTAACCTCACTTCAGAATGGTTATGTATTTTTTAGCAGGTAACAAAAATGAACATGAATTCCGCTGATTGGTTTCCGAGTGTTACAGCTCTTTGGTTTAGCAATTCTGCTATTTGACTGATTTTGTCTGAGTGCTGTACGAAAGTATCCGGCAATCTTCTCAGATGTTGGGTTGCTCAGATGATTGCTGAGGGATTAGTTTAATTCTGAGCTATTCTTAGGGTTTATAGATTTACTACCCCAAAGGATTAATGGATTAATAAAGCTTGGAATAGAATTTCAGTTGTGCTAACTCATTTTAAGGCCTGAATAGTTTATTAATACGTAAATTTGTATGGATCCAAAATTAATTTGATATGGCAGACCCTTGGCAAAGCCCCAAAATATCTTTGCTATATCTTTATATCTGATGTAAGCTTGCTTATATCAGTATTCACCCTAAAGTTGTAGTTAAGGCTCAAATTGGAGACTTAACTACAGGAGTCATTTACTAGTAGTTTTAGTCCTATAGTTAAGGGTTGACATCTTCAGGGAGACAGGCTCTCTTACTTGCTTTCCTTTGGTTTGGGGAAGGAGTGTTTACCATATATGACTTGTTTCCATATGCATTCTCAAAATTTAAAATGTAATAACAATAATAATGCTGCTTTAGATTTACCTAGTGCTTTACGAAAGTCAGGCCAAGTATAAATTATTGCTATTCAGGTTTTATGTATTTTCAACTATCTCCAAGAGTAAGGATAGCCTATGTATAGAAGCAATTTAGAGAATGTCCTGGCAAATACTGATTTTTTCTTCTCTTAACAAGACTATATTCTAGTAGTGATGGTGTTAAAATAGTGAAATCATATGCTTCTACTTGGCTTAACGTGAGCAATCTCCTTTTCTTCAGCTCTGGGTGATAAAGATAACCACTGATAGGCTAACACCACAGAATTTCATGCCATTGGTCATAAGCAAGAGACACAAGGAAATAAACATGACTCTGTAAATTCCTCATCATGACCAGATAAGTAAATGCAAATATACTTCTTACTGACATTACCAATCAAAATAATGACTATAAATGCTAAAGAAACAACTTCAATTAATATCCAGTCACAGAATCAAAAGATTCACTAAAAATAAATATTCACAAGCTAAAAACTGGAGGACTCTTTAACTAAATATACTTAACTATACATATCTAAAAAGTTACTTTGGCAGTCAATCGAGGTTCTAAGTATACATTGAACATATTCCAAGTTCTATAGAAGATTTAATAAATTCATTACAGTAGTAGGATACAGGATTTTCTATTTACATTCAAATGCTTTTTTTTTCATCAGGTAAATAAAGTAAATGAGTTAAGTTTCTGTAATGGACTTGCGATTCAGCTGGAGATCGATAAATTGGAGATTTATAGAGAAAAGGCAGAAAGGAACTTGTCTATAACTTTAGCAAAAATTACGCACAATCCCCAATCACGGAAAAATCATCCCCTTTCTTTACAATAATCAACTTATATAATACAAATACAATTCCAAATTTAGTAAATCCACTCTACTAAATTAAAGCTGCAAACACAGAGAAATTGAAACTCTGAATTCTGATATATATATATATATATATATATATATATATATATATATATATAACCAAACCTGTCATTTTTCTACAGTTTACTATTAATTCATACAGAAAATGGTTCAATGTTCTCTTTGTAGAATCATAAGCAAAGGGCATTAAAATAGCCATGGGTGTGGTCAAAATAATGTGTAAAAACTAGAGTCATCCCAGTGGTTTCTTAGCTGAAAATGGGTTTCATCAAAATCCTGTTTGCTTCTTTCATTTCTATAGCTGAATATCTGTACTCTTTCATTCAAATGATTAGTTTAGCAAATTGTGTTTTGGTTTTCTGTATAAGTTTACTGGATGAAAGGCACTGTTAGTATTGAACTGATAACCTATTGGAAAGCTACTTGATTAATTTCCACTTCTACAATTCATGTTATTAAAGTATATCTTCTAAATGTTGTATAAGAATTTAAGTTATAGCTGCCCTAGCAATAACTATGTTTTAGACTATAGAAGTTAAAAACATTCTACCAGTTTTTATAATTTTATGCTACAAAACTTCTTGAGAATGTTCCTGATGATACTGGAGAATAGAACTTGAGTTGTTAGGGTAAATCTTTCTTCCTAGTCATCTATACAAACCAACCCCAAATTATTAAGGCAACAGTGTTGCTGTCTTTTCATTTATTTTGACTGAGAGAAAATGTGGAGAGATAATTACATTTGTTTTCTACCTCATTTTGTGTAATTAGACAAAATTTCTATTGCCTAGAACTTAAATACGGGGTCCGGCAGAAGTAAGGCCTGCTTGAGTGTGGTTGGTAGGGTAATAATATGGGTGTAATAATGTATAGTTTTAATTTGAACATTTCACCTAAAATGTTATATGGTGCGCTTGAGTGTGCTATTGTTATGTTATAGAATTATATGCTTATGATTTTGTAATGAAAATTTGGTAATAAAAAGGGTCATTATTTGAGCGAGACCCTGTATTTCTACAATGCAATGACAGAGTTATGGTTAAAAACATGGTCCCTGACAAAAACGATATTTTTCAAACTGTCTGTGGTCAAAACTGGCAGTAAGACTCACCTTTAGTTTTGGGGTTTCTATTTCCTTACTCAGTGGTCACCATTAACAGATGGTGTGCAAAAGCATAGGTGTTCAGAGTCTTCGTGAGCTTCCTCATCTTCCTCATTCCCTCTTTATTTTTGTAAACACTACACTAAGAAACTTATCTGAAATTCATCCTCACTTAGGTACTGGTGATTGGCAGTAGTTTAAAATTATTCCACCAGGAAAAAAAAGTGCTACCCAAAAGCGTGCTTTAAAGTGGTTTGGTTATATAAAACAGACTTAAATGATGCATAGAGGAAAAGAATCATTTTGCTCCATTAAGAACAATCTCTGATAACATATTAGCTATAAAAGACAACAAAAAAATCAAAAGAAATGTCCTGAGCCACAGAGTTGGAAAATGAAGCAAGGAGTGCCGTTGAAATTCTGTTGTACTTCTTTTCATGAAGTGTTGCTACATTAGTTAGATTTGTGGTTCAGCTGAGCTTTTAAAGAGTATCTGAAAGGGAGGACTTTCTGAGATAGCACAGTCTGAAAGAGAGAAATGCTGAAAACACACACACAAAACAACATGGATAGATTTGATAAAAGCATGCTAAGCGGAATAAGGCAGAAAAGGCAAGAGCCATATGATCTCATTCATATATGGAATATAAAACTAAAAGTAACAACCAAGGAAAACAAACAAAAACTCACAGACACAGACAACAGTGTGGTGGTTACCAGAGGGAGGGGGTGGAGGGGGAGTAAAGAGTAAAGTGGGTCGAGTCAAAGTTGATGAAAGAAAATTTGATTTTGGGTCCCGGGCACTCAATGCTCTCTACAGATCGTGTATCATAGAATTGTGTACTTGAAACATATGCTTTTTATTAACCAATGTAACCCAACCCGTTTAATTTAAAAATACATTCTGCCACGGTCAGGCAACTCAGTTGCTTAGTGTTTTCCCAATAAGCCTGATAAGGCTGGGTTTGATTCCCAATCCGAGCACATACAAGAATCAACCAATGAACGCATAAATAAGTAGAAGAACAAAATCAATATTCTCTCTCTTTCTCTAAAATCAATCAATAAAATAATTAATGAAAAATAATTATTCAAAGGCAAATAAATAATATACACATATAACAATAAACGATATAGTAAAGAAAAAATCAACATGTCTTTTTTCCAGAGACCCTACAAGGAAATCAATGACTGGTACACTGAACTTGGAAGGTACGGAGAGGGCATGCAGATTTACTGCAAGAGAAAGATATTTTTAAATATTTTGTATCTTTGCTACAAGCTTAAAATTAGGCTGCATAGAAAAAAAATAATTCAATTAAGTTAAATCATGTAGAAAATGACTGACCAGTAAAAACTTTCCCCTTTAAAGCAGTTATTTATATACTCTTGAACATTTTCCCTAGAAATATTTATCTCTTAAACTGTAGTTGTCTGATTTTTATAATTTAATATATTTCTGTTTAGTTTTTATGAAAACATGAAAATATTTTATATTTTATTAAATCTCCTAATGGCTTAGAATTCGAAAGCGAGGCAGTGTAGTTCAGTGGACGGTGGTGGCTATTCCAAACTCAAGAGCAAGAGACATCCATGAACAAGATAGAGATACATGTGGCAGGCACATGGCAAGTTTGAGTCTCTGAGGATTTGGAAAGCATGGGCTCTATGTCAAAGTAGCAGCTGCTAAACAGTTTGCACTATGGCCATTCATGTATGTGATCTCAGCACCGAGACACCTTCCTTTTTTTTTTTTTTGCTGGGTAGCTAGAAATCTGGATTTTCATACAAATTTTTTATTTCCAATTTGCAACTTAGAGAGAAGCTGGAAAATTCTAACTCTGTTATGAAGAGTCAATATCACACTTGCTAATGAATGTTCACAGTTAAAATAAGACTAAATCTTGAAGCAAAATGAATGAAATTCTAATGATAGCAATAAAGAAATCCATCACTATGGTGGAAAAATCATTTTAATTAAGTATTTTTTGTGTCGCTGAAAAATTGCCATGAATGGCTTTCTTTGCCTAGCCTAATGCTGGCATAAATATCACAACAAAAAACACCCTTATTTTGGCCACTTATTCTAGATGGTGCTTTCACATATGAATGCCATTGTTATGCAGTTTGGGGCCAAGAGAAATTTGTAGCAGAACAAATACAAACTAAATCATTCCAAAGAATCTATAACTTCTGACAATTAAAAATACAGGGTCCAGCAGAAGTAAGGCCTACTTGAGTGTGGTTGGTAGGGTAATAATATGGATGTAATATTTTTAGTTTTAATTTGAATATTTCACCTAAAATGTCATATGGTGTGCTTGAGTGTGATAGTCATATGTTATAGAATTACACGCTTATGATTTTGTAATAAAATACTTTGTAATAAAAAAGGGCATTATTTGTGCCAGACTCTGTATGCTATACTAACTGTACGTGATTTCTCTAGTCCATGTAGTAGTCATTCTAGTTTTAATTTTTTGATTTCATGCAATTTCCACTGCAAAGTAGAAGGGAAAAAAAAGTTGAGGTAAGTCACAGCTTTGCATTTTGCCATAAAATGGAAATTATATCTTTTCATATCAAATAACATATATAAGTAGACTGTGACAATAGATTTCAAATATATACAGAAGTCAAGGTTTTCTTGGGTCTTGGGATGGGGTAAGAGATAAAAAGAATAACACTGAAAATACGTGCCTCATAACATTTAACTAAGTGATAATCATACTTTTGC
This sequence comes from Desmodus rotundus, assembly GCF_022682495.2. Classification (NCBI taxonomy): domain Eukaryota; kingdom Metazoa; phylum Chordata; class Mammalia; order Chiroptera; family Phyllostomidae; genus Desmodus; species Desmodus rotundus. The sequence continues at coordinate 131,575,607 of NC_071388.1, forward strand.
TCCTCTGTTTATTCTAAATTTTAAAGGCTGTATATCATCAATCTTGTTTTATTTACTTCCTGGTTCTATGAACAGAAACTTGAACTCTGTAAAAGGTATTTATTTTTAAATCCCAGAGGCATAGATACATGGAACAGACTGACAGCCCTCAGAGGGGTGGGGATGGGGGAACTGGAAGAGATTAGCCAAATAACATGCATATATGCATAGTCCATGGACACAGATAACAACAATGTAGTGAAGGTCAGGTTGGTGGGGGGGATGTGGGAGCTGGGTAGAGGGGAGCAAAGTGGGGGGCATCTGTAATAGTGTGAGCAATAAAAAAACACAAGGGAGAAAATCACATGTGGTTAATGCACAAAATATGTTAAAGAGAATTTTATGCTTTCTCTACTCTAACTATTCTTTCTCTTACACTAAGTATACCTTGCATCTTTTATCTTTGTGATAAGACAATTTCAGAGCGTCACCTGGACAATTCAAATGAAAAAAATATTTGATAATCTCACATACATTCATACATGTATTTGTTTCATAAATTCTAATTGTGAGATATTTCTGTGGCTCTAATACAAATCTGAAGGACTCAGAATTAATATAATGAAATCATTGTGGGAATCTCATACCTGTTTTAAAAGGGTGTAGTTGGAACCATCTGTGCTAATTTTTCTTATCTCATGATGATCAGCAAGAATTAGAAAGGGTTCTTCATCTAAATACCAAGACAAAAAAACATATTAGACATTTTGTGTGCATGGTTTTCAACTCTGGTTACATTCTGTTTTGCTTCTGAAGTATTATAAATTCAAATGCAGTGCCTCTAGTAGATTTATATGTAAAAGACTCACACTAAGCACTTCACTTGATAATAACATGAAAAGGCAGCAAATACCCAGACAGTACAGAAAATCAAGATAATTATAAATGCCAACCCTCTCTTTCCCTTGAATAATAAATTATCTAATTTATTTGAAATTAGTAGAAATGCCTGCTATTATAATCTGATTTTTAAATGAACTTTTAATAAAAGGATAAACTACTGCAATCTTAGAAACTTAAAGTATAGTTAAACTTTCATACAATCAAATATTTCTTTCTTGATAATCAAATAACCTACCTGATGCTCTCAGAATAACTTTGGAGTAAACCAAGGGTATCATTGCCCACCTGTGCACTTTTTCATCTGCCTATGGACTTCTCCTAAATAATTTATAAAGTACAGTATCAATAATCTTTGCTTATTAATTTTACTTTCCCCTATGAATCTGTTTTTTTTAATCTTTTAATAATCTATGTTTCCTTCTTATTGTTTGTCAAAAGTGTTTTAGTATCTCATTCGTCCTAAAATTTAGGAAAGATAATAATAAGCACCTGACCATGCTCCACATATAGGAAGATTCTCTAAACCTTTAGATTGGCTTCCTCAACACTATTTATTAGGAAACAAAACAATTTCTTAAATAAAAGATATTCAGAAAGTTTTGTATAGTACGTTTATTTGACTTTGTATCAGAATAAAGTCAATTTGATGACATTCTTGATGATTATTATAAATCTAGATCAATCCAATAAAAATGTGTTCAAATTCTTTCCAAACAGCTTTGTTACTAAGATAAATTGATATATATATATATACTTAGTTGTCCAGTAAGCAAATTTAATGTCAACAGAAAATAGAAATAAAAACAATAAGAGGTAGTCATTTTGTGTAATTTAATGTAAATTATATTGTAAAGCTCTAGTAGTTATAGAGTTTTTGTCCGGTTTAATTTATGTTCAAAATTATTACTTTCCTCCTCTTATCATTTAATTTCATAATAAATATATGATGCATGTTTTGCAAACACTGCCAGGGACTAGCAGCGTATGTCACGCCTGCTGGACATCCCCTTCTCTCAACGATGGCAGTGCCCTCACCATCTCAGTCTTTCGGTTGAGCCTAAACTGGTACCCAGAACCCTATTCAACAGAGTCGGCTCTCAGGTTGAGGATACCTTGTTATCCCTGGCAATATAGTTCTACTTTTAAAAATATGAAATCAACAAGTTGTGTTTTACATCAATACTTAAGCACTTCTGTTCCTTAAACATAAATGTAGGAATTTAAACCATAAAACTCCTAGAGGAAAACATAGGAAAAATAACTCCTTGATACAGATCTTGGTAACTATTTTTAGGTATGACACAAAACACATGAGTAATAAAGGCAAAAATAAGTAAATGGGAGTAGGTCAACCCAAAAAGCTTCTGCACAGAAAAAGAAACAATTAATGTAATAAACAGCATTCTACAGAAGGAGAGAAAATATTTGTACATTATGTCTGATAAAGGGTTAATATCCAAATCCAAAATACGTAAAGAACTTCTAAAACTTAGTTACAAAATTTTCAATTGAAAAATCAGAGGAAATGATTTTTCAGATTTATATGTCTTCTTTTTTCCAAAGAAGACAAATAGCCAAAGATACATGAAAAGGTACGCAAAAGTTCTAATCATTAGGGAAATGCAAATCAAAACCACAATGTTAGAATGGCTAACAAAATGAGTAAAGATATCAAGTATTAGTAAGGATGTGGAGGAAAGAGAATCCTTGTACATTGTTGGCAGAAATGTAAATTGATGCAGTCACTGTGGAAAACAATATGGGGATTCCTCAAAAAGTTAAAAATAGAAGTACCATATGTTCCAGCAACCTCACTTCTTGGTCCAAAAGAAGTAAAAATAGGGTATCAAAGATACATCTGCATTCCCTGGATATTGCAGCATTGTAGACAATAGCAAAGATATGGAAATGACCTAAGTGTCTGTCAATGGATAAATCGATAATAAATAGGTCATATATACTCATATATATATAACTATATATATACAACTATGTATATAGCTCTGTATATACATATAGCTATATATACACATATATATGCAGTTATACATATATATGTAGTTTTAGATATACGCACATATAACTATAACTCAGCCATGAGAAAGAACAAAACCCTGCCATTTTGCAAGAACATAAATGGTCTTTGAGGACATTATGGTAAGTGAAATAAGTCAGACAAAAAAAGACAAGTACTTTATGATATCGCTTTGACAAAATATTTGAAAGTATCACTTGTCAAATACTTTATGACATCTCTCTGAAACAGAGAGTAGAATGCTGGTTACCAGTGTCTGAGGGGTGGGGGAAATAGGGAGATGCTGATAAAAGAGTACAAACTTCCACTTATAAGATGAATAATTTCTGGACGTCTAATGTACAACATTATGATTATAGAAAACAATACAGTAACATATACTTGAAAGTCACTAAGAGAGTAAATCTTAAATGTTCTCACCACAAAAAGAAATGGTAATTATATGAAGTGATGGAGGTCTTAATAACACTATGGTGATAATCATTGCAAATATGGAAGTGTATCAAATCAAATCATTGTACAAATAAAAGTTACAAAATGTTCTATGTCAATTATATATCAATACCGTTGGAAAAAGTCTAGCCTCTTTTCCAGGAAATTTTATGCTTCAGAACACTTACTTTTTGGATTAAAACTATTATTTGTTTCTCATTATTATTATTATAAAGTCGCAAACTTTAGCCAGTTAAATAACTAATTTTTATGTTCCTATGCCTGGTACTTATTTCATGAAAGCAGATGACAAAACATCTAATGTTTTAAATGTTGTCACCAACACACATCTATAAAAGAAACTGGCAGTGTTACTTGATTCATTACCATCAAATCAAAGTAAGGGGGCAGAGATACATTACATACCATTTTTTGCCCATTTTAATAGTCATTATTTTATATCACTTTGCACTATTTTAATATGTGTGATACTCTTCTGTAATAAATTATAATATTTTTAAAATTATGGGTCATGTTTTATTTAATTTTCTAACTTACAAACAATCACACTATTTGGAACAAACAGAAGTTTAGTATTTGCTGAATCACTGGAACAATTCAAATGTTCTTATATAGCTGATTTATTGTTTTATCATTATTACCATTGTTATCATCGATCAGTTGTTCTTGACATGCATGAGGGTGTGTGGTATAGGGAAGAAGGAAAACTATTAGAACACTGACACCCTAGGCTTTTTAACAATCTAGACCAAGCCTTCTCTTAAAAACCTGTGATTTAGGATGAGGCAATGCTAGCAATAGATCTTGTTACTTGTGAGCATTCTCAAAAATTTTTTTAAAAGCATAATAAAAAAACACTTAATAATTTACAAGGCCATAATGCAGTATTATTACAAACAGAGCAGTTCATAGACAATACACAAAATCAGAATGACAGAACCCCACATCAAGGTACATAGAGAAGAATGTTGATTTCTAAGATATAGCAAGAAGGAATAAATTCAGTAAAAATGGCTAGAAAATGCAGGATCCATACATGTAACGGAAGTTGATCTGTGGACAAGTTCAAATCCATACCTGAAAGTGATTTGCAGCCATTTGGGTTATCAGGTTGTATTTCATACCCATCTGTACAGAGGCATTTGTAGGTCCCATATGTATTAATGCATTGCTGGCTACATGGAAAGCCTGTAGAACATTCATCAACGTCTACACAAGTTTTACCATCATCCTTCAGTTGGAATCCAGGCCAGCATTTGCACTGCAGAACAAAAAGAAAGCATAATCAATTCATAAAATTGTCACAGTCTTTTCCTACTGGGTATCCCTTTAGAATGATTCAACCAACAGTAGGTAATGACAGGTCTTTCTGTCACCCAGCAATTACAATTATTTTTAATAAAAAAATACAAATATAAAGTGAGGTTAAAGTTAAAAAAATCTCCAAAATATCGTCATTTGATCATCTGAGTTAGGGAAGATTACAAATGTTCATTGATACTACCATATTCATGTGGCTAGAGAATGGCCAAGAAAACAAAACTAAACTGTAAACTTTTATTCTTTTTCTATTTTATTATATTGTCTTTTGTGGAAGGCTTTAACAATCATAAGAATTAAACCTTATGTGGAGCTATGAAGATTACTAACAGTAACACATGCTATTTTATTAGAGCCTTATGCAAATCTATGATGTAGGCATTATTATCTTTAGTAACCTGATGAGAAACCTAAAGGCACAAAGATGAAGTTGCCTAGATAAAGACAGGAAGAGAGTTCCATAACCTGGAATGTTAATGTTGTCTGGAAAAATAACAAAATAATGTTCCCATCATTATTAATCCAATTTGTATTATTACATCTTTTCTTCAGGGACTTCAAGTCAAGATGGGAGCATAGGTAAACACTCGCACAACCACATCAAAATTACAACTAAAATATAGAACAACCATCACTCAGAACTGTCAGAAATTGAGTTGAATGGGAACCTCACAACTATGGAATTAAAGAAACTACATCCATCCAGACCAGCAGATATGCTGGTCCCACATCCATGTGTGGTGGATAAATATTCAAGAAGGATATCTCGGGAACAAGCAGCCCCAGCCCCACACAAGTCTCCCCAGCCCAGGATTCCAGAGCCAAGAAGATAATTCCCCATAACTTCTGGCTGCAAAAACCAGTGGGGATTGAGTTGGTGAAGAAACCTCTGTAGTCGCAAGCAGTTCCTCTTAAAGAACCCATGCAAAGAGTGTTTCAGACTCACTCCCTTGGAACTCCAGCATGGGGTAGCAGCTTGAAAGGCACTAGTGGAATACGGCAAGAAACTGAAGTGTCTGGCCTCAAAGCGAGAGCTGGGGACAGCTTTCTCCCACACCAAAAGGGAAGAAGGCATTGTCCCTTTTCTGAACCCTCCCCCCAGAGAGCCAGAGCCAGCAAGTGGGTTCCATAGCTGAGACTCCATCAACCTGGCTAACACTGTTTGCCCCACCCTGGATATCTGTAGAAATTCTGTCCCACTCAAATTATGGGCCCACTGAAGCTGCTTTTCCATATGAATGGCTGGTCTTGGTTCATGCTTCACAACTTCCTAAATCCTCTCAAATAAGCAACAGACAGCTTCAGTAAGCCCTCAGCCTCTGTACCTCTTGCTAAGTGGCCCCTGGCCCGGGGCTAGCAGCAACTAGCCTATATTCACAGCTTGGCTTCACCTGGGCATATTCAAGCCCAGCACAAGTAGCAGCCACCTAAAATTGCTTTATAGCTCAGGCAAGGTGGCCCAAGTCAGACACATGTGGAGGATGACCTTGGCTTATACCACCTGGGAAACCCCAGACCCTTTGTTCCCTGTGGACAACTTCAGACTACATGAGAGCACCACAACCCTGGCCCCACAAAGCTGATCCTCCACAGAGGACAGTGGTTGGTGGTCAGTGATCACAGCCACTACTTGCCGATGACTGGCCTGGGTAAATCCCTCCCATTGACCTGACAAGAGCAATAAAGGCTCAACTACAACAGGAGGGTGTATTCAGTCTACAAGAAGAATACACCTAGACTACCCAGCTTGGATGATAGGGGAGATTGTGCTATTGGACCCTAAAGGACACCTACTATATTAGGCCATGCTACCAAGGCAGGGACTCATAGAAGCTCTACCTCATACATAGAAACAAATGCACGGAAGCTGCTAAAATGGGGAGACAAAGAAATGTGGTCCAAATGAAAGAACAGATCAAAACTCCAGAAAAAGAACTAAACAAAATGGGGGTAAAGCAATCTATTAATTGCAGAGATCAAAACACTGGTTATAAGGATGTTCAAGGAACTTAGTGAGGACCTCACCAGCATAAAGAGATCCAGTTAGGAGCAAAAAATACATTAATTGAAATGAAGAACAATTTACAGGGAAACAACAGTAGATTGGATGAAGCTGACAATCAAAGCAATTATTGCACGACTCCACTCCAGGAAGATAAACAACCCAATGAAAAAATGGGCAAAGGACTTGAACAGACACTTCCCAAGGAAGACATACAGAGGGCCCAGAGACATATGAAAAGATGCTCAGCATCACTAGCCATCAGAGAGATGCAAATTAAAACCACAATGGGGTACCATCTCACACCAGTCAGAGTGACCAACATAAACAAATCCACAAACAAATGTTGGAGAGGATGTGGAGAAAAGGGAACCCTAGTGCACCGTTGGTGGGAATGCAGACTGGTGAGGCCACTGTGGAAAACAGTATGGAATTTCCTCCAAAAACTAAAAATAGAACTGCCCTTTGACCCAGCAATTCCGCTGCTGGGATTATACCCTAAGAACACTGAAACACCAATCCAAAAGAACCTGTGCACCCCAATGTTCATAGCAGCACAATTTACAATAGCCAAGTACTGGAAGCAACCTAAGTGCCCATCAGCAAACGAGTGGATCCAAAAACTATGGTATATTTACACAATGGAGTTCTACGCAGCAGAAAGAAAGAAGGAGCTTATACCCTTTGCAACAGCATGGATGGAACTGGAGAGCATTATGCTAAGTGAAAAAAGCCAGGCGGTGAGGGACAAATACCATATGATCTCACCTTTAACTGGAACATAATCAATAGAAGAAAAAAGCAAACAAAATATAACCAGAGACATTGAAGTTAAGAACAATCTAACAATAGCCAGAGGGGAGTGGGGTGGGGACAGTGGGAAGAGGGGATTACAGGAACTACTATAAAGGACACATGGACAAAATCAAGGGGGAGGGTGGAGGTGGGGGAGGGAGGTGGGTTCAGCTGGGGTGGGGTGGAGGGATGGGGAGAAAAGGCATACAATTGTAACTGAATAACAATAAAAATTAAAAAAAAGAAACATAAGGAAACAAACAACCGATGAGAACAACAAGAAAAAAGAATCGTCCAAAAATAATGATAGTAGATGCAGCCTCTGGGACAACTTCAAGATTACAACATTTGCATCATAAGGGTTCCAGAAGGAGAAGATAAGGAGCAAAATATTGGAAATCTATTTGAAAAAATAATGAAAGAAAATTTATCTAATTTGTTCAAGGAAATAGACATGCAAGTCCAGGAAGCACAGAGGGTCCCAAACAAAATAGAGGCAAAGAATCCCACACCAAGACACATCATAATCAAAATGCTAAAGTTTAAAGACAGAGAATCTTAAAAGTAGCAAGAGAAAAGAAGAGAAAAGCAGTTAGTTACCTAAGGGCAATTCTGTGACTGTCAGTTGACTTCACAAAAGAAACTTTGCAGGCTAGAATAGATTGGCAAGAGATATTCAAAGTCATGAAAACCAGGGACCTACAGCCAAGATTGCTCTGTTCAGAAAAACAATCATTTAGAATTGAAGGGAAGATGGTCTTCCCAGACAAGATAAAACTAAAGGAGTTTATCATCACCAAACCATTATTATATAAAATGTTAAAGGGACTTAAGAAAAAGAAGATCAAAATTATGAGCAATAAAATGTCAATAAGTATATATCTATCAACGATTGAATCCAAAAATAAATTAAGCAAACAAAATGAACAGGGACAGAATCATGGATATGAAAGTCAATTTGATTTTTCACAAATGGGAAGGGGGAATGGGGGATTGAGTGAAGAGGTAATGGGATTAAGAAGCACAACTAGGTAGTTGCAGAATAGCCATGGGGATGTAAAGTACAGTAAGGAAATAGAATAGCCAAAGAACTTATGCATGACCCATGCACATTAAAAATGGTGTGGGGGGCTTCCGGCCAAGATGGAGGCATAGGTAGACACACTGTACCTCCTCACACAACCAAAAGAAGGACAACAACAATTTAAAAACAAAAACCAACCAGAACTGACAGAAAATCAAACCCCACGGAAGTTTGACAACCAAGGAGATAAAGAAGAAATATTCATCCAGACTGGTAGGAGGGTCAGAGATGGGCAGTGGGAGCAGAGAGGACTCGCAGCAACATGGCGGCTGGCAGACCCAGCAAGGTGGCGGATTGTGGAACAGGGCAGGCAGTGCAACAGCTAGCAGACCCCGCAGCCCCACATTTGCACATAGATGATCCGGGAAGAATGGCGGAGGAGTGAAGCAGACCCCGCACCCCAGGGCTCCAGTGGGGGAAATAAAGCCTCAAACCTCTGAGTGAAAACACCCCTGGGGGTTGAGGCAGCAGTGGGAGAGACTCACAGCCTCACAGGAGAGGTGATTGGAGAGACCCACAGGGGCCTAGAGCATGCACAAGCCAATCTGCTCACCTGGGAATCAGCACTAGAGGGACCCAGTTTGATTGTGGGTAGCAGAGGGAGTGACTGAAACCCGGCAGAGAGTGGAGCAAGTGCCATTGCTCCCTCTTGGCGCACCCCCCACATACAGCATCATAGTATAGCCACCAGTTATACCCTGCCCTGGTGAACACCTAAGCCTCTGCCCCTTTATGTAACAGGCACACCAAGACAGAAAAAATGGCCCAAATGAAAGAACAGATTAAAACTCCAGAAAAAATACAACTAAGCAACAAAGAGATAGCCAACCTATCAGATGCACAGTTCAAAACACTGGTAGTCAGGATGCTCACAGAATTGGTTGAATTTGGTTGCAAATTAGATGAAAAAAATGAAGGCTATGCTAAGAGAAACAAAGGAAAATGTACAGGGAACCAATAGTGATGGGAAGAAAACTGGGACTCAAATCAACAGGAGGAAGGATGGTCCAGAAGGAAGAAAAAAACATCCAACCGGAAAAGAATGATGAAACAAGAATTTGAAAAAATAAGGAGAGGCTTAGGAACCTCCAGGACATCTTTAAACGTTCCAACATCTGAATTATATGGGTACCAGAAGGAGAAGAGGAAGAACAAAAAATTGAAAACTTATTTGAACAAATAATGAAGGAGAACTTCCCTAATTTGGCAAAGGAAATAGACTTCCAGGAAGTCCACTAAGCTCAGAGAGTCCCAAAGAAGCTGGACCCAAGGAGGAACACACCAAGGCACATCATAATAACATTCCCCAAGATGAAACAGAAGGAGAGAATCTTAGAAGCAGCAAGAGAAAAGGACACAGTTACCTACAAAGGAGTTCCCGTAAGAGTGTCAGCTGATTTCTCAAAAGAAATCTTACAGGCAAGAAGGGGCTGGAAAGAAGTCAGGAAAGTCAGGAAAGGCAAGGACCTACATCCAAGATTACTGTATCCAGCAAAGATATCATTTAGAATGGAAGGGAAGATGAAGTGCTTCTCAGATAAGGTCAAGTTCAAGGAGTTCATCATCACCAAGCCCTTACTATATGAAATGTTAAAGGGACTTATCTAAGAAAAAGAAGATAAAAAACATGAACAGTAAAAATGACAGCAAACTCACAGTTATTAACAACCACACCTAAAACAAAAACAAAAGCAAACTAAGCCAACAACTAGAACAGGAACAGAACCACAGAAATGGAAATCACATGGAGGGTTATCAACAGGGGAGTGGGAGGGGGAGAGGGGGGAAAGATACAGAGAATAAGTAGCATAAATGATAGGTAGAAAATAGACAGGGGGAGGGTAAGAATAGTGTAGGAAATGTAGAAGCCAAAGAACTTATAAGTATGACCCATGGACATGAACTATAGGGGGGGGATGTGGGAGGGAGAGGGAGGGCAGGATGGAGTGGAGTGAAGGGGGGGGAAATGGGACAACAGTAATAGCATAATCAGTAAATATATTTAAAAAAATACCTTGGGCTAATAGAGGAATATAAGTATGTTGCTGATGTCACTTCCGGTCATAATGACTTGGAATGTTATAGAAATGAGAATATTATTAAAATGATTGGAGAAATTAAAACAACAAACAAGCAATGGTGTGGGGATTGTCTGAGGGAGTGGGGCATGCTGTGTGGAGGAGTACAAAGGGGGAAATTGGGACAATGGTCAAGCATAATCAATAAAACATAATTTAAAAAAATCTTGCCCTGGCCAGTGTGGCCAGTGGATTTAGTTCCGTCCTGAGAACCAAAGGGTCACTGGTTCATTTCCCAGTCTAGGGCATATGCCTTGGTTGCAGGCCAGGTCCCCAGGAGGGGATGTGCAAGAGGCAACCACACATTGATGTTTGTCTCCCTTTCTCTCACCTTCCCTTCCCCTCTCTCTAAAAATAAATAAATAAAATCTTTTAAAAAATCTTTTCTTCAGCATCTCTATCATGTTTCGTATGAACCTCTGTTGATGATGTTCAATATTTACTAACAGGCATGTCAATTCTGAGTACAATGCCAGGACATACTTGTCTTTTAATTCCTGGAAATAATAAACCACTGTGATTTGTCATTGTCTTTCAGTGCCCTATTCAGTCCTTGCCAAGAAGCATATGAGCATTGTAATTACACAAAATGAAACTATAATTGGCCAGATGATTGTGATCAGATTAACCTTTAACAAGATTATTTAGTGGTCTCTGAATAAGTGAATTTGTTATATTGAGTAGGACAGTGAATTAAGAAAGAGATCTAAGTTGTTAAGAGTAACTAGTATCTAAGACTTAGCCATAGTAAACATTTCATAATCTGGATCATTTATTTGAGGGCAAAAGTAATGGAAGAGTTTTATAGCTATTAGGAAAAATATAGGAAATACTTATATACATATTATTAAACAGCTAGCCTACAGTTGATTGAGGGGTAGAATTTTTTGAAGTACAAATGGCACTTATTACTTGGAGGGGAAACATCAACTTTACCTGAAACTATTCAAATGATAAATACCTTTTTCTAAGTCCTTTCACAATAATTAAATCACTTTAAGTTCTTAGCACTTTCTTTTTTATAAAGTATATTTTATTGATTATACTATTACAGTTGTCCCAATTTTTTCCCTTTGACCCTTCTACCCTGTACTACCCTCCCCTCCTGCAATCTTCCCCTTAGTTCATGTCCATGGGTAATGCATGTAAGTTCTTTGGCTTCTCCATTTCCTATACTATTCTTAACATCCTCTGTCTATTTTGTTACTACAAATTGTGCTTCTTAATCCCTGCACCATTTCCCCCATTATCCCCTGTTCCCTTCCCAGCTGATAACCCTCCAAATGATCTCCATACCTATGATCCTGTTCCCATTCTGGTTGTTTCCTTCTTTTTTTACTTTATATTTTCTTCATGTTCAGCTGTTGATAGTTATGAATTTATTGCCTTTTTTCATGTTCATGGTTTTGATCTTTTTCTTAAATAAGTTCCTTTAACATTATATGTAATAATGGTTTGGTGATGATGAACTCCTTTAGCTTTACCTTGTCTGGAAAGCACTTTATCTGCCCTTCCATTCTAAATGATAGCTTTGCTGGATAGAGTAATCTAGGATGTAGGTCTTTGCTTTTCATCATTTTGAATACTTCTTGCCAGTCCCTTCTAGCCTGCAAAGCTTATTTTGAGAAATCAGCTGGCAGTCTTAAGGGAACTCTTCCGTTCGTTAGCTCTGATTTTCTCGTGTTGCTTTTCATATTCTCTATTTATCTTTAACCTTTGCCATTTTAATTATGATGTGTCTTGTGTCTTGGTGTGTTCCTCTTTGGGTCCAACTTGTTTGGGACTCTCTGTGCTTCCTAGACTTGTATGTCTGTTTCCTTCACCAAATTAGGGAAGTTTTCTGTCATTATTTTTTCAAATAAATTTTCAATTCCTAGCTCTTCCTCTTCTCATTCTGGCACCCATATCATTCAGATATTGGTATGTTTAAAGTTGTCCCAGAGGTTCCTAAGCCTATCCTCATTGTTTTCATTTTATATTTTAATTTTTTAATTTTTTCCCCTGCTGTACTGATTAAATGCTTTTTCCTTCCTGGTGTTCCAAAACATTCATTTGACTCTTAGCTTCATTCTCTCCAATGGTTGGCTCCCTGTAGATTTTTCTTTATTTCATTTAGTGTAACCTTCATTTCTTCCCTTATTTTTTTTTTGCTGTAGTCAATGAGTTCTATGAGCACCCTGATCACCAGTGTTTTGAACTCTGCATCTGATAAGCTGGCTATCTCTGTCTCATTTTGTTCTTCTTCAGGAATTTTGTTCTCTTCTTTCAAATGGGTAATATTTCTTGGTCTCCTCAATTTGGCAATCACCCTGCGTTTGTTTCTGTGTATTAAGTAGAGCTGCTTTTACTCCCTATTTGTAGTATAGCCTATATGGAAAAGGCACCAGTAAATTGTGTGGGGAGGAGCCTTAGGTAATTGCCAGGGTCGGTCAACCCACTTCATCACTTAGTGGCTTTGTGTGGTGGCAGGGCTCAGAGAGGTGATAATGCTGCTGAATGGCTTCAGGAAGTTTGCCTGGAACTTGTACCATTTCTAGTCATTTCATCCATTTCCCATAGGTGACTGGTGACCTTCGAGCTTCTGCCCTGTGGTGAAACCCAGAGCGGGTGGAGTTACATACATTCTAAGTCTGTCAGGCCCTTTAAGTGGTGAAGAGCTGGCAGTTCCATCTGCCATCCCAAACCCTACTGGTTTTTACAGCGAAAGGTAATGGGGATTTATATTCCCCGTACTGGAACCCTGGGCTGTGCAGCCTGGCCTGGCCCTGGGATTGCTTGCTCCACCTGTATCCCTCCCAATTTTTATCCACCACGTGTAAACATGGGACCACCTGTTCTGCTACCACCACTGCAGTCTCTCTGCATCACACCACCTGTCTGCCAGTCTCTGTGACTTTGCCTCTCCTACCCACCTGGATAAATGTCGCTTCTTTAAATCCTTGGTTGTCAGACTTCCACACAGCTCTATTTTCTGATGGTTCTGGGTGTTACCTGTTTTGAAATCTGGTTGTAATTCTTTCTATGGTTGCATGAGGAGGCAAAGCATGTCTACCTATGCCTCCATCTTGACCAGAAGGCTCTGTTTTTCTTTTAAATCAAATTTCATCAATATTTATCTGATAATCCTCAGCATTAATAGAGTTGTTTTTTTTTTTCTTTTAATCACTAAAACCCACTAGGCAGCCAGCAAATCAAAGCAAAAGCAACAGCTTGATTACCCAAACTGTCCTCATCATATCTTACACTGTGACAATACTACTTTCCTTAAGAACACTCAACTTACTACCTGATTTAAGTCAAGAAGATCATTGCTTTCTCTATGGCAAAAAAAAAAGATACTTAATGTTACTGAAGTGCACACATAAAATTTATTTAAATGGTAAATTTTATATCATATATATTTTACCACAATTTAAAAAAGTAAATAATTAAACAAATGGGACTCTGACAGGATACAAGAAGATGCCACTGAAAAGGACTGGAAGTTAGGTAGTGTGGCCATCAGGTCAGGCAATGGAAGACACATAGACAGATACAGGGCAGTGCTGAATTCAAGGGGCTCTTTAGAACAAGTGAAAAGAAATTCTTAAATAAATTGAATCTCTCTCAATGAATACTGTAAAAATTTAAACAATGTCCTAATTTTAACAGGATTTCTGAAAATCTCTTTGAATGTGTAATGTCAGGCTTATGGAACTACTATGTCAAATAGATGACTTACATAAAAACACACTTATGGAATATTAATTTCCTGAGGTAAAATTAGTCAAAGCTATGATATAGACATTTCTATAAACAAACAACATTAGGATGTTTGAAGTTTACAGTAAGTTTTTAAAAAATCTATTGAATAAGAAGATTTTTAAAAAGTAATTTACTACCCAATCCAGTAACCTTGTTATAAGAAAACATTTTTGCTTGTAAATAGTTAATAAACATTTATATGGAATTTTACTAGGTTAACTTACATAAACTGAATAAAAGAAAATAATCATTTGCATATTTAAAAATAAAAAATGATGGATTCACAGTAGTTTAAAATGTTTTAACTTTTATTTAAAATAACAATTTTTTATAGAAGTGAGATTATATATACTCAATATCATTTTAATTTTCTACTATTTCAAAGTTTCCTTCTTTGTATTAATTTTCATATAGGATCATATAGCTAGATGAAATATAGCTACTCAAACTTTTCCTATTACTTTCAGGAATATTTTTGTGCAGTCTTTAAAGTGATAGATATTTGACAAACATTGACTACTTTTTAAAGGATTTTATTTATTCATTTTTAGAGAGAGGGGAAGAGAAGGGGAAAGAGAGGAAAAGAAACACTAATGTGTGGTTGGCTCTCACACACACCCTACTGTGGACCTGGGCCTCAACCCAGGCATGTGCCCCAAGTGGAATCAAACTAGTGACCCTTTAGTTCTCAGGCTGGCGCTCAATCCATTGAGCCACACCAGCCAGGGTGGGATGACTATTTATTTTAATGTATATATTAAAACTTACTTTTAAAAATAGGAGTACATGATAAATTGTACATGGTGAATTGTTCTTCCCCTCAAAATAAGATTCTTGCTTTTGTAAATGTTATTACTCCATTTTGAATAAACACGTTGTGTTGATTTTAGAGCAAACATGTAAGTAATTCACAACCTTTACGGTCTAATTTTTGCTTTCATAAGCAATATTCATTTTATCACAGAATTTATAGGATTTATTGACATATTCTGATGATAATATATGGAGAAATGAGTTATTGAATAGTTTTCCCCATACCCTGGGAGAGAAAAATTCATCATCTGACATTTGCCTGCAAATAAATAAGCATTTCGTTGTACATAAGGCTTTTTACTCAATCTCCTATCTATTATCTA
This sequence comes from Desmodus rotundus, assembly GCF_022682495.2. Taxonomy (NCBI): domain Eukaryota; kingdom Metazoa; phylum Chordata; class Mammalia; order Chiroptera; family Phyllostomidae; genus Desmodus; species Desmodus rotundus. The sequence continues at coordinate 131,591,136 of NC_071388.1, forward strand.
TGTAAGATATTTGCTTTGAATTTTTGCTTAAAGCACTTATTTATGAGTCTAATCTTGGCTCCTTAAATTTTATACTGGTCTGTTTTCCACAGGTTTTATTTTATTCATTAGTATTAACATGTGTATACTTTTAGGAACATTGTTCACAGCAATTCTGTCAAGTATTATCCACAAAGAATGTTTTCAATGATTAAATATAATATATTGTATATTTATCTAGAATGTTTGCTTCATTTACTTTTAGAGAAGCCAAGGTAAAAATTCTGATCTTTTAAAGGTATCAATAAACAAATGTTTTTGTGCAAGGAGTCTTATAAAAAATTAAAATAGTATGATTTAACTTGTTTTTATGGGTGATACCTACTCCTACCAAAAGTAGTTTCCAAATACAGTATTTTTGAGCACAAAGTATTTCTTATATGCTGGCATTTAAAATATATTTGAATGTTATATCAAAAGGTATTCATTTGATTATATATATATATATTTACCATCAAGATTGTTATTACAGAGTTTAAATACACACAGGATAAAAACAAATAAATCTACTTTGAAATTTTAATTTTAATTTAAAAATATGCCTACAGAGAGACATAGAGATATATTCTATGATATATAGATGTTCTATAGATATATAGACTTATAGTATATATGATGTAGAGAGAACTAAAAAAAATAAAGTTGTGGAATCGTGCATGTGAAGCCTGTATAATTTTGTTAACTGGTGTCACCCTGACAAATTCAATAAAAAGGAAAATAAAATAACTTATTACTTAAAATTTTAAGTTGTTACCTATAATACTTCTATGACAGATTTCCTGTTGTTTCAGGAAACATTTCATACTGATTTCACATAAGTCACTAATATATTTTTTCCTTCATTGGATTTCAAATATTTAATGACAAAATTCAGTATTTGATACACATATCCCATTAAGAGCTATCTTGACTCTGTCTTGTTTCCTTTTACCTTTGGTATAGTGTTTATCTTGTCTATAAATTTAACCAGCTCTTCTTAATACAATATTTGGTTGAAAACTTTTTTATATATGTAGCTTTGTTTAAAAATTTTTTATAAATTGTTTTATTGTTCAAGTCTGCAACCATGTAGCTTTTTTGATATTTCATTTTATCTCTGTTTTTATACAGGGGAAAATAATTATTGTACTGTTTAGTTTATAACTATATATAGTAAAATCCTGATCAATGTAATTAAATTAATCATAGTACCAGAAATTCTGAGATTAAAAATGGCAAACTGGCCCTGGCTGGTGTAGCTCAGTAGATTGACTATAGGCCTGGAAACCAAAGGGTTGCCAGTTTAATTCCTAGGTAGGGCACATACCTGGGTTGCAGGCCAGGTCTCCAGTAAGGGGCACAAGAGAGGCAACCACACATTGTTGATGTTTCTCTCCCTCTCTTTTTCCCTCCCACCCCCTTCTCTAAAAATAAATAAATAAAATATTTTTAAAAAATAAATAAATAAAAATGTCAAACTGGTCATTTGGTTGGCTTTATCATTAGGTAGAACTGGATTGTCACACAATGTCACGGATGGTAGGAAAAGTGGCCCATCTTTACCGTACCCATTTTTTTTCTCTAGCATCCTTTAAAGAAAGACACTTAGCCCCAGCTGAAACACTTCTGGTGGTGAAAAATAAGTCAGCTCATTCCAATGTAAAGAGCTCTGATCTTAGAACAGTCTTTCATATTTTGAATGGGCATCTGCCTCCTAGCTCCTAATTCCAACCTTTGAAACAACTCAGACTAAATATTCTCCCTATTCCAGTACTTCATTCATATATTTGAATGCAGCTAATAAGCCATCTTTGCTCCAGTCAAAACTTGTTTCAAAGGTGTGTGTTCCAGACCCCTTATGCTTCTGGATGTACACGTTTGTATACACTACGATTTGTTAAGGTTCCTCTTAAACTGCCATTTCCCCAAAAATATGCACAGTCCTCCAGGTACATCCTTATCAGTGCAACACACAGTAGAACAAAATCTAACCTCTGTGAGGGTCTTACTTAGCATTAAGCTCCCTCTGTGTTTCATCAAGCCACATCCTACTGTGATTCATACAGAGCTAGAGCTCAGTAAACAGTACTGTTTCAAATGAATTGCTCTTTCTGAGATTTTCTCACAGTTACCCAATCAGTTTACCTAATGCACAACTTAAATGTTAATATTTTATTGTTGGCATCCTCCATTCCAACATGAATGAACAGAGATGTTTTCAAAAGCCATTTCTGTCAATCAATTTAGTCAGTGAAACACTCTCTTAGGGAAAATGGTACAAACAAAAAGCAATTAGGATTTTATTCATGATTTATGTTTTAGTATCCCTGCACTCAGTCCTGATATTGCATATGTTTTTTTCCATTTACATGAAAAAATATCATATTCTCCAATGTTGTGGTAAATACTTATTAGCCAATTTAACTTCAAATATGTATGGGAGGGAGAATGAGTAATAACTGGGAGCTGAAGAGTTACATACCTATTGAATGCAGCTATTAACATAGCAGTATCTCCCTAACACTGGTCTTCCATTACTTTTTTTTTATGTTCAGCATGTATTGAAAAATATTTTGATTTTTCATCTTCCTGAGAGGCTTTTCACAATATTATATCACATTATTACTATGGTTTGCATATGTAGAAACTTTCCATTTAAATAATCTTTCCTAACATTGTTTTGATGTCTTTTAAGTTTTACAGCTATATTGGATCAGATAGCTTTCATTATCTCAAATTCTGGTGCATCCCATGGTTTGATATTTTTGATGACTACCCACCTTGTAACCGACTGGAAGGTCCTGGCAATCTTGAGAACATCCACTGACTCTCTTACTCAAACATTCATTTTTATGGCAGTTTCTCTCATCTGAACCATCCCCACAGTCATCCTTATTGTCACAAAGACCTCCACTTGGAATGCACCTGCCATTTTTGCACATAAAAAATGAACTGTTGCATGACTGTTCTGGAAAAAGAAAATAAAATGAATGGAATATCAGGACATGCTATTGTTCATATACTGCAATTGTTAAAACCATTCACAAATATAACTTATGTGTCTGAAGTTATAGTAAATACATGCACATATAAATGATTTATATTAAGTATAATATTTTATACACAAAATATAGAAAATCAGGGGCAAACTGTACTTTTGCTCAACCCACTGTAAATATTATTATAAAAATTAACAATCAAAATAATCATCTATAGTAAAGTTAATGGCATCTTATAGTGTGATAAATTAGTTAAAAAGTATGATGACAATATGATATTTCCCTCAAGCCATAGGTCTCTGAGAAATTACATGTCACTAAAAATTAAGAATCTAGAATAGGTAGAAATTCCTAATTTTTTTCATCTTGGAAATATAACATTGACATTTTAAAATCAGGGCATTAAAAAAAGACACTTTTAGTGAATAATAGTTGTTCCAAATATAGCTGTGAGAAGAAGTCCAGGTTTTGCAGCTACTTATCCTGATGACTTGAACATTATTACTCATTATTGTAACGTGATAAAAGAAAGCCCATTAACATGCAAACTACATGAAAAAATGGATTTTTATTTTAAAATATATGACTATGTATTCAACATAGAATAGTGCAAGATGATATGTAATTTATTTTATTTTGCCAAATTATGGATAATACAGACTTCCAGTAAGTCTCAACTTCTTTTATGTTTGAATTTTTGAGTAAATTTAGACAGGGAAATTTCATTCACATTAACGATATGTATTAAGATAAATTGATTTTTTTTTGAAGTTGGAATGGTCACAGATTTATCAGGTTCACTGTCTCAAATCTTCATGTTTTTGACACATACTAAATTTCTAAGACTTGCTCCAAAACATTACAAGGACCCTACATGGTATCAGCAGAAACACCAGTGCTTAGTTATTTGCATCTCCTTTCATTGACCAGTGTTCTAAACTAGAAATCAGAGTCACAGTTTTGCCATTTAAAAAAAAAAGACAAAATTTTGAGAAATCATAGTATATATTTTCTGTACCTGCAGTTTTGCACTTTGGGTTTAAAGGTGCTTCATCAGAGTGGTCCGGGCAGTCAAAGTCTCCATCACACTGCCACTGAGTATTTAAAAGACATCGTCCATCAGCACAACTAAATTCTTCTGCATTACACTGTCGGTATTCTAAAGACAAAGAGATAAATATTCTAATTTGTGTTTTTATATAACAAATATTAATTAAAACTTCATACGCTAAGGTATATTATACCTAATTAACCATGTGAGTTACCCATCCCTCCTGTGGGAAACATTTCTCATTTCTCTCTGGGACAGTGGTCACATCTGCAAGCAATATTTGTGGTTTGGAAGGAGGATAAAAGTCCAGAAAATAAATTTGTAAACAACACTGTTACTGTTTCTAGGTAAAAAAATAATGCAGCATCTCAGTATACCATCTCTGCTCACGTATTAGCTATAATTATAAAAAGTTCCATTAGAATAAAAACCAAAATGAAAGCTATTAGAATTTTTTTTAAGACCAAGCTTGGTTAGCTATCGTACCAGGACATGTGAATGAACTGATTCTGAGTTACAGTGATAATTCTTAGAAGCTTACCAAACATACCATGTTTATGTTTGGGAATCATTTAAAATGTAAATGAATTGATAAAATAAGAAAAATTAAAAGTCAATTATAGGGCAATAAGCACAAAAACTATTATAACTATTATATGTTGATTCTTAGAGGCATTGAAGATTTATTCAAATCATAGTATCCACCAGCCAATTATTAATGTTGATATCTATGCCTGATAAGTAAAATTCATTTGATTTTGAATATTATGAAAACTTAAATTGGATTGTCCCCTAATATTATAATAATAAAACCTGTCATTTCTATTAGAAACTTTCTGGTAATCTATTCTATTTTTGGAAAGATGAAGTAAGATTTTTATAGTTTAAAAATAAATAAAACTCTAATAAAAAACTAATTCAACAATGATTATTTCATTGAGGTGTTTATCACATTGAATGGCCAAACTAGAACTTTCTAAAAAATCCCCAATTTGCTTAATGTTTCTTTCCTCTGTCTCTTTCTTCACTAGTTCCTCCTTTTTGTTACTAAATACATTCAAGGCTCTCCTAGCCCCCAAACAATAAAGATCCATTGACTTAACTCTTAACAACACATTTCTTTTCCTCATACCACCCAATTTCACTGTCCCTTACCGCCAGTTCATCTTTGATTCATTAACATCTCATTTCTGCAACATCTACATTCTGGCCTTCTTCAGAGTTAACAGATTCCAAGGGACAAGTGTCAAATTCAAAATGTCTCAGATTCCTACTTCATTTTCCTGTAGCCTTTGATATTGTTGACCACACTCCCTTGGAAACCCAGGCTTCTCTCTAACTTTGCTTTCGCTGTTCTTGTTTTTCCCTGTTTCTGTACGCAGTCCTCTGCTGTTCCACCGTAAAATGTTGTAGGTGAGGCCTTAACTTCAGTCCTTCAAAGTGCAGTTCTTTCCCCCTTCTCCTTTCTACAGTGTTGGGTGTTCTCATTCGTTATATTTGGATGTCACCTTTATGCTGATGGTCACCCAATTAATATCATTTGTTCTGATCATCATTCTGGTCTTTAGAACCAAGATTTCAAACACTCACTACACAGTTTCACATGATTGTCTGATTAACACTTCATTTTAAGAATAGCCAAAATTAATCTTTCATTATATCTTTCTTGTGCACAGACAAAACTGGCCCTTGAACTTCTGTGTTCTGAAGCTAATTATCAGCAACAAACCCACCAAGTTATCAAGCTAGAACTTTTCCTTCATCCTCTGTATCTAACTGTAATTTAACTCTGAGCCCCTCTGCACTTCCCATTCCACCATTTTGGCCCAGGTTCAGAAGCACGTCATTAAACATCGGGACTATTGCAATAACTTCCTAACTAGTTTACTTTTGCCTTATGCTCCCCTTTTCCATGGCAGTATTTCATCCACTCTGCTGAAAAAGATGGTCTTAAAACACAAATTTGCCTGAGACATTCCTTTGTTCAAACTGTGTTCTGGCCACTGAGAGACAAAGGAATTAAATACAAGTTACTTAACATTGTATTTCAGAATTTTTAGGATCTAGTTTCAACTCAGTTTGCTGGCTCCAACCTACATCACAAATGACTAATTGTCATTTCTCAATTATTTTGATATGCAGGTCTTTGTAAACATACAGAATTCATTCTGTGTCTGGAACTGCTCTGACCACTTTAGAAATGTGAACTCCTCTAATTGTCTTATTAGACCTATGAGGTAAGCAACGTTATTATAATTTTTTACAGATGTGGAGATTGAGGTACCTAGAGGTGAAATAACTTTTCCAAAGTCACACAGTCAGTAAGTGTCAGGGGCAGAACTTGAACCCAGGTCAGCTGGCTCCAGCTTGTCATGCTCTGAACCAGCATGCCGCACTCTCTAGCATCTAAGTAGGATCTCCTCTAACATTCCCTGCTTCTTTAGTGCTTCGAAAGTCATTTTCTCAGCTCCGATTTCATGTATTGTGATATTTATTCCTGCCTGACAATGAGTGTTATTATACTATAATGTATTTCTGATTTTCCTTTTAGTTTTTCTGGTGGGACCTCTGTCTTGTTCATCTCCACATCGACCAAATACAGGGTCTAGCAAAGGAAAGGTATTCGATCAGATACAACACTATTTCAGATTTAAGTCTTGAATGATGATGCATCTTTTAAAATATCACATTGAATCTACAACTTAATGGTGAAGTGATCATAAAAACTTATATCCATGGATTTCAAGGAGATTTATACCAAAGACCAACGCTGCTCAGGCAGGACAGGAAAGAGCGCTAAATCTACCACCTTTTGTAGGTGTATGTGGATTTCACGGCTTCTCATTTCATCCTTATTCACATATGCATTAAATATTTATATAAATAGCAGGTTTACAAAAGGTTTCAACTTTAACTGGGAATTTTTAATAGACTGGTTTTTATCTCAAAATCTATATATGTATTTGTATCTACATTATATATATGGGGTAAGATACAAATGCAGTGAAAAGATAAATTTCATAGCAATTGCATTTTAACAAATAAGTGCATGTGTAAATAAGATAAGGTAAAAAGAAAATGCTCAATATCCAGTTATTCTCGTAATTTGGGTTGCATTTTTTTCTCTCATTCAGATACTTGATTTGGCTATAAGATTGATCCAGGTAGTCAGCAATATATTACCTTTAACTACTTGAAGGTACTTAAAACCAGAGATATGGCTATAAATATTTTTGGTGTGGTTCCTGATAAGAATACAATACCAGTAGGTATGGTTTCCAAATAAATGTGTAATTATTATACAGCTTAAAGAGATTATATCTTTTTAAGTGTGTGTGTGTTACTGAGCTTAAATGTTTTTAGTGATATTAATAATTGTACATCTTTGTTTTGTTATTTATTTATATGTTCTTTGGTTAAAAAAAACCCACAACATTTAGCCTGAGAATCTTCTCCAGAAACGTCTAGGCCTACTTACCACACAGCAGAGACTCATCGGAGCCGTCCCCGCAGTCGTCATCGTGGTCGCAGACGAACCGCTGGGGGATGCACACCTCGTTCCGGCATGTGAAAGTGCTGTCGTCACACGTGCTATTGGGAGCTAAGGAAGCCATCACAGAAAATAAAGTCAGATCAGTACCTATTTTACCTTCCCTCACCTTAGGAGTTTGGGGAATGTTTGCTCTTATACTCCATAATTTATAGGCATTTAGAAAAAAACTTTATTCATTTAGTATATCAGATAAATTAATAACATTAACACATAGTTATTAATACATTTGAATATATGTTAATATAAATGCATACATAATTTGAGTTTTGGTACTGAGTCAACAGTTCTAGAGAGAACCTGAAGTTTCAGGTCGTTTAGCAATTTGTAACTTTCCTAAAGCAGGAATTCAGAAGTTTATATATAATTTTTTAAAAGTTACTCAATTGTGAGGGTGGGTAGAAATGGAAGAGGGTATGGTGGATAAATACTAATAGAAAAATATAATAAAATATTGTAAAAATAAATATAATAAACAAATAAAAAGATAATTGTAATAATGTGGCTGTTTTTTTTCTCCTCAAGCTTGTACAAATGCTAGTAAAGAGATATAAACCTGGTTTAATTTGTGAAAAATGAATCTAAAAATATCACTAAGTGCTAATACTCATGATGAAAGTGAAAAAAAAAGGCAAAAGGGCTGGGAAAGCTACTGTCTTAAGGAGAAAGTGATGAACTATTTAGGTGATTTCAAGAGCTGGGTGTTGAAACGGGTTAAGTTCAATGGTGTGATGAGCCCGACCATAAGCACCACATCATAAAGGAATGTCAATTTATGAAACAAATTATTGATCCTTTCAGAATACTGATCCATGCACACTGTGTTCCATCTAGCAAGGGTTTTAACCAGTAGGAAAATGGGTGATAAAAATGTGCTATAAAACTTCAGCATATGTTCAAAAGATGGTAAGTTATGCAGAGGAATAAATTTTAATATAATGTGCATGGAATCATGGAGGTTTGAAGGACCACATAAATATTTTCTCAATTACCTTTTCTTATATTTAAAGGATAAACACTAGGGTAAGACTCAAGGTGTGAGATATCTTTAACGTCAAGCATCTGTCACATAATGAATGTTAACTATCTTATTGTGGTTATTATTCTACAACATATACATATATCAAAGCATTATCTCATACATCTAAAACTAATACAGTGTTATATGTCAGTTATATATCAATTTTTAAAATAAAAAAGAGCATGTCATTATCATATACAGAGAAGAGAAAGGCTCTGTGAAAAGCCTCTCTGCCTCTTATATCCTCAGAAAGCTATTTACTTTCATTGTGTATTTCTTTCTTTATGCATTTAAAGAAGATAATAAAATCTATCTGATAAATTCTTGCAGGAACTAGATAGTTATATGAATCAGCTAATTCATAGGTTCAGCTAATTTTAGGTACTCAAATCCCTAGGTGCCCTTTCAGTTTCAATCTAACAATTATTTTGGGGAGATTCCTCAGTTGAATTTGGGAATTCAACAATGTAAATAAATTTACCTAGAAAATAATGGACATATAATGGACATTTGAAAAAATTTAGTTGTATTCCAATCTCTCCCTCCAATATCTTAATAAGCACTTTCCTCTACCTCGACTACCTGTCTCTCTTTCTTTTCTTTGTCCTTTATGACTCAAATAATGTTTTTACTTTTTCTTAAAGCCCTTCCATGACACTTCCAGGCTTTTTATATAATACTTCTTTGTGATGACCTAGAATCATTTACACATATCATTCTGACACTTGAAGTATTATAATCATTCCCTTACATGCTTATTAGCTCCCTTCCCCAGATTGCCTCAAACTTCATGAAGAATGGAAATCTCTGCTTTCAACTCAGTAATGATTGAAGGGGCATGAATAAACAAATAATAATAATATAATAATAATTATTATTATATCAAATATAATTTATTGTCAACAAATCAATTTGAAAAATAATAGGAAGGCCACATAGAACCAGCTTTAAAAATTGCCCATTATAATAAAACTAAAATTTAGTTACTAATAATTCCTCTAACTTTTAACCATGCAACAGCTTATATAACTCAAGTGAATTATGCCAATTCTAGTACACGAATTATTCTTTGAAACACTGAGCAACCCGGGCTTATCTGGCATTAACACTTTCAGATCACTTGAGTGCAATTTGTCGTATTTTAGAATAATTTACTTAACAGCACCCATGTGGCCCAAGAGTGTTAATATGCCTCCCAGAGTGTTAACTGCTACAATAGCAACAGTATACTGGGACCATCTGGATCGCTGATTTGATGCATAATTCTCTATTATGTAGCCCTCAGTGGCCCCGTTGCCCTTTACAGACACACAACATCAGTTTCAAGATCAAAGTGAATTATTCTACAGTAGCATAGATTCTATGCACATAGGTCTACTCAAAGTTTTCTTTTTCCTCTTTGCTTTAACTATCCCCCATATACACATAATATGCAGACACACTCACATTATGGCTTCAAATACAATTTTAAAGCCTGAAGACAGGTCTTTGAACTGGTGATTGGCAGAATTTACTTTAATGAGCTGAATTCACAACAACACTTCAGATCAATTGCTCAGTCTCTATTTTCTTGATCATGCAAAGGAGTTTATCAAAGATTTTCTATTGAGTAATTGCCTGTAAATTTCCTGAGGTCACCTAGAGGCAGGAACTTGGTAAATTGTCTGACCTCCAAAGGTGTTCCTCTGATCCTCCAGCTTCATTCAACTACAGCCGTAATATTTTCCCCTGACCTAAGGGTTAATACCCTATCCATAGGGCTAATAGGGGTGCATGACCTTCTGATCAGTAATTATTTAGGATCACAGATGCTATTTACGGAATATCTGAAATAGGCAATCTAAAAGTTTTCATGGTGGAGGTGGGGGGACAGGGTAGTGGGCATTGAAAAGAAAGTAACAAACCTACCTCACTCACACACAGATCAGGCGGTTATGTTATCTCAGAAGGGAAATGGTAACTCTTGAGTTCATCGGAACTGTTTTAAAGCGGGTAATCCCACTGTGCGTGTTTAAAAGGCTTTACACAGAGGTGGGAAGGGTTGCTGGACTACTATGTTGACAACATCCCACCTGATTAATTCCAACACTACCTGGGAGTCCAGGGATTGAGGAAGTGAGAGAAGTGTGATATGGTGAGCAGTGCGAAAGTAAATGTCTAAGGATGCGGCCGCAGCTTTCTTTCACAGCCAGCCTGCCCCATGAGTGTTCATACCGCAGCCTGCTGTCGAGAGCTCATCGCTTCCATTTGGACAATCCCTTTCGCCGTCACACAGCCAGTGCCGGGGCACACAGGCGTGGGAGCCCGGGCAACTGAACATGTCAGCCGCACAGGTGATGGCACCTGAAACCCAAAGAGAAAATGCCATTTACTCTATGTCTGCCGATAAAGATATATCATGTACATTTCTTTTAAGAAAGAAGGGAAAGAGAAAAATGTTGCTGACAAGGAAGAGATTGTAGTTATTTGGAATCATCAAATAGTATTCTTCCTCTACAGATATCTAGAGATATCTATAGATAATATTCCTTCTTAATTTCAAAGTTATGTTTCTTAAAGCTACACGGCAGAAAATAACAATATTTTCTTTTTGTAAAATGTAGCAAGGCTTAGGCATGTTTTTGAACTGTGTGTGAGTAGACTGACATACACCCTTGAAAGCACTGAACATATCAGGATAATATTAGAATTTATTGCTTAAGATATGATAATCACTGACCATATTAACTCATTTAGTACTCATAATAACTGCAAACAGGAGAAGTGTTACCGATCTCATTTCACAGAAAAGGAAGTTGAAAAGCTTGCAGAAAGTCATAGGTCACTCAGGGTGCCGCATGTCGATTTGGGAGGTCAAATTCCTCTTTGTTCCTAAAGACCTTCTCTTAACCACTAATACCATTGTTAATCCCCACCTTGTATTGTTGAAAAGAATAAATGTGTGCATATTCTTCTTGCTTCTACACACTTAATAAACAGAATCTATCTTTTCCCTGCTTTATGATTTCAATGTCCCTTTAGATGAATGATGATGTTTTTCATATGTGCATTGCAAAAAAAGGGCTTGTTGACTTGTAAATTCAAAGGGTCACAGGTGCTTTCACTTTGTTTCTCCTTATATGGGCTCAGTGCAATCATATAAAATTAGAAAAGATTTATTCTCATTATGTTTCTGTAGCCCCAAGTATAGCCATGCATATTGAATGGTTTGTTTATTATTTATATAAAAATTGTTGAGTCAATTAGTTATTGGACCCTTAAATCTAACTTTTCTTTAATTTCACTTTCTCATGACCAAAAGCTGCCCATAGAAAAGATGTTAAAAATCATAGTGTTAGAATTATTCAGAAAATGTTAATATCTCCTGGAAGAAGATGACCGATTAGATTGAGTCAATATAATTGTTTCCAAACATTTAAAACAATAACCAACATGCTATAATTGAATTATCAACATCATCTTACTTTTCCGTCACAGAGCCATTATGAGTAGAAAGTGCTTTTCAATGCCTTGTTTGTATCTGAGGTCAGTAGCGTGATGACAAAACAGGAACCCCCAGTGAACTTTTCCAACATACACATGCCTTTCCCTGACGTGCACTTTAGTTTGGAGGACAAGGTGGCAAATGAATGCTGAGAAGTCTCCTAGATAATTCAGATTTGCTCATTTGAGTGAGGATAAGTGCTAACAAAATGAAGTTTAATATATCTATTATGGAAAAGTTATAAAAATCTACTAAATAAATGTTGCTTTCATTAAAAAATGAATTTATCTGCTACCTATTATGTTTCAGTACCTTTGAAAATAAAATTCTCTTCCTGCAAAAATGATTTTTATATTATTTCTTCTTTCTATCTATGTGTTCAAGCTTGCCATAGGAACACAGTGTCACCTTCACTATTATCCTCTCAATTAATGCTCTAATTTCTGTAGTGCTTTTATTAAGTTTGAGATTAAAAATGCATTTTTTGTACTAAGGAGATTTGATACATGTAAAAAAATTTTGTCTATATTTTTATTATCACCCTAATTTATTCTCAGGGTAGGCATAATAGATAAAGCATTGTTTTGACTGTTGAGAAATTTCATTCTGTATGACCTTGGCGAAGACTAGGGTCTGAATTTCACTATCTGTAAAATGTAGGCTATGACTACGTAATTGCTAAGATTCCCCAATGTACAAAATGGCTTAAGGCTCTTTGCAGCTAATTTTCTGGCTCCCTTGATGGTATTCAACAGATTTTGTGTTATGAGCAGGCCAAGATATCATAGTCAACTGGAAAGAAATGGAACAAAGAAAAAAATTATGACTCCATTTCATAATTACCACTGCCATATGAAGACATATAGACTTCCTCAGGGATACGAATCCCAAGGGAGAAGGAAGACAAGCCAAAGGAATTCCATCAGACCCATCCTGTGCGCCTACTCAGAGACAATGCTTGCTGCTAAGAGTTACTGCCTTATTTAGTAGTTCAGAAGCCTGAATCCAGGTCCTGACTTTGTCATTGCTAATTCACCGAGTGAACTCCGGCCGATTTATTAACCTCTGTTTTTTAGGATTAAATAGTGGAGGTGCACTACACTTCGATTTAAAAATAAATCCTCAGATCTCAAGTCAAAACCACTATGAGCTTATTAAGAAAGATTGTGTTTACAGTTCACATTAGAATATCTGGAGGCAGGGGTTAAGAATTTACATTTTTAACACAATTCTGAGGAGGATATTTTGTATGCTAAAGGTTGAGAACTGCTGAGATAAACTATTTATAAAGTTCCTTTCTAATCCTAAAATATTAGGTTGCGTTCATTGACTGATGTTTCGTCTAAAGCAGTAATTTTTATATGGCACCAGTTTGGTAATTAGTATAAAAAATTAGCCTATAAATAAATTAATTTTTTTTTTGACAATAGGTAAACATGTCCTTTACAATTTTAATCATTTCTTTTTAAACTCTCAGAACACTGATAGATACAGGCATGGCAATAACAATAGATGTGACAATATATTGTCAGTGAAAATAATGATAGACATGATCACAATTCTGAAAAATAAAGGAGGAAGCAGAAGAAATAGAACGAAAGAGAATGGGATCAATTCATTTATACAGTGAACATGGTCATTTAGATAACTACGACAGTTATAAAAAGAAAAGGTAGATCTTTTTGTATCTTCCATCGTAAGGAATTTGAGAGACAAGAAATAAAGTGGACTTATTACCATGATCACAGAGCTGGAAGATGCAGGTGTGGGAGAGTTCAATTCTGTGTGACTTTAAGGTCTTTATCCGTTTTGTTATACTGTCCACTCAGAAAGGATAGTGATATCAATGGAGCCACTTAATGTAGGGTTAAACAAGAGTCCACAGCAATATTATTTTAAACACTGAAAGCATGTTCAAACCACTGTAAAGAGCTAATCTTTTCGTTAAAATAAAGGAATAAAATAAAATAAAATAAAATAAAATAAAATAAAATAAAATAAAATGAAGGTTTAATAAAAAATGGAAACAAAGTAGTTAAAAGACACTGGCCAGTCATTTAATTGATTGCTGTTTAGTTTTTTCTTCAGAGCTTTGTGATAGTGATCTTTTTATATTTACCTTTATCTGTCATGTAACTAAATTGTTTCAGCTGTATAAATACAACGTAGGCTTTGGTTAGCTTAAATAGAAGAAATACAGTGTCTGCTTTGAAAAGACAGCTCCAATTTTATGTTCTCTCCAGAGAACTTCAGTTTAGTTTAAACACAAAATCTTATCTACCTGTCTCCATGGTAGTAACATAAAGCGTGGGCCAGACTCCTGATATTGAAAAAAGGTCTTAAGTACACTTAACTCTATTAGTACACCTTATTCTATGATTCAGGTTCTTTTCTCTCTAAGATGAGGATGAAAAAGCTATGAAATACAGCTTTTATACTGAGTAAAGAATATATATTTATAGATACAAACATATATGTATATATATATGTATGTGCATATGTACACACATATATAAACAGATCAGATAGACATAAGTAAATTATAATTGGTCAAGTATAATAAATATATATTATATTCCTTCCTTCTTTTACCCAATAAGAAATCCACTAATTCCACATAAATTATTTATTTGTGTGATTATTTAAAAGCAATTATGTTGGATGTGCAGTGGACATATACAAGTTTAATGTATATGTTGAACATTATACTGCTAATTATATAAGGCTAACTTGTAAAGTACATTTTAAAATAGCCTACAATAGCTGCCTTCCTCACTTCCCATTGACAACAACTCAATAACAATGAGTATTATAATGCACACACACATAAACAGCATGTGTGGCTCCTTCGGTATAAATCAGTATAATACTTTTGGAGGTTAAGCTGAAAATACATATTAAGAGACATGAAAACATTTTTAATTATTTGATCCAAATAATTCTAGTTAACATCTATTCCAAGAATCATTGAAGGCTAAAATTAAAATTTACAAATACATTCACTGTATCACTATTCAGGAAAAAAACTGGACATTGATAACAACTAGGCTGTCATAAAAATAATAAAAGCAACTACATAGAAATGTACATACAAATTTCATGTCAACATAAAGTAGAAAGCAAAGCTTTATGCGTCCTCTAGAATGACAGAACATGTGTGTCATGCACCTAAAAGCGGAATGAGAACATGAAGGACACGACTCACCACAAATGCTGTCACTCTCATCCAGCCCGTCTCCACAATCATCCTCTCCGTCACAAATCCAGTGTTTAGAGATACATTTTTGTGCGGAGCAAGCAAACTGGTTCCAGGAACAAGAAGAATCTAAAAACCAAACAAAAGTATCCGTTGTAGGTGCAAAAGAAAATAAAAAGTGCTTAAGACCATCTTCGGACAGATCTGAGAGTGAGAACGTTCTTCTTTACACTTTACTAAAACCAACGACCCTATAATAAAGCAAACCAAACTCCTCTTCTCTATGACAGCTCTATCATATTGGGCAACTGCTTCCCTCTGAGTTGCCAGGTTATGCAACATTTTTCCTTCAAAATACTTCTCACAGGGTTTGACCTTGATCTAGTCATTATGATGGTACTCTCTTCTAGGTATATGGCAGGCTGTCATTAAAAAAAAAGCATATGTTTTATGTGTGGCCATTAATAACTGTGAGTTTGCTGTCATTTTTACTGTTCCTATTTTTGATCTTCTTTTTCTTAGGTAACTCCCTTTAACATTTCATATAATAAGGGCTTGGTGATGATGAACTTCTTTAACTTGACCTTATCTGAGAAGCACTTTATCTTCCCTTCCATTAAAAAAAAAAAAAAAGCATATGGTGAATAGATATAAAACAAATATTCTGGTGCAATACAGTTATTCTTTCTAAGTTTAATATATATTTTTGAACAACTGGTGAAAAATTTACATCTTAGGCGAGTTCATGACATGGTGGACTCACCAGCATATATTTTTGTTTTTCAAAATGAGATAACAGGGGATTTTAGCTTGGTGACAATGCATCAGTTTCACACCTATCCATACTTATCACTCTGATGTTTTTGCTTCTCTTCCTGGAGAAAAGTTAAGCCTGAGTAATACCAGCCAAATTCATTGACAGGGTGGCTGGTATGTTACTAACAAATTATGCATTTGTAATAGCGTACTCCGTTTATTTCCAAGGTCAAGTTTATGATTGTTCTCCTGGACCCTCAGCCTATTCCTCAACTCAGCATTCTTATCACCATGAAATATCCAAAAATGAAACCCTTCCATAGTAAAGTCTTCAAAACATAAATTACAATAAAAATAGGTTTTTATTTTGATTCTATAAATTATTTTGAAGGTTTGTATATTATTTAAAACATTTGCTTCAATGGCATCTGAAAAGAATGTGTATATAACTGAAGCCTTAAAAACTTAAAGAAGATACAACCATATAATGGCTTCCTCTCCAGAAAGTCTTAATTCACATAAACAATTTCTAAAGTTCTCCATCAATCTTGTTCAGAATATGGATCTAATATAAAGATACATAGCATCTTAATGAAACAAATGTGCCTTTATATTTCATCGTGACATTTACTTTAAGAGGAATTTGTGATTTCATAGAAGATCCATTTTTAACCTTTCTTTCTACTCTGTTTATTCACCAGATTGTGTTTTGTATTAAATTAAAATGGTGAATAAATGGTTTGTTTCCCTATGAGAAATTTATTTGACCTGTAAATCACAAAATCTATGTTTTATAAAATAAATTTTTAAAATGTTTTCTTATCTTGCCAACTGAAATGAAATGTAAACACAGAGAAATTAAGAGGTAAGTGGTGAGTGAAAAAATCCAGGTTTAAGCATACTATTTAAAGCTACCCATACAATTAATATAAACTTTTAGGAAAATAATAAGTAGTCAATTACAGATAGGAGGATTATAATGAATAGCGTGAGCTCAATTCTTAATTTTCATAGCAATAGACAAATATATTTGTATCTAAAAGTAATTAGTTAGAAAATGAAGGTAGCAGTATATCATTGACATTGATGGAGGTAACTAAGAAAAACAGAACAGATTAAAAGGAAAGATTAGAACAGCTGGTTGGTATTGTCTAAGTTTTTATGTTCTCAGTATTATTTAATAAAAATAAAAATTGATCTTAAAATCAATTAGCAATATTTTGTACAAAATATCTTTGTAAAGAAACATCAGCATATAAATTATAACATGGTTCATAAAACTAAAGCAAAATAGAATGCCTCACCACAGTGTAACTCATCAAGTCCATCTTCACAATCTTTCTGACCATCACATACCCAGGTATTCAAAATGCATCTTCCACTAGGACAATCAAAGTAGTTTTCTTCACATCTGTGCTTGTTTTGCACTGTGACAAAATATAAAATGTAATGTTAAATAATTTAATTAATCAGACTTCTAAACTATAGGTAGATTGTAAAACAGTAAAAATCCTTGAATTGTAAGGGATAAATAACTAGAAAACTTAAAACACAACTGAGATGTTACCTTCAAGAATGTCAAGGTCATGAAAACTAAGGAAAAAGTAAAAAATTGACACAGACCAGAGTAAACTAGGCAGATATAACAATCAAATCCAAAACAGAATGATGATACTAATAGAAAAACAGGTTATAACCAAATAATGTGGAGTTTCAGTAATAAAAATAAAACGAAATAACTGAAATGTGTATAAAGTGAGTAAGCTTAAGGTCAACAAATCATTTTGGTAGAAAACATTCTTAATTCCCTATTCATAAAAAGTAAATAACATTACAAAAACATTAGTAGATCTTTGTTTAAAAAGTGTAGACTTGGTATTCCTACTATCGGCTTTGACAGGATTTAAATAAGTATTCTCTAGCTTAAGGAGAAAAAAGTTACAGTAAAACCTCTAATATTGTTATGCTTTGCAGAAATATCATGAGAATAAAAAGCATTTCTATATAAAGTTATTCTGTTACATATATATATTTATATATATATATATATATATATATATTTCTTAGAATGGAGTACTGTTATTATAACCTCTAAGAACGCACATAAAATAGCTGATGTTTTCAGTAGTGGACGTCATGTTTTAGACTGACGGGCTCATAGCCAATCAGAAGGTAAACTTGAGAGTATACACACCAATCACTCTATAATGATCCAAAATTACCCCTATTTTATTTTTCTAAATGTCAGCTTTGTGGATCTCATTAACTATAAAAATAATTTTCTAAGGAATTTATTATTGAACCAACTAGTGCTGAGTGTGCTTTACCTTTTACTTTGTTCCGGGTACTGCTTAGATGTGGCCCAACTTTCAGGGGTGCCCAGCCTTTCGGCATCTCTGGGCCGCACAGGAAGAAGAGTTGTCCTGGGCCACATGTTAAATATATTGTAACACATAATCATAAAAAAAAATCTCATAGTGTTTTAAGTAAATTTATGATTTTGTGTTGGGCTGCATTCATGACCCCCCTGGGCCACATGGAGACTGCAGACCATGGGTTGGACACCCCGGATTCAGACTGAACTGTCACTAGACTCTTGTCTATCTATTCGCCTGGCACAAAAGTCTACATGAGCATCCCTGTCCTTTCCCAGTATAGTCACAATTCCCTATTAATGTTGAAAGTTAACTTTTAAATGATTTATTAATTCTAGAAATATGTAAAGACCATACAAATGAAATACCATATATATTTATATACAGATTTATATATTGATATATGTTTAAAAAGTTCTATTGTATTTTGCCTTTAAGTTAATATTTAAATGAATTGTAATGAGGTAAAGAATTATTGTAGAAAGAACATTGAATTAAGAATCTAGACACCCAGTTTCCATGAACCTGAAATAATGTTTCCATATTTTTTAATATTTCATATAATTAAAAATAAAGTAAAAAAAATGAAAGCCACAGAATAATGTTACTTATGTTGAGAAAGAAAAAAGAAAAAAGACTCTGTTATTGCCAAATCCACTGGTAGATTTTATAAACTATTAAGAATATCAGTTTATTATAGTAGATTGTGTGCAACTGTGTGTGATCGTGTACAAAATATCCACAAATGTAATTTCTAAAATATTTCAAAAAGTATTAAATGTCCACTAAACATGGAAAAAGTGAGTGAAGCAGTAGCATAAAGAGAGAGAAACAGGAGTATAAGCACACATTTAATAGCTTCCTAAAGTATATTACTTCCAGTTATAGACATTTAACACCTTTTTTCTTATTATATATTTTTAAATTTCTTCCTTCAAACAGTTAAAAAGAAATAGGGCTATGACCTTTTCATGAAAAGCATTCTTCTAAGATGACACTTTTCAAAGTTTATGTAAACATGGCTAATAGATGAAACACCTACCTAAACTTGACCCAGTAATGATAACTATAATGTGAACCATCATGCAAAGAAAATGTGTAAGCTGCACCAAACACTCTGATAGGACAATGTAAACTGTATAGTAACATTGAGTGTAGCCAGTGGTGAAAGATATAGTATCCCTGTCTTTAGTCTAAAGATATTTTTTTGTCAGTATGTAATACTTCTATGGAAACTACAGATCACACATTTTAAATTTAATCACCAAGTGTAAAAGGATTAATGGTGAACTAAAAGAGGAAATTGCCCCAAATAGACAGCAGATCTCTTGAGTATCATTTTATTATTCATTAAAAATGATCAAGTGGCATGTTTGGAATACTTAAATTTTAATCTCAATCATTTGATATTAATAATAAAAAATAATATGTTTAGTCTACACAACTAGCCTCTAAATTTTCAAGGCAAAGCCTGTTTTGTTTATTTTTTTCCCCTAGAATTACCTGGGCATTTTAATTCATCTGAATAGTCTCCACAGTCGTTGGCCCCATCACATATCCAGGTTGGCAGAACACACAGTGAGGTAGAATTGCATCTTATGAACCCTGTGGTTTTCACTCCAAGTTTATAGAAGTGTGCACAGTCTGTATTATCTATAAGGAGTGAAAGGAAAAATGAAAAAAATGTCCCATAAGCAAAATTTATCAGTTTTCTATGTTGGAGACAAGAGAAGTTAGCTTCATTTGAATAAGTAAATATACAATCATTCTGCACAACAGGGGTTAATTACATATCCGTTCAGGAGGAGGTTCAGGTGAAAAGTAGGATTTTTCAGGCAATGCCACAGTGCCCAGGCATGAACAAAGAAGAGGAGTGGACTCTTACTGCAGTTCTTCTCATCTGAAGCATCTGCACAGTCTATGTTCTGGTTGCATTGTGCTGATCTTGGAATGCACGTCCCATCTGCACAGCGGAACTCAACAGCAGCACAGGTAGAAACTAGAAAAACAGGTAAATAAATCGATAGAGGAAACAGAAGATGATTCCTGGCTTTAACATTTTGCTTGTTTTAATTAAATTCAATTTTCTTTGATTTTGCTTTTTTAACTTTGGGAAGTCAAATGAGTCTTAGCCCCACCCCGAACCTTGGGTTAGATGCCTCATAGGTCTTCCCTGTCACACAATTCTTCCTTCTGTTGTGGTACTTCTAATACTATATTGCAACTGCCTGTTTATGTATCGGCTCTCTCACTAAATTGTAAACTCCACGAAAATAAGAATCATGCTGTTGGCCATGATAATACTAGTTCAGGACTAGGACAACCTATAAAAAGATTAAATGTTGTTCCACATTCTCTCTTCTTCCAATTTCAAAAGTAGAAAGTTATGATGCTAAGTAAATGTCTGATTGAGAGCATATAGGAACATTCCAATCTGGGTGCTAAGAAGGTGTGTAACATTCCCTGCTATGACAAAGAGAGACAGACAGACAGACAGACAGACAGACACAGTCTGAGAAGAAGAAGCCACTGAGCATTTGCTTTAGAACTCAAATAGTACTCAGTATTGCTAGAAAGTCATCCATGCTACATTATACTCCTTTACATGGTCATCTCATTACCAGTTAGCATAGGAAATATGGATGCTTCATGCCAAGAAACATAAGTGTGGTATTACTTGTCTCTATTTTTGGAAAGTACGGCTTTTCAAGTCCTTGCTAGGCTTAGATAAAAATCAGTTTCAATATGTTACTGTCATTATATTACTTTGTACAGAATACTTTATTCTTATTCATACATTTCTTTCTACTTTGCTTACACATTCATTATCATATAATGGTTTCTGGCAATATGTTGTGAACAGGTGTATAGCATGCTATGTGAGTTAGATTAACTTAGGTGAGATTTTTATTTCAAATTTAAATTTCCACTGGTTGATTATGTTAATGTACA
Organism: Desmodus rotundus; assembly: GCF_022682495.2. Classification (NCBI taxonomy): domain Eukaryota; kingdom Metazoa; phylum Chordata; class Mammalia; order Chiroptera; family Phyllostomidae; genus Desmodus; species Desmodus rotundus. Next base: position 131,612,538 of record NC_071388.1, read on the forward strand.
ACCTGAAGCACTCTTTGATTAAGCAACTTTCACTAGTGTTGACATTTTTAGAACCCTATTTAATTATAAATAGAAATTATATCAATTGTAAATGGTTGAAATGCTATCTTAAATATGCAAATTTTATTCAAGGGATTGTATCTCATTTGTATTTCACAATGTAGTAGTCTTATTGTATTTAATTGTCTTGCAATTCTATCACTATTTGTATTTAAATGATGATTAGAATAAATGCTTTATTTATAATTTGCAATTATAATTGCTTCACTGTTTTCTTTATTAAAAATAACATCTTATCATGTGAAACAAATAATGCTATTATGAGTAGATAAATATACTGCTCCAAAGAGGAAAAAAATATTTTTCTTTTCTGTCTAAAAAAGTAAGATCTCCTCCATATTCCTTTCTATTAGGTTTCACATTAAATATTTTTCAATGGGAACAGTAAATGGAATAAATAATATAGAAAATAATCATAAGCATTTACATTTTGTTTCTGACTCTGCAATCTATTAGCAGTCTCTTATTAAGAGGTTGTGTTCCAAAATATTCCTATAATCCCTTTATTTAGAAGACAGAAATTATTTCTTCTGTAACAATAATCAAGATAGTGGTGATATTCCTAGACCAGTCTACAAAGATTCATCTCATAATATACTTGAAGTTCTATCTTATACTTGTAGTTAAGAGTTTATGATGCCAGAAATATTCCAATGGAGACTATCACAACCCATTTTGTCATGTCCACCAGCCTCGAAGCTTCCACAAACAATCTTCTGTGTGTGACGGGGAACCAATCTGACTAGGTCTGGTGGCAGACAGAGTAGGGAGGCAAATTATGACTCATGAACCTGGAGGTAACATTTCAGACAGTTAAGAGGACAGGAGATTCAGGGATTTCACAGTAATGGAATCTCAAAAATAGTGTTGGGGCTTCTCAGATGGAAGTAAAAGCAAAGAATTAATTTTAAGATGAAGAAAATTTACAGCAAGTAGAACACAATCTTGGAAGGAATTTTAGGAAGACAAAAGAAATAAGGATAGATACTCTGAAGAGATGAAAAACTATAAATTTGAAGTTGAGAAGATTGGTTAGGAAATAGTATTTAAAAGACAGGCATAGGATGCTAAATAAGGTAGGGATCAGGAGAACTGAGTAGAGCGCAGAATATTTGTAGGAGGAATTTTTCTCTCCTTTTCCCAATCAAAAATAAGCTATGCATTCTGGTCACAAGGTCTAGGAGTGTTTGAGATGTGCGAATAGGAACAAAAATCCCCTTTACCTCTTATGCTGTGTCTGCATAGTCCACAACTTGGTAGTCTTTGGGAACCATGAGAGGGTTAAATAGGGTGATAAATAGCAATGAAATTAGGCATATTAAGTGATTGAAAAAATTCATAAGTAGCAGGGGCAAAATAATTGTGGGGGTTAACATTGCCAGCATTTGAAGGCAAGGAAGACAAGTCCTGTGATGGAAAACATCCTTGGGAATTGCAGGAACTTTATGAAATAAATAAGCAAATGCCTCTTCCAAAACCCCTTCCTCTCTGTTCCCTCAACTACATTTCCTTCGTAGGTGATTTTGGGTTAGTCAGGCATTGACATTTGTTTTTCCATTAGGGTGAATTTTGAGGGAGAAAGGAGCTGGAATCTCTAATTTATCAAGTGAATATGAAAGCTTTCTGAAAATTTTTCCTCAGGCTAAAAGTCCTGAGAAAAGAGAAAGAAAAATATAATATATAAAGTAGTCCAAATAAAGATAAGCAAAATGAGAAGTACTAGATTTTTCCCTCCAGGTAGTCCAAAAGAATAAGTAAGCCCACAAAATGTGAGTGAAAACATTGGGGCCACACCAAAGTAGCAATGAGATATTACAAAGACCATCTGAGTGGGACTGTGGGTCAATAGTACTAGCAAGAGATACAGTAAAACCATGCTTCCCCCCCTGTACTTTCTTAATTTCCTATTTCATCCACCTTTTTTAATTCATGTTAGTTAAAACATTTAATGAGATTGGAAAGCCATAAAATTGATTAGTCTTACTGTGGTTCTTAGGACACTTCTTACAAATAACCTAAGTCAATGTTTTCCCTTCCAGAACCACTACCCAGCCTATGTGAATGTAAACTGACAAGGGGAGGCATTACATTTACTGTTATATCTCGTCTGTTTAATTTCAAATCACATATTTTAGTTCATTTATTATTTGGCTCTAAGTGTATGCACACCCAGAGAAATGATGATTTGTTTTCTAGGAATGCTTATCTTTTCCATTAACTTCTTGTTTGTGAAATCTTCAAAGGTTTTTTTTTTTTTTTAATGAACTTATTTAAAAACAAACACCAGTTTCCTCTCCTTTTGGTTTCCTCAGAAGTACTTTGCTCTCCAGTTCCCATAGAGGTGTCCATGTACTTCCCAAGGGCAGTAGTTATATTTATCAAAACAGGGAGGAAAGGAGGAATATCTTGTCCTCTCCCAAAAAGTACTCACTCGACTTCTCACACAACCAGAAAAGGGACATAAAATGACACACTTTCTGAATATCTCCTCGGATCCCCCAGATCACTCACTATCTAAAGCTCTCAGTCATGAAAAGCAATTGTGAAGGGGCAGTAATTAGAAAAGTCATGAGGATTTGGGGTTTTGCTTTTCATTCAAAGAAAAAGAAATGAAAGACAATCCCGTATAACATCCATTCCATTCTGTAAATAAATTAGCTGCTTTATTGAAAAAAATAGTAATATTAAATTCTATTAACATATAAACTAAACAAATTTAATAGTAGTTCAAATGATTTACAAATGAATCCATTATAGCCTCTCTCCATAGCCTATCAAAATTTCTCTGGATATATTGATATTTTTATTGTACTAATTGATTTTTTTATATTTTACTCTATTTACATTAAACATAATACATGGTTTGTATATGAGTGTGCATATGTGTACAACAAAACACTGCATCCCCACGTTTCCCCAACTGTAGAAATAGACAAGTAACAAGGCTTAGAAAGAGAATTACTTGTCCAGTCTCTGGGCCCTTACATACTCCTTTTTCTTCATAATCTTTTAGGTGCTATAAGTATGTGTGTGTCTGATGGATGCACATCTGAATCTCTGCTTTATAAGGTAACCTGGCTTATGGAAAATGGACCGAGGGAAGCCTGTCCCCTATGATATGAAATGTGCCCGACAGGGACACTGTGTGAACAAACTTAACATGAGAGAAAAATCAAATTTAAAAGATGCAACTATGATAAGTTATTTTTCATCTAAAAAAACTACCCATTTATTTATCTTAAAGGTGCTAGTGCATTTGCTTAAATCCATTAATTTCTAGTAAATAATAGCATTTGAGTTTGCAGGAGCATTTTTAGTTTCAAGTGTCCTATATCACACAGGAAAAAGGTCAAGGAATAAGATTTGTAGTGGTTGTCTTTTAAGATATTATAATTTTCCCTATTTTTATCATAAAGTTTTGATGGAAACATAGTAATACAGTTGTTCTGTGACCAAGTATATCATGGAGATATTTATAACACAGAAATCAGAGTTTAGACTAAAAAAGGGAAAATAACATTTCAAGTTATTTGTATTGTTATTCAACACCTCTTATTGATGTCACTAGGAAGAAAAAAAAAGCTGTCTATATATTCCAGAAAATTTACTGATGCAAAAAACCACATAAAAATTTAATAAACACCTACCATGTACTAGGGACTATATTTCTAAACCCCAAAACACTAATTTATTTACCACTTCTTAAAGCAAAAATCATTTTTCCAAGAAAACCAATAGTAACTTATTAAATTCCCATAGTTCCTTTTATGAATTTTGTTTTAAAATATACTTATTGTATTTATTATTCAGTTACTTCACATTCTAGATCAATACTTTTTACCTTTATCCTAGCTTAATGTCTATTATATTCTCCTCTCCTGCTTATAAATAGCTAATAACAGAAGTGCAATTTTTCATCTCCTACTTTCTCTTCCTCCTTTTTTCCCAAATGCTTATCCATTTCCCTGCACTTACTCCCAGTATTTTTAACAATTTATCATGTTTAAACTTTTATAGGTAATACAATGGAATAATAGTTGACTGATGCCAATGTACTTTGCTCTTCCTAAAGTATGGTGTCCACCTTAGATGGTAAACTACTCAAATGTTTGGCCAAGTTCATACAGATGACAGAGTAATTTTCCAACACTTTCTGGTTACAAAATAATTTGTGTATAGTCTGTCCACTTTTTCAACTTTGCATAGCCTTCTTATTACATATATACATCATACTTTTCCTTTACCACCAATCTTTTCCAAAAGAGAGTCCGTGTTCACTGTCTTTACACCTTCACCATACAGTTTCTGCTATGACCTAATGTAATCTGGCTTTTCCTTACCTTCCCATTGAATTTGCTCTCCTGGAGGTAAGCAAGAGATTTCCTCCACTTTGCTGTTACAATGTGCACTCCAGTCTATGCCTGCCCTCTTGATCTCTTTGTGCCACTGTACAATGCTAAATGATCCTGCTTTCTTAAATAAATAAATAAATAAATTCTTTAAAACATCTTCTATAAGTCCTGAGGCCTACTTCTCCTTTTTATATTACTGTCTTTAATTTTTAAATTCAACAGGCAATTCTGTTGTACTTCCTTAAAACAACGATTACTCCATATATTCTCTGAGCTTTCTCTCTTTAATGAGCCCAACATCAATATATCTGGTCTAAATCTACTACCTGAGCTTCAGTTCCATCAGAATGTTCACAGGTGCTCCACGGTCAGAACACAAACCACCCTTACTTTTTTTTTATTGTTGTTCAAGTTCAGTTGTCTCCATTTTTCCCCCACCACTCCTCCCACCCCAGCCATCCCCACTTCCCACCCTTGATCCTACCCTACTTTGATTTTGTCCATGTGTCCTTTATACATGTTCCTGAAAACCTTTCCCCCCCGACACCCTTTACTCCCTACCAGAGGCAAACTACCCTTATCATCTCATTCCTGTCTCACACAAAAGACCCACAAAAATGAATTTTGAAAAGTAACAAAAGCATATAAAATTTTTAAAACAGGCAAAAAACTCTGCAAGTTCCTTTTATATTTTCCTATGCTTTCTCTTTGTTTATTATCCAAGACCTGTTATGCTACCTTTTAAAATGCTGTTATCCTTAGCTTGGGCTGCTACGATAGCCTCCTGTTTCGTCTTTCTTATATCAGTATTATAGTTTTCATTCATGCAATCATATGACTGTTTTCTTTATTTTTTCTTTAAATGTGAATTTAAATCTATTGGGCCTGTTTTAAACATTCATTGACTTTCTGGTAACTAAAAAATCAGGCTTAATTGCTTTAAAGTGGTTTAACTTGGCACCAAAACCAGATTCACATCCTGCTGTCTTCTAACTTGCCTCATTTTTTGTTACCTCACTCTAATATGCAGCCTGCATTTAACCCTATCAAATTACTTGCATTTTTCAATATTAATCCCTCTACTAAGAATTCTCTTCTGTTTTGATCATTCCATTGCATTTATAGTTTGACAGTTTAAATTTAATCTGGACTATAAAATCATTCAAGATAGTTCCAAGAACCCCTCCCCCCCAAAAAAAGTTACAATCATAGCACCTTATATATATCTTTATCTGTTTAAATGACTATCTTTCACTTAGAGTTTGAATTCCTTCAGAACAGGATCATGACCTATTAATTTTATGTCTCAGTCAATAAATTTCATCCAATAACCTGTATTTGATGAATGGAAAGGTTTTTTAAGGGGAATTAGTTTGGAAATATCTATTGGGTCTAGACTTTACGAGACCTTATATCTTAGACTGAAAAATTTGTCATTGATTCTGCAAGCATTGAAACTTAGTGTTTCTTTATTAGGCCAGTGATTTTAAAAAAAAGGCAAGTGTTTACATAGCACTTGCTATATGCCAAGTTCTATTCTAAGTTTGCTAAATACTGATGTAGTCAATCAGTTGTCTTCTCTTGGAGTCTGAAAAACTGAGATACAGGTTTTTATTTTCAAAAAAATAAATGTATTGGACATTCCAGTAGAAATGTCCAATAAACCCGGGGATAAACTGAAGAGGTGAGAAACGACAAGAGTTTAAAAATGGGCAGAATAACAGAAACCAGAAACAGATAATATACTCGTAGTCATAATTTTCAATGAACTCTAATAACTACCCTGCACAAGCATGCTCCATAAATATTAGTATGTGTAACACAATTCTCTAAAGTTCAAGAAAAGCAAGGGAAGCAAGGGAGGGAGGTGGGTTTGGCTGGTGTAGGGGGAGTGGTGGGGAGAAAATGCAGACTACTGTAATCGAACAACAATGAAGTAATTTATGGGGGAAAAGAAACTATTAATGTAGTAATATTCATAGGCTGATGCAACATACATTTACCTTTACATTCTAATTCATCAGAGTTGTCTCCACAGTCATTTTCCCCATCACATAACTTGCTGTGAGGGATGCAGCGATGATTGTAGCAGGGCTTGAAACCTCTTCGACAACTTCGGTTTTCTTATCAATAAAAATCCAAACACATAATTGAACGTCTTATCAAAAACTTTTCAGAAAGAAAGTCATCAGTGAGATTTCATTCATAATGACTGGATTGTGGATCTATACAACAAGTGCTGAGCAGTTTCAAAGATCTAGATTAGAATCTTTAAGCATTGTCAAGTAGTTAATTCATAAAGAGCATCGTTGAAGAAGTATTTTAACTTCAGTGACTCATACTTGAAGACTTCTTCAAATTATACCTTCATTATTGTTTCTGGCCTTTCAATCAGCAGAGAAATAAACAAATAACACATATTCTGAAGGAAAAAATCTCTACCCCTAATGTAATAAAGACACTTTACTCTTACCTCCTATATCCTTTGCATCTCACAAGAATTTTATAACAGGAAACAAAAAGTAGCAAAACATATATTCTTGACTCACTGAGTCCAAGTCACCTCAAGTTCCATAAAGTTCTCTTAACTGTCATCGAAAACTATCTACTACAATTTCCCAAGCAGAAAAAGAACGCCTTCTGAATTTTATTTAACAATGATAGTCTGACATTTTCTGACTTGAGAAAGAAGGTGCCACTTACGATAAAAATAGCTGCCATTTACTGCACACTGATTTTCTGTCAGGCTCTATATTGAGCATATGTAAATGTACATTTGTTTATTTAATGTTCTCAACCACCATTAGAGCTCAGTTTGTTTTGAAGTGGGAAACTAAAATATAGAGAAGCACACATGCTCACACGGGTCATACACTAGGAGGTCTGGGATCATAGACTTAACCTCAGGTATGATTCCAAAACTTTAAATCTATAACGGGTGTTGTAAAACTATATAGCCCGCAGGCCAAATGAAGTCCATGAGCCTCTTTTCTTATGACTCTGGAGCTAAGAATAAGTTTTACATTTTTAAATGAATGATTTTTTTTTTTAAATAGAGGGTATGGGACAGCATATATGCCTCACAAAAACTAAAATACTTATTCACTGGCCCTTTGAAAAAATGTTTGCCAGTTTCTGCTCACATGAATAGAATCTGGTTTCTAAGAAGATAAAAATAATACAAAAATCCATTCCCAAACTACTTAATAATAAATGCAAAGCTGTAAGCTGATTATTATATTTTATATGCTTTAATATTTTATTCATATTTTTAAGATTTTATTTATTTATTTTTAGAGAGTGGGGAAGGGAGGGAAAAAGAGAGGGAGAGAAACATCAATGTATGGTTGCCTATTGCACGCCCCCTACTGGGGACCTGGCCCACAACCCAGGCATGTGCCCTGACTGGGAATTGAACCTGGGACTCTTCACAGGCTTGTTCTCAGTCCACTGAGCAACACCAGCCAGGGCTATAAGTTTCAATATATTCATAGTGTATAGGATATAGCTGTTTATTCAAGCAAATATGTCAGTTGAGGCAAATTCCCTAATATATTAATTACAGATTAATAATGGACAAACTACATTTGACTACCATTTTAACTGAGGGTGTGTTATTATGCAATGTAAAAGTTTGAGAGAACTGTGTAAATTTAGCAAACTCCATCTTCCTCTTTTTTAAGCATTTCAATGAATGTTTAGGTATAATTACCACCCAGATAATAGAACAAAGCAGAAACATAGAAACAAACAATAGCAATTCCAGATACAGATTCCTAAATTTTACAGCACATACAATAATAATATTATTATATCGTAGCACAAAAATAAATCAAATTGACTTAGAAACAATCTGAGTCAATTCTACAATAAGTATTTATGATTGTTACATAGACACAGATATCAGGAAAAATATTGCTGCGTTGAAGGCAAATATCCATTGTTTGTTAGAATCAAAAAGCCCATCTCTACTCCCAAGGGAGAGGGAAAGACTGACAATTTTTTTTTAAGATTTTATTTACTTTTAGAGAGAGAAGAAGGGAGGGAGAAAAAGAGAGAAAGAAACATGGATGTGTGAGATGTGTGAGAGATACATTGATTGGTTGCCTCTCACAACCCCCCAGTTGGGGACCTGGCCCACAACCCAGGCATGTGCTGTGACCAGGAATTGAACCAGTGACTTTTTGGTTTGCAGGCCAGCACTCAATCCACTGAGCCACAACAGCCAGGACAGAAAAAGCTGACTATTAATAGGTGTCACCTACAGAGGCACAGCTGGTGGAATTCCATGCTTAATGAGGACCATGGCTAAAGTCATGGACCTAAGAACATTAGCCCTGGGCCCATCATGGAGGCAAACATAAAATGGATAAGACTTCAATACCAGCTCAACAACATACTATTGACTGACCTTTACTGATGTGCCTTTGCTCCAAACTTAAACTGCAGTATTCACCAATAACTGCTACTTCTGACTTACACTTTTAGGAATGTGAACCTAGAATCTACTGCTAAAGATGAGTAACAAGACGGTTAAAAAAACAGAATCCAGTATTTAAATTTTCTCTTCATGGGTGTTAAACCATGAGGAAATTTGTCATTGAATAACATGGGTGTTATTCATGGAATAGGAAATAAGGTGTCTCAAAAAAAACCTATTAAAAATTCTTAACTTCTGTCTAAAAGAGCAAATTACATGTGGGATCCTTACCACAGTAGAGAAGTTTTTCATCGGATTTATCCTTACAGTGAGGAACACCATCACACGTGAGCTGGTAGTCAATGCAGTCTCCATTTCCACATTCAAATTCTGAATAAAGGTTGCACAAGGAATTTTTAGCTGAAAAGAAAAACATCAAGGATTTTTTATGTAATAACAAAAGTTTTTTTGATACCATAACAATTGTTTTCCTTAATCTTAATTATAAAAATAGACTAAAATTGATCTTAATATAAAAAAATAAAGGGCAATAGTTCACAACATTTTGTTATAAAGATAATTAAAAGGCACATATTTTTGGTTGTTTGTTTTTCCCACTCTGTAAAACTTTGGAAGTTACCTGACTTCAGTTTTCTTTAATGCCTGTCTGTGCATTTTTGTTAACATTACTTGATGACTAAGTGTACGGAGAGAAGGAAGGGCTTAATTATGGGTGACTATATTTGTGTACCTTGGTTAGCAGTCTTTACTAAATTTAATCTTTATTGTATTTTTTCCACTACCATTTAGTCTCCTTATGCTCCTCCCTGGCAATCATCACATGTTGTCCATGTCCATGAGTCTTTTTTTCCTTTTTGCTACATCCCTCTACCTGCTGACCTCCTCCACCCACTAGCTGTCATATCTCTCCATCTATGAGTCTGTCTCTGTTTCCCTTGTTACTTCAGTTTGTCTATTAGATTCCACAGATAAGGGAAATCATATGGTATTTGACTTTCACTGACTGGCTTATTTCACTTAGCATAATGTTCTCCAGGTTCATCCCTACTGTTTCAAAGGGTAAATGTTTCATTTTTACAGTATAATTCTATTGTATAATTGTCCCATAGTTGTTTTATCCACTCATCTATTGCTGGACACTTGGGCTGCTTCCATATCTTCCTTATTGTAAATAATGTTGCAATGAACATAGGGATACTTATGTTCTTTTGAATTAGTGTTTTGGGTTCCTTTGGAGATATTCCCAGAAGTGGGATTGCTGGGTCAAAAACCAGATACATTTTTAATTTTTTGAGGTGTCTCCATACTGCTTTCCACAGTGGCTACACCAGTATGTGTTTCCAGTATGAAAGGGCTCCCCTTTCTCCACATCCTCATGAGCACTTGTTGTTTGTTGATTTATCGATAATAGATGTTCTGACAGGTGTGAGGAGATATCTCATAGTGGTTTTAATTTGGATTTCTCCAATGATTAGTGACATTGAGCATCTTTTTATATGTCTATTAGCCATCGGTATGTCCTCTTTGGAGAAGTGTCTATTCAGGTCCTTTGCCCAATTTTTAATTGGGTTATTTTGGAGGGTGTTGGGTTTTGAGTGTACTTAATAAATTTTGGATATTAACCCCTTATCAGATGTATTGGCACATATGTTCTTCCGTTCTATTGGTTTTATTTTTATTTTGTTTATTTCTTCTGCTATGCAAAACCTTTTTAGTTTGATGTAGTCCCACTTATTTATGTTTTCTTTTGTTTCCCTTGCCTGGGGACACATATCAGATAAAATACTGCTATGAGCAATGTCCAAGGCTTTACTGCTTATGTTTTCTTCCAGGATTTTTAAGGTTTCTGGCCTAACATTTAAGTCTTTGATCCATTTTGAATTTATTCTTGTGTGTGGTTTAAGAAGGAGGTCTAGTTTCATTTTTCTGCATGTATCTGTCCAATTTTCCCAACACCATTTATCAAATAAATTATCTTTAGCCTATTGTATGTGCCTGCTTCTTCTGAAAATATTAATTGACTATAAAGGTGTGGGTTTATTTTTGGGCTCTCACTTCTGTTCCATTGATCTATGCGTCAGTTTTTATGCCAGTACCAGTCTGTTTTGATTACTATGACATTATGGTGTAGTTTGATATGAGGTAACATGATTCCTTCAACTTTTTTCTTCCTTCTCAGGATCACTGTTACTATGTGGGGCCTTTTGTGGGTATAAATGTTTGAAATATTTGTTCTAGTTCTGTGAAATACTTCATTGGAATCATGATAACAGTCCCATTCAATTTATTGATTGCTCTGGGTATCGTGGACATTTTAATGATGCTAATTCTTCCTATCCATGAACACAGTGTATGCTTCCACTTATTTGTATCTTCTTCAGCTTCTTTCTTCAATGTCATACTTTTCTGTGTATAGGTCTTTTACATCCTTGTTAAGTTTATTCCTGGGTATTTAATACTTTTTTTGAAGCAATTGTGGATGGGATTGTTTTCTCAATTTCCCTTTCTGTTAGTTTGTTATTGGCATATAAAAATGCAACTTATTTCCAGATATTAATTTTATATCCAGCTACTTTGCTGAATTCCTTTATCAGTTCTAGGAGTTTCTTGTTGGAATCTTTGGGTTTCTCTATGTATAGCAAATAAAGACAATTTTACTTTCTCCTTTCCAATTTGGATGCCTTTTATTTCTTTTACTTGTCTGATTGCTGTGTCCAGGACATCCAGTACTGTGTTGAATAAGAGAAGTGAAAGAGGACCTCCCTGTCTTGTTCCCGATCTTAAGGGGAACAACTGTAGTTTTTACCTGTTGAATATGATGCTGTCAGTGGCTTTGTCATATATGGTTTTTACTATGTTTAGGTATGTTCCCTTTATTCTCACTTTGCTGAGAGTTTTGATCATAAATGGTGCTGGATTTTATCAAAAGATTTTTCAGCATCTATTGACATGATCATGAGCTTTTTATCCTTTGTTTTGTGTACGTGGTGAATCAGATTTATTGATTTATAAATGTTGTATCAACCTTGCATTCCCAGAACATTGGTAAATCTCATTTCATCATGGTGTATGATCTTTTTGATGCATTGCTGTATTCAGTTTGCTAATATTTTGTTGGTAATTTTAGCATATATGTTCATCAAAAATATTGGCCTATAATATTAAAAATAAAATCTTTAAAAAGCCAGTTAAATGTTCTCTGTACATACTGGAAATGTTTTTGTGTTTTCTTATTGGACCCTATTATATATTCTTCAGTACATAGAACTGTTCAGTACATAGATGTCTCATTTTTGAATACTTGCTTGACTTGATTTATCCGGCTTAAATCTCACCTCCAACTGGTCATCCTCCCCAACTAACTTCAGAAGAAATCTCTGTAGCAGCTTCTATCATTCAGAAGTATTTAAATTGCTAAAAATATTGTCATCAGCACCTGCTTTATCCATAGTGGTACCAAGTAGCAATGTTTTCTTCCTACCACACATTACTAGCACCTGTTCTTGAAATGCACAGAATTCTGTGGGATGAGCTGAACAATGGTAACTCACAAAGCCTGCGCACCAGATGTTTATGGGTTCCAACTGGCCACTGCCATATTGTCCCACCTCTTAATCTCAAGATTTTTTATTAGAAATTAAATGTCTGAGCTTTCGTGTGGTTTGCCCAATTTGTGAGCCCTGGCCACAGCCACAAAATACAAGAAAAGTCTCTACAGCTAGATTCATCATTGGAATGCTAGTATGTGGTCCCTGTTTTAGAAAGATTGTTCTTAGGAAAAATAGACTTATTTTTTTCCTTAAAAGTAGGTTTACTAGTCAACTTTTGGAATCCGATATTTTTCATTGTATTTTGTGTTGCTTGCTATCTTGTGCTCATTTCATTGCTTGTTTAATAATTGAATGGTAAAATTTAGTAATATGGATTATGTTGGAACTAAATAGAAATTATTTATCTCTACTAATAAAAGAAACATAGTTTAATTTTGTAATTTTATGTCAATTTCTTTTTCAGCTTTATTTCAAGAATATTAAGTTAAACAGCCACTAATACTCTAAAGTTTCCAGGGTTTTATTTGTTTATTATTCTTAGAATTTAACTAATTTAAACAGAATATCTATCTATTATCTATCTACCATATTTTTTAGACTATAAGACTCACCGAACCATAAGAGGTACCTAGGTTTTAGAGGAAGAAAATAGGAAAAAAAAAAAAACCCACTCTACTGCTGCCCCTGCCCATCCCCCTCTCCAGTGAGCCAGGTAAACTACATTCAGACTATAAGATGCATCCCCATTTTCCTCCCAAATTTGGGGGAGGAAGTGCGTCTTAAAGTCCGAAAAATACGGTATCTATCTATCCTCTACCTGCCTATCTATGACACAATGAACTCCTTAAATAATAGCAACACCCTCCAAAGATAGTTTCTTTCTGTTTTTTTTTTTCTAGGTGCAGTCTTAACTTCACTGGCCAGTAGATAAAGTAAAATGCCAATTTAGAGAAATTAACAAAGAAATAAAAAATATTATCAACTTCAAAGGAATAAGTATTAAGAAGGGTGTCAACATTACCTTAGGTCATGAACTGAACAAAATTCAGTTACTTACTGAGAGTCTATTTACATCCCCATTTTATTTAGTCTATTTTCAATATGTCCTATTTAATATTTCATTTCCAATGAAAACTAATTGCTATTATGGAAAAATTCCATTTTTTTACTTTTATAGGAATTATGCTTTAGAGGGGAAAAGAAAAAAAATATTCACAATAAATATGTTTTATTATGCCAAGACAAACACCGTATGGGCACAATTTGTGCTTAGGTATGTTAATTTGATGAAACAGTATTAACTATTTTATCCATCTCTCTGGAAACAAAAGTGTGATTCAGTTGTCTTCTAATTCTTTTATCAGATACTTACTTTATCTAATTCTATTTACTATTCTTCTTTCTGTTATGGGTGTTGACAAGGTTAACAATGTGGTGTAAAATGGAATTATATAATCTTTTTATTAAATGTTATGACAACACATGATGTTCCCTTCTTTGCCCTCAGGGAGAGGTTAATAAATGGCCTCTCCTCATTTTAGCACTAACATTAACATTCATGGACTGCTCTGGGTGAACTAATTCAGATGATGACATAGATATGCCAGAAACATCATCTTTCCCTACAGATGAATCTGACAAGAAGTAGATGAGAATTACTTCCCAGTCTCTCTGCTCGACCACAAGATTTCCATATGAATGCCAGATGGATACAGGATGCTTTTATAAGGGTTTGTCAGCTCTGAGGGATTTACCATCACTGTACAGTTTCATGTGAATACAACCATGCTTGTTTAAAACGATAGTTTTTGGTCTGATTCATTCCCTCTCAACAGAAACAGGTGGCTTAGCAGAGACAGATGTATCTAATCTATTTGTAGCAAGGACACACATCCACCGTATACAAATAAGCTTTGCTGTTCTGACCACAGACATGGCTTTGCTACTGTAGTGACCTGTGAGAGAAAGATGAGTGATTCTAATTCACGGCTAACACTCCAGGCTTACAGATGGCATCAGATCCAGACCATTTCAGCTGAAACCACAAAGGCAAAATGACAGAGAGAGTTTAAGCAATTGCCTAAGCAATTCAGGGAAGTGGTAGATGATAAATAAATATGGGAATTTGTGGTCTGAATTATTGAACTTGGCTATTTTCAGTTAAAGTTCCCTGACCAACTGCATCATTCTCCCATTTACTTTGGTGCAGCTTTAAATAAAAGTCTTGCACTGATTTTGCTAAGAGGTGCCCTTTTGGGTTGTGTTACCAATTTGTAAAGTGAGAATATATGTTTAAATTCTTGTATTAGGTACAGTAATTTCCAAGGTACACAAAATGATTTCAAAGTACTTATATTAAAGAGTAGGTAAGACGATCTTCTTGGTAAAAGAAAAAAAAAGACTAAAAACAAAGATGAAAAATGCTTATAGCCTCTGATACTTATTTTTATAATGTAGACACATCCAGCTCTTCTGAATTTCTAAGATAAAAAGGTGTGAGATGAAGATATCAATGGAGAAAAAATGTTAGAAGTGACATGTTCTGAGAGAGAGTCCACCAATTTTCAATAAGATGCTTCTTTCCCATCTTCCTCATACACAGAACATCTTATTATTAAAGAGAAATTAACCTTTTTTATGTTGCTGGCCAACATTTTTTTGCAACATTGGACACTCGAACCCTTATTTATTTTAGTAAGTTTTTGAAACTTAGTTGTTAATACGTGTATGTACTAATTGAAGATTTTAATGCCTTTGGGAGGTATAAACATCATGCAAGGCTGCAATGTCACGGTCTTAATTAACAGTTGGAAATGATTACAAATAAGCTGCAGGAGCCATTGTCTCTCATTTGCATACAGTGACAGACCATTAGTGGTTTTACTACAAGGCTACGATCCCAGGCTGTATACTTGTTTATTTTAGCTTTGACTAATTTTGCTGTTGATCGAACTTTCAAAGTCCTACCAAGTTTTCAGATGATCACTGTGTACAGGTATTTCTCCAGCTAGCCCAATATCTTCCAGTCCATAATCAGTGACACCATTTGTCGCTGTTTTGGTTAACATTATCAACCACATGTTGCTATTACAAAGTATAGTGAACTGGGTTTTTTCAAGAATGCGCAGATAAGCCAACTGGGCCTTTAATGTTGGAGGAGAGTAAAACTTCAAGAACATAGTAAAGCAAAGCCGATGTCCACGTGCACCATTTTGAACAATGTGTCATCTCACATTTGGAATCTTTTTACTTACCCACACATCTGTTGTCATCTAGCAATATTCGATCTCCCCTGCAGGAACAATTCACTCTCCCATTAGGAGTTAAAAGGCACAGGTCGTGGCAACCTCCATTCAACAAAGCACATGGGGAAAGTTCACCTGCAATGAGAAAGCCTTATTGGTAATACGTTATATTGAATTCCTATTCTATATTTAGACATAGATTAACAGGAAACTGTGAGACTGCCTCAATCTCTAAACAGAAAGAAAGAAAGAAAGAGAGAGAGAGAGAGAAAGAGGGAGGAAGTGAGGGAGGGAGGGAGAAAGAAAGCGAAGAAATCACCCCACACAAGAAAGATTCAGGACTTTTGAAAATCTAGACATCCCAAAGAGCATTAGAAAAATAGGTAACCCAGACGACTACACGGTCTAACACATTTCTCCAGGAACCGTAGCACTGGATGAACTAGAGCCACCAGAAACCACACCAATACTACAAAGAGCAATTTTATAGGTATTCCAGTGATTAAAAAAAATGGAAGCCCAGGCGCAAAGCTGCTTATCACAAGGTAATATAGTATTTTCAAGGCAGCAATTTGATTTGAATTTTCAAAGATATGTGGAGTGAGGGAGAATAGAATTCCAGAAACAAATAATTAAAAGTGAATTGCTTCTCATGATAAATTAAGAACCACAGAAGTTTTACCTTAAATCTTTTAGATAATTTGAAAATATTGAAATGTCAAATCCTAAACTCATCTCTAGAAACTTTAACAAAACAAAATCCAACTAAATATCACTAAAATACGTAGAGACGAATAGGTAGACATTTCTGTTTGGACAGAAAGTAGAAGGCGAGAAATATTGTGTAACGTCAACAGGAGCAACTCCAGCTGTATCAGTGCCATTGACACAATAAATTTGCTTATAGTGGTGAAAAAAATAAAACACAGAGAAATTTTTGAAAGATTATATAATTAAGAAACATTTGTTTTCTATTGTAACTTACAGCTATTGGTGTCATTGGCAACAGCTATGATTCCCATAGGCTGGTGTGGAATATCGGAACGGAGGACTTTTGTGTCTCCTCCTGTGTACTTGTTAGAACGCAGGATAGCTCTTCTTCCCCAGTCTGACCAGAAGATGTAATTGTCATAAACAGCCAAGCTGAGGAAAGTCCCTGGCCCAGATTTGACAATAACCTGAAATAAATTAAAATACATATTTTTAAGATAAAGTTATGCCTATAGCCACATCTATTTTTGCTTTAAAAAAAGGAATTAAGATTAGTTGGATTTAATCAAAGGAAATCTTCAGGAAAAATGCATTTATTAAGTGTACTATTATAATGTTTTTTAGAGTTATTTTAAATATATTCATTATCCTTATCTTTCACAATATATTTTAGTTAATATTTTAGTGTATTTCTATTTCCCACTGAGCTAATATGCAAGAAGAGATGATAAAAAGGTCACTAATTAATGATCTCAGCTTTCACTTTAAAAAACCAGAAGAAATAAGTTTAATCCAAAGTCAAATAGACAAAAAAATATTAGAAGAGAAATCAATGAAATAAAAAACAAAAAATAAAGAAAAATCATTAAAATGAAAAATAAAGGATGAGAATAGTACAGTAGATTATACATAATGATCAAGTGGGGTTTATCCTAGGAATACAGAATTATTTAGCATTTTAAAAGTCTATCAGTGTAATTCACCATTTTAACAGTCAAAAAAGGAAAACTCATATGAAGATCTCAATAAAAGCAGAGAAATTATTTGATAGGATCTAATATCCATTTGTAAAAAAAGAATGCAAAACAGAAATAAATCTAGGAGCAAGAAAGAAACAATCACTCTTACTATTTCTAATTAACATTGTCCTGGAGCTTCTAGCCAGTATAATTTTAAAAAGTAAACAAAAATAAATGTAGCCAGACTAGGGGGAAGATTTCAAATTATATTTGTTTTCAGGTGACATAATCCTCTGCATAAATGTCAATAGAACCTGCCAAAAAAAAAAAAAAAAAACTGTTTAAACTAATAAATTTAGTAAGATTGCAGGATGCAAGGTTGCTATAAGAATTTCTATACAGTAGTAAGAAACAATTGAAATTTAAAAATTTTACAACAGCATCAACATGAAATACCTAGTAATTACATAAACATAAAATATTATTGCCCTGGCTGGTGTGGCTTAGTGGATTGAGTGCCAGCCTGAGAACAGGAGGGTCTCTGGTTCCATTCCCAGTCAGGGCACATGCCTGGGTTGCAGGCCAGGTCAGGTCTGCAGTCGGGGGAGCTTGAGAGGCAACCACACCTTGATGTCTCTCTCCCTCTCCTTCTCCCTCCCTTCCCCTCTCAATAAATAAATTAAATATTTAAAAAAACATTATTTATAAGAACCTGAAAACGATAAAACATTGTTCAAAGAAATTAACAAAATCCTAAATAGTTATGATATATATATATATATGGTTTTGAAGATTCAGTATTGTTAAGATGTCATCTCTCTTCAGATTAATAAATTATATCTAATCTGAATAAAAGTCCTACGGCCATTTTCAAGAAATTGATACACTAATCCAAATTTTATGTGGAATTACAAAAACCTAGAGTACCAAACACAATGACCAAAAAAAGAAGTTGTAAAACTAACACTACCTTATTTCAAGACATTATAAGTTTGCAATTATTAATACAATGTGGTTTTGGAAACAATTGAGAAGTTACATCAGTAACATAGAACAGAGAGTTCACAAACAGGCCCACATGTACATGGATAACTAATTTTTGACATAAGTACATAGGTTATTGAAACAAATAGGATTTTTTCAATAAATGGTACTTCAACAACTGAGTATGCATATGCAATAAAACTGCCATCCATATACAAACATTGACTAGAAATAAATCATAGCCCTAAATATAAAATCTTAAGCTATAAAACTTCCTAACAAAAGCATGGGAGAAAATCTTTACAACGTTTAGTTTGGCAAAGATTTCTTAGCATAATGACTCCAAAAATGTGATCCATTAAAAAGAGTGATAAATTGAACTTAATCAAAATATAAACTTTTACTTTTCAAATGACACTAGTAGGACAATAAAAAGATAAGCCACATACTATACAAAATATTAGTCATAACCTTGTAGTATAGTTTAATATCATGGATGAAACCAGAGGGTATTATTCTAAGTGAAATAAGTCAGACAGAGAAAGACAAATACAATATGCTGTTACTTACATGTGGAATTTGAAAAACAGAATAAATAAATGAACAAACAAGAAAGAAACAAACTCATAGATACAGAGAATAAATTGATGGCTGGCAAATCGATGGGGAGTTGGAGGAATGAGTAAAATGGTGAAAAGGATTAAGAAGTACAAACTGTCAATTATAATAATAATCACAAGGATACGAGCTACAGAATAGGGCATGTAGTCAATAATGTAATGACTATATGTGGTGTCAGGTGGGTACCAGTCTTTTGTGAGGTATATAAATGTCCAATCACTATGTCGTATACCTGAAACTATTATAATAATGTATGTATTATGTTATTGAAAAATAATTTAAATAAATAAAAATTTAAATAGGCATTTAAATTAATTTAGTTAAATTTTGTTACTACAGAGAAAAATTGAATTGTCATAATATCCAGCCATTTCATGTCTGGGAATATAGCCAAAGAAAATGAAAACACTAACTCAAAAAGGTATCAACACTCCCAGTTTCATAAGCATTATTTACAATGCCCATAAAATATAGGTAAATAATGACATGCTACCATTGGCAACAACATGGATGGACCGTGAAGGCATCATGCTAAGTAAAGTTAGAGAAAAACAAGTACTGTATGATGTCCTTTGAATACGGAACCTAAAACAAACACACACAAAAATACCCAAACACATAGAAAAAGAGATCAGACTTGGTTATCAGAGGTAGACAGTGAGGGAATGGGGGCACTGGAAGGTAATCGAAGGTACAAAATTCCAGTTATAAGGTAGATAACTAAGCACCAGGGGTATAATGGCGAACACGATGACTATAGCTAACACTGCATGTGATATATAGAAAAGTTGTTGAGAGTTAATCCTAAGAGTTCTTATCACAAAAAATCATTCGTCTTTTCTTTACTTTCTACTGTGTCTATATGAGAAAATGGAAGTTAGCTGACCCTATTATGATGATCATTTTGGAATATACAAGGTGGTGTAAAAATAGGTTTACAGTTGAGAATATGAAAAACAGTTTATTACTTTATTATTATGATTATTTTTAGATTTTTATTTATTTATTTTTAGAGAGAGGGGAAAGGAAGGAGAAAGAGAGGGAGAGAAACATCAGTGTGTGGTTGCTTCTCTCAGGCCCCATACTAGGGACCTGGCCTGCAACCCAGGCATGTGCTCTGGCTGGGAATCGAACTGGCATCCCTTTGGTTTGCAGGCCTGCGCTCAATCCCTAAGCTATACCAGCCAGGGAATATTCCTGTATTATTGTTATTAATTATTGTGTTATTTCCCACGCAAACAACTGTAAACCTACTTTTGCCCCACCCTATATGTAAATCAAACCATCATGCTGTATTCTTTAAACTTATACAGTATTGTATATCAATTATTTCTCATTAACACTCAGAGGAAAAAGAAAAATGAAACAAAAATAAATAATCACTGCATTTTTATTTTGTATATAAGAAATTTCTATCATGTAAAGCCATCTTTCTCAAACTTTAATATGCATGCACGTCATTTTGAGATTTTGTGAAAATTCCAATTCTGATTCACTGGGTCAGGAGTAGAACCTGAGAGTATTTATTTCTAATAAGCTTTCCAGGTGTTGCCAATGTTGCTGATTTGGAAATTGATTTTGAAGAGCAAGAATTATACTGAAAAGTATAGAAAATTTATAATCTTACCACACCAATATAATTACTCATCACTTTGGATTAAGAATGTGCATTTATTTTTGTATTTTTACAAATTAGTGTCAGTGTACGCTATTGTGTTCACTTAAAAGTAAGTTGGTGGGACTTCTGGTACCAGCTAAGATGCTGCAAACCCACTACCGTCTATCTATCTCACTGATTATGGCTTCTGACTGTAATGTGGGAACAAGGGAAGAAAAACGGTAAAAGCAGGCTGAGTAGCAGCAAGGAGAAGAGTGGGAGGGGACAGAACAAACCTATTTTTACCGTCACCGAATCTATTTTGCCTACATTGCATTCAGTGCCACTTGATCACTGAATAGGTTACAATAAGTGTGCATTTGCTGTTTACTCTCAACAGGTGTAGTTTCAGTGCCCTTCGTATTCCTCAGTAGTTTTCCGAATGCACAGACTACAGAGAGCTGGCAGCTGCCCTGGGTTTGCTCTCCAAACCAGGCCCAAGGAGGGGCTGAGCAACACCCACAATTTAAGTGTGCTTCTGAGTCCTGAGGTTTTTGTAGCCCAGCCGGTTACATCTCTACTCCTGCTGACGCAGAGACTTGGGGATAAAGCAACATTAAGCTCAGTCTACAATTGCGCATAAGGCTTTCATGGGGTACGAGAAGTTCAACAGGGAATCAAACTGAACCCCAGACATCTCGTTTCACGGGTTAGAGTTCCATGTGAAACAGAAAAGTGAAATCCACTGAATCACACTTTCTCATCTCCATGTTAAAATATTTTTATCATAAGTTCACAAAGACTGCAAATACTGCACCTGGCAAGCCTAACCACCATCTCTATTTACAGGGCGGAAAGCTTTGTAATAATAAATTACACTCTATTGTGTGATATGGTAATGCACGGTTATGGCATAATTTCAAAGCGCTTTCACCTTAACCTATAAATAGCTTCCTGTTTCAAAATAATAATTCACATTCATTTAGAAAATTCATTTCTTGACATAGTCACTTAATCTCATGTGCCCCCATAAATAGACTATTAAATTGGTGACGGCACATAGACTGGAAGTTATGCGTCGAGAATTTAGTCTCTAATCACATGCGTTTTCCATCTTGGAACTTCACTGATGCCTTATTACTGGAAGTACTGGAACTAATCAAGGAATACAGAAATATTCAGTTTTAGAAACCAAACAACATATTTCCAATGCCCAGTTGCTAAATGTAAAACCAAATAATGTAAAAGGCAAGCAAACAGAAGGCTTCTGAACCACCCCAGATGATTGCCTCACTTATAAGATTGTAAATGATGTTTATGAGAAATGACAACTTGGCCCCTGCCATGGCCAGACGTGACAAAGTGTTACAGATAGCAAAGACACAACTGCAGATTGTAAGGACACAATTGTGCTTGCTTTAGCCTTGGAGAAATTGGTTTTGTGGTATATCAGCAATTTAAAATTGAGAAGTATTTAAGAATAAAAAGCTGTATTTATCTTGCCTGAGTGAGTTTGCAGAACAAATATAAAATATCTCAAACTCATTAGAACCCAGCAGAATTGAAAAGAACAACATTCACAGCAATCATTTTAAAGACTGCCTAAAGTGTAAGAGGAGTTACCAGGCTTTTTAGAGAGGCAAACCCTTCATAGAGGAAGATAAGAGAATGAATTACTTTGATTTTACACTCTCTCCTTCTGACCTCTCAGTTGACCAAACAACCAAGAGTCAGAGGACAAGGGAGT
The DNA here is from genome assembly GCF_022682495.2 of Desmodus rotundus. Lineage (NCBI taxonomy): Eukaryota > Metazoa > Chordata > Mammalia > Chiroptera > Phyllostomidae > Desmodus > Desmodus rotundus. Next base: position 131,634,806 of record NC_071388.1, read on the forward strand.
CAGCTGAACACATAGCTAAGACTGTTGGGGAAAAAAGAACAAGTGGAGGAGGGTTGAGAAAAGATCTGGAGGATATTTCTGAAATAAGCAGGAGAAAGAACCCTATTCTAAGACTCACTGTTTTCCCTTAGATATGCTTTTTGGCTTCTTGAGACTCAGTCTCCTAATCTGTAATATGGAAGAGTAAAAGTAATGGCTTAGCTGTGCTCCTTTTTCAAGGAAGGAGGGATGACGGAGCATGCCCTAGGTCACACAGAAGACTGTTGAGAGAAAATGAACTGTAATGTTTCTGAAGTATTATAACCACTCCTGACTGGAATTTGACAAGGTTCTAACATTGTTATCTTGCATTTATATATGATTACAGTTATTAAAATTATAACATCAAAATTTCTGATTTAGTTTTGACTTGCATTTTCCTAGTAGATAGTGAAGCTGAGCATCTGTTCTTATATCTGTTGGACATTTGTAGGTCTTCTTTGAAGAAGTATTTGTTCAGGGAACCTCCCTCTTTTTAATTGGATTATTTGTTTGGTATTGAGATGTTTTGATACAGAGAGGTCTGATTAAGATAACTCTGATCCCTGGGGAGAAATAGCCAGGGGCCTAGGAGAAGGTTGCCTAGGCAACTGTGGGCAGTCTAGGATTGGCTGAGAACCTGAATGCCTCCAGAGCCAATGGAAATAAAAAGAGGGCTGTCTCTCTGGCTCAGAGAAAGCTCTCTGGCTCCTGAGCTGGCTCTCTCTCAGGCTCTGGCCCTGGCTGGGGCTCTCAGGCTCTTCTTCCTTGAGGACAGCTGGATGATCATGTTGCAGCTGCATTTCCCAACAGACAGTATTTTGTATGGGAAGGAACTGCTTTACTAAACAAATTAAAAGACATAAGTTAAAAAAATAGTAAAAACTACTATATGATCTGGCTGCATGATTATATATACTTTCATATACACATCTTCCTTACTATACATAGTTATCTTTTCAATCAAATTCACTGGAACATAATTTACATTCAAATTGAATTCAATGTATTTTTAACAATCACAATAATTTTGCACATACCCCTTCCCACTCCCAACTTTCAATCTCACACCCTTTTCCTTAGAAACAAATACAGTCATCAGTTTCTTGAGTGGTAAGGCCTTTTTTATAAAATGCTGTTCATTTTTAGAATTGCAAAATGTTTTTCACACTCAGGTTTGATTGTGTATAATTGTTAAAATGTACAAACATGTGTTAGAAATTTCTCCTAATTTAAAATACATCTAATTCAATAAAGGTTATTAGATAAAGTAGAAATTCAAAACAAAAATTTAACAAGAACACAAAAGTAAAAAGAAAGTGAGTAAAAGTAACATCCTTCTTATATCTGGATGTAAACATGTCTTGTATCTAATCTTCAAAATCCTTCAAAGTGCTCAAAATGGTCCGTAGTGCCTTGTTTGACCTGACGCCCTGTTAACTCCCAGGAATTAGCACATACTATTCCCCTTGCTCACTTGTTCTTCTGTTCTGGCCACAGTGGCCTTACAATTGTATCTCATACACTGTATTTTGACATATATAATGCATACTTTTTTGCCCAAATTTTTTAGGGAAACATAAGGATGCACATTATACATGGGTACTACTAATTCTGTATCTATATAAATGTTTAATTCTTTTATTTATGCATGTGCATTAAAAGTGTAAGTCTACAAAGCAATAAGAATATCTGTATGCAAAATAACACCCTGGAATACAATAATTGGTTTTGTTTCTAAGTATAAATAAATAAAAATTGAATTAAAAATTAAAATGAAAGATTTTTTCCCTAAAAGTCTGGGCCAACAATGTGGGTGTACACTGTACACGGGAGCATATTATACATGGCAAAAATATGGTATAACATACACATAAGGTCTTCATACAGGCTGTTCTTTATACCTAAGAGGATCTTCCCCATGGCCAGTTAGCTCACCTCTGCAAGAATTGGATTAAATATCACTTTTTCAATGAGGCTTCTCTTGAATCCCGTAGTATAAACTGTCTCCATCTACTGTGTCACACTCAATTTCCTTATGCTACTCTACTCTGTACCTGATAGGTTGACTGCTTTTTATCTATCTTCTGTTAGAACTTAAGCTCCCTGATGGTAGGGATCCTCATCTGTCTTGTTCACAGATGAATGCTAAGCACAGCAGAGCATCTGGCACATATTAGGCATTTAATATTTGTTGAGTGAAAGAATGAAGTAGGCAACTATCAAGAAAAGGCAAATCAAAGCCACAATGAAATATTACCTCACACATATTTGAAAGACTCTAAACACAAGACAAAAAAAAAGAAAAACAAGTGTCAAGGACGTGGAGAAATAAAACTCTGATGAGCAAGGGTGAGAAAGTGAATTGGTACAGCCCCATTGGCAAGCAGTAGATTAATTCTTCAAATGGTTAAATAGTTTCTATGTGATTCATCAAGTCCATTCTTTGATACAGAGAAATAAAAACATATGCCCACCCTAAAATTTGTGCATGAATGTTCATTGTAGCCCATAATAGCAAAGAAGTAGAAACAACACAAATGCCCAGCAGTCGATGACTGGTGAGCAGATAAATTCCCCTTGCTCACTAGTTCTTCTGTTCAAGTGTGGTATGTCTATAGGGACGAATATTCTTTGTAAGTAAAAAGAAATGAAGTACCAATTCATGTTATGACATTACAGAACCTTGGAAACATTATGCAAATGAAAGAAGCTAATCACAAAGGACCAAATATTGTATGATTCTATTTATAAGAAATACCCAGAATAGACAAATCTGTAGAGACAGCAAGTTTATTTATGCTTGACTAGCAATGGGGAAATGGAGGTTGAGGACTGATGGTGAAGGAGTACAATGTTTCTTTTTAGTGTAGTGGATATATTCTAAAATTTATTGTGACAATGGCTTTAAACACTATAAATACATAAAAAGCCATCTTATTATACAATTTAAGTGGGTGGGTTGTATGGTATATGAACTAAATTTAAATAAATATGTTTTTTAAAGAAGAGAATGGTGAAGACATGGATTGATTCCAGTTCCAAAACCAATGCCAGGGCCATTGGTTTGAACCACTGCACCATACTATCTCTATTACAAAAAAAAAAAAAGAGTAAAACACAATTTTTGTTTTTAAAGAACTAAAAACATAGGCAGCAACTTTAAAAAAACAATACATTTGATGGTTGCAATAGATCTAACTACAATGCGGGCTATACAAGGGCAACTGCAGGTGCTGAGCAATGCATAGTATGCAATTATGTAAACCAGACTTTGAAACTCTACAAGATGAATGACCTGGTTCTTCAGAACAGAAAAAAATTACAAAGCCTCCCAAATAACAGACAGGAGGAAACTCTACATTAAAGAGATTTAAGAGACATATTAGTTATTTGTAATATATGAAAATTATCTGGATTTCAATTCAAAGAAAGGCACAGGTCCAGGCTCGTGTATATAGAATAGTCTAAGGAATCAAAAAACAAAGTTAGCAGAACTAATAAGCGAGCTGAGTAAGTTCAGAGAATAGAAAGAACAGTTGAATTTTTATGTACTGGCAGTGAGAATTTGAAAACGAAAATTAAATAGGATAAAAAGAGGGACTCCGAGAGTCGTCTTTGTAGTCCAAGACCAGAAGAAGTATTTCAAATGGGAACAGAGCTGCAGCACGCTTGGGTTTTACAGCCTAACTTAAAACCAGTCATAGTGAGTGTTTCAGAAACATTGCTACCTGAAAGACCTAGTCATGTAATTCAGGACACATTGATATATTTTCCCTGCCGTATAAAAAGATAGCATTGCTCTAGGATTCGTGAGTTTCATTTTGTAGAGAAACAAACTGAGTCACTGAGAGGAAAACATTTTACCTCAGGATCTAAGGGAGATAAATAAAAAAGCAGCCAGAAAAAAATATGACAAACGCACCCCTATTTTCTTCTAATGCTTCATTGTATACATTATAGATAGATAGATAGATAGATAGATAGATAGATAGATAGATAGATGGTAGATAGATAGATGATGGATAGATATAGATATGGATATGGATTATATATATATATATATATATATATAGAGAGAGAGAGAGAGAGAGAGAGAGAGAGAGAGAGAGAGAGAGAGAGTCTACACATAAATAGAATGCACGTAGATTATTTATAGTCAACCATGATTGCTTATATGGAAACAAATGTTACTGAAGCAGGATTGTAAGAAGCTAGGAAAATTCCTTGGCAAGTGGAATGAAGAAACTGAGATACAATTAAACAATGCAGCAATTTATAGTTGGCTATAAAATTCAAGATTCTTTCATTCCTAACCAGGGACACTTAGAGGCAAATGGTTTACACATTCCAGAACTGGCAAGGGCAGACCCTCCTGGGTCTTGTTCCCTCTTAGGTGACATTCTTTGAAGGTGCAATGTACCTGAAAATGACCCTGACCCCTCTATATACTCATTTTGGTGAATCAGCATATTAAAGGACACACTTGGAAAACTGATAAATATTCTATTGAGATCCTCCCCTAAGATCTCCTCTAAAGTTCCTGCCTTTAGAAAACAGTTAAAAACCCTTAAGACAAAGGACCAAGTACATGTGGTCTCTCTTGAGCATGCCGGAACCTTCCCCCCTTCTCTCCTCCAGTTTGTATCTTTGCTTTCCTTCTCCTAAGCACTAGGGTTCCCGGGAGATTTGCAACCAGAGAGGCAGTAGGCAGCAGCAGCTCATCCCTGAACCTGCCTCCAAAGACTCTCCCTTTGCCTCTGTAACTTGTTTCTTGAGTCCATGCAGCTCAGGTGGCTCACTTCTGCTTCTGTGACTTTCTTTCTAAAAGGCATCCTTGCCTAGACTCAACTTTCCCATTTCCAAAGGGCCAAGGCAGTTTCCCCTAGGCTCACTCCTGTTGCTGTGATTTTGCCTATATCGTGTTAAGCCCTTCCTTTGTTTCACTGCCCCTAGCTTTAATAGACTTACTCTCAGAATCACCTAGGCTCATGTTGTGAAATCTTTATTGCATGGAGTCAAGAACCCACACATCCCAGACCATGCTGGGGCAAGCTTGCTCGGTCCCAGTCTCTTTTCTGTGACAATACAATTAATATACCTTATAAGAAAATTGTTTTATAGATATCTATTTTTCTGAACAAAAATTTTAAGACCTATACTATGACCCACAGCATAATTTGTCATGTAATAATAAAATACTTAAAAATGAGAATGTAAGAACCTTCTATTTTGTAACAATAGCAGTAATAATTCCTTTTACCCTTAAAATACATATATATTTTTTTAAATTAGTAATCTCAGAAAATGATAAAATGATGTCAACTTAGTACATGCCACACTATATGGGAAGAGTTTACTTATTTCTGTTTTTGTTTGTTTGTTTTAATTCTCCCAGAGTATATTTACTTTTAAAGAAATTCAATTTTAAAATAAAATTCTGCACATTTTTTAAAAAGTATAACAAAAAGTAAATAAACTTTAAATTAAGTTAAAAATAATAATCAGTATTAGTGTCTTTACTAAGATAATCACTTCTCAGTGTTTCTGACCCAATCAGTTACAGAGTATTTTTCTTGAGATAAGAAGATTTAAGGTTTTGCAAAACAAGAACAAGAAGCACAAATCACCTAACATTTGCAAATGAAGGAAAATAATCTTGAGTCAAATTTGTTTAAATATCTAAATAAAAATTATAGAATCCACTGAGTTCTTGTTCTGTTCCAAGTAGGGTATTTTCAGGTTTGATAACGGTCCCTCCCTCCTCGGAAGAAAGGGTAGACAGTGAGAAGCATATCTCTCAATCATGGCGAACTTGCCCTTAAGAAAACAAAGGACAATGGTATTTACCTGAAGCCATTAAGTCAACTACTTCTAAGTCAGTGTGTTGTTGGGAAGCCATCCTTTTTTTAAATGTAAATATATAACATTACCTTTAAAAATTGTTTTGACACTATTATTGATGTCCCTCATAGAGCCCCCTTTTGCTCACATTCACCCAGCCATCCCCCTTCAACCTTCACCACACTGTTATCTCTGTCCATGGGCTATGTTCATACATTCTTTGGCTACCTTGTTAACCAACTGCTATTAAATGATAAGCGAATTGACAAGTTCTTATTCCTGTGATTTTTTGAAGCAGACATTTCACCTCAGAAGCTGTTGGTCTAGCAAATTCTCACACTTGAAGCATTTAGCCCAAGGTTAGATTAAACTGAAAATAATTGTTACTCATTTTTAAACAGATTTACTACTAATGCCTCTTATGGTCTATAAATGAGATCTTTTGTAATAGAAAAAGGAAAAATGTGGCAGTAAAGGGAATGATTACCATTTTGGTAGTTATTTTAAAATTCAATGCTTTACTCTCTCTAGATGTTAATATGCATTTATCTATATTTCAAAGAGTGATACATTTTATTTCCTGTCCTGTGATTGATTTAATTAAGGACTTTAAATGTATATACTTCAGTCCCTCCATTTCTGGAGGCAAATAGGTTCCAAGACCCTCAGTGGATGGCAGGAACTGCAGAAAATACCAAACCCTACATAATCTATGTATTTTTCTATATGTATATACATACATACCGTTTAAATTTAATAAAGTTTAATTTAATGTATAAAATAAGCACAGTAAGTAATTAATAATAACTAATAATAAAATAAATGAGAACAACACAATCAGGATTACTTGAATAAGAGACAGTCAATACGACCACCCAAAGCCTACTGAGTTGCTGGTAGTCAGGGGTGGTCTGGACAGAGGGATGATTCACAGTCTGGGACAAAGCAAGATGGCATGAGAGTTTATCAGACTATTCATGATGGCACACAGTTTAAAACATACAAATCATTTGCTGAATCATTGGTTTCTGGAATTTCCCTTTTAATAATGCCAGGCTCTGGCTGGCTGCAGATAACTGAACCTACGAACAGTGGAATGGGAGGGCTAGAGCGACATTCAAATACTTTATACAACGCTATGCCCTGCTCTAATTTAACGTTGCCACAAGTCTTATTTCTTTTTCTTCAGTGTCATTTGCTCTGCATTTCAAACTAATAAAATTCATATTAAAGATGAAAGTTTGGATACATACTGTTTGAAGTAACACTATTATATATCCTCAAATTGCTCTTGTACTTTAGTTAACTGTTTAAACCTCATTTGGCTATTTCCATAAGTTAACATCAGCTTTTTCACCATTCTACTCACTAGAGCATAAATGGTATGAACACAAAGTTGTATTTTTTCATTTGCTTAGTTAAAAACACAGCATAACTTAGTAACAAGAAGATGTCAATGAATTATGAATAACTTCTGTGTAGATAAAGGTAATATAAGCAGCTCCCTTGTACCAAGCAGGTATTATGTTTTCCCACAAGGATTTATTTTAATTAATTTAAGTTGAATCATTAAACATTACAATTTGGAAGCTGCCCAAAAGATGACAAAAAATAAGCAGTTACAATTGTTCAAGGACATGCTCCGAGCTATTCAGCATATAAATTACCTTGTGGCATTCATGTTAGATAACAAAAATTTTAACTGAGTTTGGATAACTATGTGGTAGTTTTAATATCACACAAACGTTAACAGAGATCTTAAGCTTGGGGTGGGGTGTGGGGAAGCATATCTGGGGAAGAAGAGGGAGTTTTTCTTTTCTTTACACAAAAGAAAAAAATAAGAAAGAACTCATGGACCTGGACAACAATGTGGTGATTGTGGGGGGTCAGTGTGGGAGGAGGCAGAGGAGAGTAGGGGGGAATAAATGGAGATGGAAAAATTAAAGTTAAAAAATTAAAAAGAAAAAACAAAACAGAATAAGTAAATTAACAATATTTCTCAATGAATACATTTAAGACATTAGATAGATAGTAAAAATAAAACATTCGTAGATTATTAGGTCATAGCTTGTACATTAAAAAAATACAACTTCCTCTAAGTAACTTTGGTGGTTATCACAGTGTCACACAGTAACTTAACCCTCACCTTTTCACCTTAGCACTGATGCTTGGCTGTGGGCTGACAAGCGATGTATTTGTCCTTGGGATGTTTTCATAACAAGAACATTGTTGATCCTCTCAAGGAAAATAAAAAGTCCAAAACTAAGTATATAGATTTTAGGGTATAGAGGCAGGGACTATTTCTGCAACTATTTCTTGCAAATTACAAGTCTTGTCTGAATAATCACTAAGAACCCTTCTGACTCCAATAGCTGTATTATCAAAACTAAATGCTAACTCTTTCTAAGCAGATATAAAGCTTCATAATGTCTCAGGTGTGAGTTGTCCATATGGTCATAGTTGATTTAAGTAAATCAATGCATGCATGTTCGTATGTGAGTATATGTGTATGATTTTGTATTTTTGATTCAGGTATGTTTTCCAACAGATTAACTGCATCTATGTTAACCATACCATAACTTCTCATGTTTGAGTATACGTTATGTTTAGTCCAAATATTTAATAATTTTTTACTTTAAGTATTCTGTGTAACTATCAAGAAGAAAGGAGAGGGAACACTAAAGGGAAAAAAATATCCAAAAGAAAATACTAAAAAGATGAAAGAGTAGGTTCAGCATAGCAGGAAGGGGACATGAGAAAAGGCTTAACAAATATGAACAAGACTTGAAATTGGTACTCTTGATCTCTTGAAATGCAGTCTCTCTGTTAAGCCAACAAAATGTGTAAACTTTCAAGTCTCCACACTTTGTATGTTGCAAATGATCCAGGGAAATGCTACATCATCTTATAATTCAGGATTTAAAAGCCATGGAACCCATGGTTGTGGTCACTTGAGTATTTGTACTAATAGCGCTAGCTCCAATGTTTAGGGCACAATTCCTAACTCTAACCTTTGCTCCACTAAACAATTGCACTGTAAATTTTCCAGAAAATGCATTCATTCCCAAGACTTTCTTTCCTACTCCTTTTGGGAAAACTTTTACTTTCTTTGTGAAGATCTGAGGCAGAGAAACAAAACAAGGAAGCATGTAAACCAATTCAACATTGTTATCAGAAGGAAGTGCTCCATTTCCAGAGGGTGGCTACTCAAATTTGCATGAGTGTAGTTTCATAAAATATAACCATACCACCTAAATATGCAAGACTGTCAGAATCAAGTCACTCTTGAGGTCAAACATCCAGAACATTTTTTTTCACCATTTACATTCTAAGATCAGCTTCTAAGACCATCCATTCCTACTAAACAAATCCTTCCCACTTGCTGCTCCAAAATTCTCCAAGTAAGTGTTAACTAAGACACCTATTACACCATCCTTTATTATGATTGAGGTTAATTGTGGTATTTTACATCATAATATTTTGGATCTATAATATAATAGGGACTCAAGAAGTGGATAACCGCTGGGGGGACTGACAGTGGTTTAGACCAGTTCAGTTTTAGACAAACATTTACCTCAATAGTTGCATTTCAATCATATTACTTACTCATCTGATTCTTTTGCTTCCAAAAGAGATCATTTACACCTCAGCATAAATCCTACAAAAAATGATTAGACTCATGACAGAATAAATGTTTTTCTTTATAACTTAGGGGCATAGCATCCTATTAGGTAATTATTTTAATTATAAATGTCTATAATTCTGATTTTTGTGATAGCTTGTAATAGCTCAGAGAAAGAATAAGGAAATGCAGATGAAGTCTGTTATTATGTATTTACTCAAGAAAAAAAACTATATCCTGAATTTACAAAATCTAATTCATGTGAGTTAATGTTTTATTAAATCTTTTTTAAACAGTCCTTTGGGATGGACTGGAAGCAAGAAGAGCACTGGAATATCTCAATTTAAAAGTTATTACCTAAGGGTCTATATGGGGGGCTGCTTCAGAGATATCCTCCCATATTTGCCAATTTATTTTCTTCCTTTCTAAACTAAGCACTTGAAAATGAAGATAGAGAAGTAAAACATTGGGAAGCCCAGCTGTCTATGGGACATATGTTTATGTGAGTCATCACGCTCATGACCCATTGCAATAATAACTCAAAAGAACCGGCTCGCTATGTAATTTATTACAGCAGTATATCAGCAGGGCGAGGCCTCCAGGAACTGACTTAAGGCATGAACCTTGCATCATCGCCTTTATTTATTTCCTTTGTTTGCGTTTGATGTAAGAAGATAGAGTGGGAGGTTATGAAGTCGGAATTGAAAGTTTTGCATAATTTTCTAAGTGACTCTAGGCATTTAAACCAAGATAACATTATTAAAAGTTCTAACATTTTATTTACTATATTTGTTCACATAAGTTAAAAACTAAACAAGTCTTAAATATTACTGCTTTATAATGATGATTAATTTGCTTATTTAAGCATTTTCTTTTTACTTCTATTCCCCTTATAGGCAAAATAATAAATTTGATCTATACTAAATGAGGGAGTTATATGTATTTTTATTTTCCATAATTGGTGGTTTCCCTATTATAATATTTCACCAGCATGGTGGTTCTAGGGAGTGCATAGGATCTTTCTTGAGTAAATCATTTTTAAATATTTTAATCCTTAAATTTCAAAAACTTTTGTCATTAGTTTAACAGGTGAAGTATTTTACCGACTTATTCTATAGTGATCATTGGTAATTAAGTCCTTCTTTCACTGAATAAATATTTATTGAGCTAGGTAAATATTACTTCATTCATTAAATCTGTCTCATAAAGCTGGGCCTGTTTGATAACATAAGGTGATTTGTTGTCAAACCCCGTTCTCCATGGCCATTCTCTATCTGCCCGCATACCAAAGTCACTATTTCCCTCTCCAGAAACTCCAGGATTTAAAATTTTTTAATATATTTCAAGGAACTCTGCCATGTAATGTTTGAGGAGTGAATTAATACTTGAATTATATATTGCAGGTATCAATAATTCAGTAAAACATTTTGCAGTCATAATATTTACACTGTTGCTGCTAAAAGTATGGAAACGTTTTAGGAATAATCTTGGTTCCAAACCAGACCTATACTGGAATCTTCATTTTAATAATCTTAAGTTTATTTGAATGCACTTTAAAGTTTGAGAAACACTTTTTTTATGCAACCCATATCCCCAAAATAAGATCAACACATTTAAAATACACTAAAAATGTTAATGATTTTCTAATTAAAAAAAAACAAAAAAACAAAACTTTGGGGAAAAAGGTAGCAGATATATGAGGACATTCATTTTTATACAGATCAAGTCCTGATAAGATGGCATGTTGCTGAGGGAAGAACTTGGGCCATTGTGTCTCAGGAATGTGCTTTGATTTCCGACCTCAAATTAGCTAATCTTTCATCACATCAACTACTTCACTGGCAAATTACAATAATAATAATAGCTACTTTGGTGATAATTATGTTAAATGCAAAATAAAACCGTTAATCATCCACTGAAGGGCAGCTATTATTAAAAAACTTTTATGAAGCAGCTGAAACATACAAAGTATTGTTATAAAAACTTGTACATTTTTGGAGGGCCAGAATAAACCCAGTTTGTCACTGTCCCTGGTCCTGAATGAGTAGTCCTTGGGAAGGCAATATATTTCAAGCTTTTGTCACTTAAAAACTGTTGTGTTAGACTTGCCTTGCATAACACCTCAAGTACCCTCAGCCACACCTGGCTCTAGAACTCATGACCAATTTATTTTTTCCAGTTAACGTGGTGAATATTCATGTGGGCACAGTGCCCTTCCTTTAGGCCTGTGCCTGGAGCCTCTGGCCACTGCCTAAGATGATGGGAACTTAATGACTCCTGAATCAAATTGTGACCGACAGACAAGGGCCAACAGAAGTATTTGTCTCCTTTCCTTGCCACTGTTTGCCTTGAACAGCCCTAAAGTGTAATTGCAGTGGCCTCTCTGAAGATATCTCAGGAGTTAAAGCAATCCACTGAAATTGATAAAGAGAAGTTGCTAGCTACGTAGCATGCTTCTTCATACAGTCTCTCCCTTCGACCATCAATGAGATTCAAGAAAACACAATGGGACAGCTGATGGTGATTGGGAGAACCAGTGAGGTCCCAACATGCCTACTTTGAAGGGACTGAGGTGTCATTGTCCTATGTACAATATTGTATCTTGTATCTTGTATCTCTTGTATCTTCTTCAATAAATGTCTGTATTTTTCATAGTGTGTGACTGGATACTTTCTGGACAGACCTGGTATTGATCATACCCTGTGTAAACTCTTATTTATGTTTATAATATAATAGTAAATCCCAACTTTGAATATGCACAAAAATAAACTGGGAGCTTTAAAATTGAAACTCATGCCTTAGTCAGGAATATTGATTTAAATTGCTCTTGGGTGGGGCTCAGGCGTCATCAACATTAAGAAAAAACTCCCCAGGAGATTCTAATCTGCATTTGGTATTGAGAAAGCATTCTACATCTTCAAATATATTGTTGCCAAACTAAAACAAGTAAGTTCTTTTTCCTGCCCAAGGCAACATTTCTGGGATATTTATTTTTCATTCGACTACCAGGCCCTTTAATGTCTCTACCACCATTCAGCACCCCTAGAGGTAGAATATCTGGCCAGTTGATTAGGCCCAGCTTTCTGATTCTGCCCATAGAACCAGGTGATGTGATTTGACCCCCTTTCCTCACTGTGCTCAGCTCCATCTCCAAATCCTGGAAGTAAACAACGGGATACTTTAGTTCTCCATGTCTGGAATTATCATTTTGGCAGGTAAACAACTGATTATACAAATTTGCAGCTGCTACATTAGTGGTCATAGGGTTATATTTGAATCTTGGTGGAAACATTAGCCCCGATCTTTAGGACTGCTCGTTTTTGACAGGTCTTCCTTTCATGAATGTATCTATTCAGTTTTACTTGCAATATATAACATCAGTTAACATTATTCACATTTACCTCCACTTTGACTTATTATTTTTTGATCTTTAATAATCATGCAGTAACTCTGCTCATGTATCTCACTAACTTCATTTATTTTTAAATATCAACTTTTCCTTTTAATATTTTAAACACCTAATTAATATTATTGAATCTATTTTATAAATTAGTGGCTAACCATATTTCTTTTGGTGATTTGTTAGTATGTGCTAGTAGATATTATTCAGCATTTTGATTTTCACTAGCTTTTATATGCTCTCAAAACTACTTATCTAAATAAACTATCTTGTTACAGTAGCCTTTTAAATATTAGGACCATAGAAACATCTTTTTTCCTGTTAAACAGGTTTGTTCCCCTCAACTAAATAAAAATATTCTATAAATAGGTTGTCCCTAATATCTAGGCTGCTGGAAAGTTCAGGAATAAACTTATTCTTTTGTTATTTAGAGATGTACTGTACATGAGCTTTTATTGTAAACCAGTTAAATCATTTTTACATAGCTTAAATAATAACTAATCAATTTGAATCCATTTTCTGGCATCTACATGTGTTCAAGTGTCAAACATGAAAGAACATTCTAGATATTGTCTGAAACTTAAATTCACATTGGTTTCTGTTCATGTGAAACTAATAAGAAATACAATACAATCAGTGACAGAACAATACAAAAACCAATCAGGAATTCAGAGAAGATAAAAATTCATGTAAGGAGATTCAGGATTTCCTGAGTTTAAATGTGAGACTTCATAAGCAAAACTGATTTGAAACGCACGTGCTACCTTGTGTTTGCGAGCGTGTGTGCGCGCAGTGCGTGAGGGTACGTGTTGTGTGCAGAATGGCTTTCCTTACCTATCTGCTCTTTTCATCTTTGGATATAAACTTCTACAATGAGTCTTGGGGGGCAGGTGGTGGCTGGTCTTTTGGAAATTCTGGCTGATTCTAAAAAATTGAAAGCTTCCAAGAAATATTAAATCAATCTATCAGTATCAGTATCACATTCTGAAAGGACACCAGTTATTTTCTGGGTGAGTACACCAGTTGCCCTGGATGCTGACCGTTATTCTTCTCCAGGAACACTTCTCTCTTGAGAGCCCAGCATCCGTAACACTTTAATTTGCACGACTAACCAAGCTGAACCATCACTGAAATGTATGTGGACTTAAATCAAAGAGATTGTGTTAGAAATAAACAGCATCAACACTACTGCAATAGCGTTCTTATCTCAGCAAATAGGAATATCAGTTGTACAGACTCCAGAAAGTTACCTTGAATCACTGAGGCCTTCAAAATCACTAAGCTTTAATTCAGTCTTTTTTTTTTTTTAACTGCTGTTTTCTTTTTAGTTTTATTCAGAGAAAAAATCTTATAATTTCTTTTTTAATTTACCCATCCATTTACATTTACTCATTGCTACAGAAAGTATTTGCTGAATGCTGCAGTGGATGGGACTATGGACTACTTGATGTTGAAGATACAAAGATAAAAAACAAATTCTGTTACTTTACATGTTAGTAATTCTATAGAAGAGATGGTGAGGTAATTTATGATTTCTTCTAGTTAATATAATGTATGTTTATACAAATGTATATGTGTGTAGTAAATGTGGTTACAAAATTTTTAGTTTGGTTTATTTTTAAACTTTCTTTATTTAAGGGTAGTTTTATAAGATTTAGCATTTGTTACTAAATAGTGCCAGGTATCAGGTTGCATATAATAGCTATTTTAACTTCTGAAAATGCCCACTAATAGACAGAAACTACTAGTCCTAATTTACATTTAAAAAACAACTAAGACATGGAAAGATTTTTTTAAATGGCCCAAGTTTATTAAACATTGAGGTATGTTCAGAAAGTATCCAGTCATGTACTATGAAAAATACAGACATTTACTGACGAAGATACAAGATACGAGAAACATTGTACATAGAACAATGACACCTTAGTCCCCTTCAAAGTAGGCACCTTGGGACCTCACACAGTTCCCCCAATCACCATCAACTGTCTTGTCATATTTCCTTCAATCTCATTGATGGTCTGAAATCTCTTCCCTTTCAAAAGTGATTTTAGTTTTGGGAAAAGCCAAAAGTCACAGGGCACCAAATCTGAGCTGTAGTGGGGTCGAGTTACCTGGGTGATTTGATGTTTCTCCAAACAACTCTGTAGGAGATGTGATGCATGAGTGGGTGTGTTGTTGTGATGAAGCTGTCAATCCCCAGTTGCCTATAGCTGCGGCCTTTAGAATCATCTGAGTGGTTTCCACAGAGGAATGTTCAAGCTTAGTGTAGAATTTAATGCAGATTTGTTGCTCTGCCTACACAGCGATTTTGAATGTGATGGCCACACAGTGCACATGATCATTCAATGGGACCTACCGCCCGTGCTGACTAATACAGTAAAGTTGTCATTGTTCACGCATGCATATTTTAGTCAACTCTCCTTGGCTGGCATGTTACATTGAGGCCGTGCAAACTGTTCTGGTTATATTAACAATGCTGGACTTTTTCTGGACAGACCTCATATGTGAAGAACTCAAGTTTCAATTTCATGCTTATCTGCACAACCTAACCTTGTTCATTTCTGCCACATCATACCGCTCTTGAAAACAGAATGTTCTGGTCTGCTGCTAAGAATGTGTACGTGATTAAAATAACAAAGGTGTGGCATTATCATATTCAGCATACTAATGTATAAAAATATGGGCCCAGGGTCTGCTGTAGTTCAGTTTCACATAACCTATGGTAGAGTGATAGAAGGTTAGATTTGGAAGGTAATTTTAAGCCTAAATCAAAATGTGGAAATTGCATTTCAAAAATATTAAATTAATTCCTGAAAATCATGCATCTCTTGTCTCCAAAGTCAGAAATTAAAACAATTTTATTTCACACCAATCTCATATTACTTTTACTTCTGTTTTATTCTCACTCAGGCCCCTGTACTTAACATTGTCATGCTGGAATATAAACTTTATTGTATTCACTCTGTTATAACATGTATACATCATAGCTACAGATGATAAAATGTAGACAATACAGTCCACCACCTTATTTCCACAATCTTTATTTCTCTTAGATAGAAGATAATTGTTACAATGTTTTGGGCTCTAGTAAATCAAGTCACATTATGACAGGTGCGCACTGGAAGCAGTCACCTCCCTTCTCTGAGTTTTAGAAACATTTTGTGGTCCTTTTGTTTGATTGCAAGGGGTAGGGACGGTGTTTGGCTAGGAAATTAAGAAGTCGGGAACCAAGCATTTAGAAGTCCTGCAATGCACAGAGCAGCTGTGTGTCATGAACTGTCTGAGACTCAGCCTCAGTTTCAAGTGTCCTACAAGAGAGTCACAAATGTAAAACCTATTTATAATGATCTAAATCTAGAGATTAATTCATATATACGCACAGGAATATTGTTCTACATAGATTTACTATACAGTTCTTATTTTTCAGGGAATGAAACTTCTACATAAGTTGAGGAATAACTTATTTTGTTGAGAACATTATGAAGAACTTATTACTAGTTTTGGTAACCACATCACCCCAGACAGCACTACTGTCAGCGTGTGACTATCCAGTACGGCACGCCTGACGTGAGCCTGCCTCCGGAGCTATCCCACGTGTGATGAGTCTGTGCACAAGAGAAGGCACTGGATTAATTCCTAATGTTCTCTCCCAAATTGCTGTGCCTTTACATATTGGTATATATCCAATTTTTATTATAAATTATTTTATATATTTATTTTTATTATAATTTGGGTATTAAATTGAATTTTGAAAATTTATAAAGATAGATGTAATGACATTTTCATTTTAGAATAAGAATGAGGATATGACACAATTTTTTATTGAATGAAGGGGACATTAGCTCTAATAGAGTTGGGAACTATAATTGGCATTAGATATTAGACATAGAACATTAGACATTAATGTAGCCTTTCTGTGCTTCAGTTTCCTAATCTGTGACATAATATTGGATTACTACAGTTAATGGTGCAAAAATTCTGGTTCAATCAAATTTTAGGGCCTGCTCATGTTGATGTTGATTTTTTCATAAGATTTTATTTTTGGACAGAGGGCAAGGGAGGGAGAAAGAGAGGGAGAGATACATCAATATGTGGTTTGCCTCTCACGTGCTCCCCCACTGGGGACCTGGCCCGCAACCCAGGCATGTGTCCTGACTGGGAATTGAACTGGCGACCTTTTGGTTCGCAGGCCAGCACTTAATCAACAGAGCCAGGACTGATGTTGATTTTTAAATTTAAAAAAATTGCATTGTTAAATTCAAGTGTTTTTAGAAACTTTGGATAAAGTTTCTAAAAGAATGTCAGAAGTAAGAAATATCAGCAATTGCAATTTCTAGGAACATAAACAGCATCTCTTTTGGAAAACTTTTCTGTCATTAGGGTAGCAGATTCCTTCCAAGAAATGATTAACACTCACAGGGTAACTGCAGAGAGAAAGGCTATGACCACTCTGTCTTCACCCCTGTCAACATGCTGTCGTTACAGCCATTGGAACAACAGCAATGACACACACAGAACAGAAATAAAAATAAAACAGAATGAAATTATTGTCTGTTTCCCCCCTAATAAATAGATTACCTCAGAATATTCAACAAATACTCTAAACAAAAAACGCTTTCCTCAATAAATTTATACATTGGGCCTCTACACACATTAATGTAGTAATTAAAATTAGGAAAAAGACCAGACATTTATTATATATTTATTAATACAGGTCAGATTTAGATTATATACAATTGTATGTCATTATGACTTTATTCTAAGATAAAATAGAAAAGTAAAACCAAACAGTTTAACAGAAAAGAACCCTAGGAATAGATTTGTTAAGCTATACTCAGCAGGAACTAAAAAAGAAAAGTAAAATATACTTTTAAAAACACGTTGTTTTATGTTTTTGTTTTTGATATTTGATTTACTTATTAGTGATGGATTCCATAATGCTTCTATAATAAACTAATTGACTTCTAAATAGTATTTCCATTTTTTTCAGATCTCCATAAACACTTAAAGCCCATGACACACAATGTTTAAAAAGGTGGTTTTCTGATAAGAACAAAGCTATGGACTTGTTTCCATTCTGAAGACTTACAGTGTTCATGAGCATATTAAAGTCTTTAAGATGTGATGCAGTAAGTATGCCTCCCAGACTTTATTCCAGCCATAGTCTCAACAACGTGCTCAAATACAATTTAACTCCTCTGGATGGTCAAATGAAGACACACTGTACACACACACTTTGGGACACAATAGCATTGTACTGAGTTTATGGGCTCACAATACCTACCTTCACAAAACCTGTCCAAACTTTATCACGTAATTTATATATAAATTGCTTCCTTTTCATTGAAGGTACATTCTGAAATGTTTCAGCTTGTAATGTCTAGCTTCTTTCCAATCTGTCAACTCCCCTGGGCATATTTGATCTTTCTATTCCTAGAATTGTTCTCTACTACTCTCTGCTTCATCAAAAGTGTAAAATATATAACTACAAAAACAAACTGCTCTTTTCTGTAATTATTCATTCTCTGGATATTCCTTTACATTGCATTACTACAGTAATTTATAAGTTGAACAATAGTTTACATTTCTTCTTATATTTCATAGTACTCAAGGTTTTTCATGGAATATTTAAGCTTTTGAAACTATACATTTTACTTCCTAAATATCATTTTTTAACTTTGTAATTTTTACAGTGCCTTGTAGAATACATTCCCAAATGGAAAAATAAAAAAAAATGAATAAAAATTAATTATGTTGGTTCACCGACCTATTTGAAAATATATATGGATTAAATAGATAAAATCACTTTAGTATGGTTGTCCAAGGTGAACAAAATAGGATGGAGGAATGAGAATAATAGGACACACACACACAGGCTTCAAACAGATAAATAAACTGAAGATTAGAATTAACTCAACTGGATCCATGTGAATTTTTCAGATGAGAGCCTTTTACTGTCTATGAGAAATTAGAAAAAAATGTTATCCAAAATGCATTCTATGATTTCCAACTCTTCAACTCAACTGGACAGGCACAAATCAAATTAAGAATTGATATTGGACACTCTTTTGTACATACAAGTTAATTAAAAAGGCATTAATATGAAGTGCAAAGTCCTAAATATATAGGACAATATTAGTAAGATTGGTCCACTTCTCAATAGTCATCAGATAACAATTCCTACAATATTTTTCTTATTTCCAGAATATTTTATCAGAATAAATGGTATTTTTTATTCCAAGAGAAATTTCTTCCTTTTGTATCTTTAATCATAAGTCAGATTTCATCTTTAATCTTTCCTAAAGATAACAAAAGTTGACCTATCTTCTCAATTGCATTCTCAAAAATTCTCTGGTTATCTTAGTAATGGATTATAGAAACAACTGATTGATCACTAAAATAGGCAAATGAAAGTATAGTAAGTATTCAGAAATTCAGATCAATTAAAACTGAAAGTCAGGAACAAATATAACTTGTGTTCCAGTGGTCAAATCATGACTGAAGTACAGGAAACAGTGGGTGATCCAGAGTATATGGGTTAGTGGGTAATGCACGGTACCGACAACTGAGAACAGCATCCACGGAATCCGGACCACTAGCCAATGGTGAGATGACAACTTGGAACCCACAAACTTGCCTTTATCCAATAAACGTAATAAAGACAGAGAACACAAGATGGAAGAGAACAGAAGTTGAGTTTTGCATGCTACTTAAAGATAGGTTATATCCACCCATGAAAGAAATGTCAGTGTTTACTTTGCATTTTTTAATTAAAATGATCAGCTCTATCTGCACCAATGATTTTCAACCTTTCTCATCACATAGCACAGATAAAGTAATTACTGAAAGTCCGTGGCACACACACACAACATAATTTTATCCTCTCTGACAAAAAACAGTATAATTTTGATTCATTCATAACAGATGGCTATTACCGTATCAACTGTTGTCATTGTTTTATTTGACAGCCTAAGAGAAAAGAGGTCAGTGCCCCTGACTAAATAGACAGGTGTTGTATGTTTAAAAAATTCTTGCAGCGCACAGTTGAAAATCTCTGATGTATGCCAAACAGGATCATCTAACAGCAATTTTCTTAGACCATGCTATTATTAAAGGGAATAAAAACATAGAGAACCCCCCTTTTTTATAAAGGTTAACTCTACTCCTAAATCCATGTAATATCTATAGGAAAATGAGATCAAATTGTTTCTTTAATTTCACAGAAGACTTGTATCATACCTTTTGTGTAAAAAAAGTATTGTATATAGTAAATTAACTCAATAAAAGTAGGTGCTGTCCACCATGAAAAAGATAATTTTCTCCCAGTATTTGAAGCACTGTCTCAGTGAGAGACAAAAAAAAAAATGTTAATTTGTCCCAGTTTATTCAGAAGCTTGTAATGAGATCTAAAGACACAATTCATAGGGAAATAGATGTTGTTTAAAAAATCATGCTTAAACTAGAATAAGTTGTCTTATGAAGTACCTCAAGTGAAATAAAAAATAAAACATTCAGATTGTGATTAAAGAATTGTCTCAAAATGTTAGGGGAAAACTGTCCTTTGTTACATATAAACACAAATAACAGCTATTTCAACACAAACAATGTTCTAAATTTTGCAAAAATGAGTAGAGGTTATTGTGCATTTAAAGAGGAAAAGTATCTTCTGTTTGAATTCAAAGGTTATATTCAAGATAGAATTATTATTGTTTATCCTCAATCTGTCTGTATTATTTAAGGCCATAAATTCATACACAGGGTGCTTTTTACTAAATGGGACTTTTTTTGAGCAGTGTTATCAGTTTGATGTGCTAGTATATAGATTTGCCTTGGACCTCAACAGTCTTTATACCCAGCAGAAAGAAAGAAAGAAAGGAGAAAGAAAGAAAGAAAAAAGAAAGAAAAAAGAAAGAACAACCAGCCACAATGCAGTATTCATTGAGATCAGACTACCTCTACTTAAATTACAGGAAAACATTGTTCAATTCATCTTCAAGTATGGAATCTGTTACATAGATGTGAAAAACACTCTCTTGAAAGAAAGGGTTATGAGAAAGTAATGTTATTTGGAGGCTTTCATTGCTTTATTTGAGAAAGGACTGGTGGAATGCATAATTTTGTAAATGACCTATTAAACCTTTTTGCATTGGCCTAAAGTTTTAATTTTCTTTATAATAATAATTTTTAAGAAACTAAGGTAGATGTAATAATAGAAAATACTTAACTGTCTGAATCTGGTTTACCTCACATGAATTAAAAGAGAGAAGACACAAATGAAAACAGTGTTATATCAAGATTTTATATTTAAAGAACACATTTTTTCTTATCTGAGGTCTTCACATAACAGAGGAATTTCTAAGTTATTCAGTTTGCTCTTCATTAAAGAAAAATTGTATCTACTTGATTAGAGCATAACTGTACAGAATTTTTGTTTTTCAAAGGCAGAAAGAAACAGAGCTACTAGATACTATACAACCTTGAAATCTTCATTGAATTATAGTCATATGGTCTCTGTAGTCAAACTATGTATATGCATCCTAATTAAAAGCCCGATTATTGGGCAGAGGAACTTGACCACACTTGGTAATATTCATGTAAGCAATCAACACCCAAAGTAAGGCTTGAATTCAGTATTCCACTAAAAGTATAATTTTAAAAGATTATATAAACATCTAACTTCCTAATGTAATTATTTTGTAATCTTATCTTTAACAAAATTAATTACATAAATTTAATAAATATTAATTTCCAATTTGTGTAATAAGTAAACATTTATTTTTTCCTAATTACATGATTTTTCATTTCATAAGTGGAACAAAATAAGGGGAACAAAATACGAAGGTAAAAGAAATACTCAAAGCAATAGGAAAATCCTCATGTGACACAAGCCATGGAAGTGGTGTTATGTCGAAACATTTGGAGAAACACTATAAATAGTTTTAGAGAAAAGGTGGTGAAAATGTTCTTGCAAAGATGGTGGAGTAAAATGCTGATCTTTGTCTTTTGGCGGACTCCAAATAATTAACTTGTCTCAGCATGATAGAGAGGGGATATGTAAGGAGTACTTTTAAGAACATGCTTGGGGTGGGGTGGAGGGATGGGGAGAAAAGGCAGACAACTGTAATTGAATAACAATAAAAATTTAAAAAAAGAATATGCAGAGGTTCTACATGTTTATTAGAACACTGTTATAAAGGGGCAATATGTCACCCAGAGCTGGATCTTGTTTTCTTCGTCAGTCGCTGAGGTTCTTGTAATATGTGTCAAAATAATGTGACCCATGGTGACTAGCTGCAGATCCTACTTTGCAAAGGAGCAAATCTACTTAGTTTATTAAGTAAATCAGTAGAACCCAAGATTCTACTAGGTATATTCTAATATTCAGTAATAAATTAAAATATTCACTTGTGCAAAGGACATATATTGTAATGTTAAAGAAATATGAGTAACAAGAAGACGATCAATTTGTTATTGGTTGCAAGGTTTGTAGAAGTGGCCATACATGCACACTTAGTTGGGTCTGTTTTTCCAAAATGCTTCCAAGGATAAGACAGTTGGGGAAAGGAGACTACCAGTGATGAAATCCGGTTTTGGCTATGTGCTTGGCTTAGGTGCTCCTGGGCACCTAAACTAAACTCTGTGCATCATTTTCTTCATCAGTGACATAGAAATCATCATAAAAATACCTGCCACTAAGGATGCTATGAAAATAAAATGAAATATGAAGTGCTTAGTACAGTATCTAGAGCACCTAGTCAATGACTGTTAGCAAGTATGATTAGTAAGTAGAAGTCTTAAAAAATAAGAATAGTGAGTAAAGTCTCTAACACAGTGAATAAAATATATAAATAAAAATTTTCAAAAATGTTTAAAATTAAAAAAAAAGATTGTTCTTTTAACAAAAATAGTACCTTTATTTTCCTTTAGAATACATATGGTGATAAAAATGAGGAAATCTAGAGGCATTAAGAATGTAATAAACTTAAAAATAATTTCCCAATTTTAAGGTCTAAGCTGATTTAATTTTCTTGATGGTAAGGCTGACTTATTGGAGAAGTAGGAGAAAAAGATTATGCAGTTCTAAGTTCGAAGTAAAGTTGGTAAATGTCCTATGGGGAAATAAAATCATAGCCTTTGAAGTAATGTTCTCTCCTTGACATTTGCATCTTTGTAGTACAGAAATGTGTCTAGGTTTATTGAAATATAATTGACATATAACACTCTGTAAGTTTAAAGTGCACAGCACAACAATTTTAAAAGAGTATATACTGCAAAATGTGGATAGACTGCACGTCAGACAGTTTTCATTTTCTTTTGGTGGTGAGAACTTTTAAAATATAATCTTTTAGCAACTTCAAATATACACTACAGTACTGTTAACTATAGCCAGCCAGAAGTATCCTGCTTTAGACAAGGATGCAAAATGGATTAGAATTATAACTAGGCTTATTTTTTAACATTAAAAATCCTTTAAATTATGTTAGAGATAACCAATTACTGGACCCCCTATGGTAGGCATAATTGCCACACCTAAGAATAGATGGAGGGGGAAAAGAAAAGCAGGTAAATAAAAATAAGTTGAAGTGATGACACCATAAAAGTCCTAGAAGAGAACATATGCAGGGAAATCTCAGATATTCCACACAGCAATATGTTCACTGATATGTCCCCTAGAGCAAGGGACATAAAGGAAAGAGTAAACAAATGGGACTTCATCAAAATAAAAAGCTTCCGCACAGCTAAAGAAAACAGCATTAAAATGAAAAGAGAAACAACTATATGGGAAAACATATTTGCCAATAATACCTTGGACAAGGGTTTGTTCTCCAAAATATATAAAGAACTCACACGAGTGCACTCCTGGAAGACAAACAACCCAATTAAAAAATGGGCAAAGGACTTGAACAGACCCTTCTCCAAGGAAGACATACAGAGGGCCCAGAGACATATGAAAAGATGCTCAGCATCATTAGTCATCAAGAGAGATGAAAGTTAAAACCACAATGAGATACCACTTCACACTGGTGAGAATGGCCGTTATAAGCAACTCAACAATCAGCAAGTGTTGGAGAATATGTGGAGAAAAGGGAACCCTAGTGCACTATTGGTGGGAATGCAGACTGGTGCAGCCACTGTGGAAAACAGTATGGAATTTCTCAGAAAACTAAAAATGGAACTGCCTTTTGACCTGGCAATTCCACTGCTGGGATATACCCTAAGAACCCTGAAACACCAATTCAAAAGGACCTATGCACCCCAATGTTCATAGCAGCACAATTTACAATAGCCAAGTGCTGGAAGCAACCTAAGTACCCATCAGTACATGAATGGATCAAAAAACTATGGTACATTTACCCAATGGAATTCTATGCAGCAGAGAGAAAGGAGATCCTACCCTTTGCAACAGCATGGATGGAACTGGAGAATATTATGCTAAATGAAATAAGCCAGGCAGTAAAAGACAAATACCGTATGATCTCACCTATAAGTGGAACCTAATCAACAAAACAAACAAGCAAGCAAAATATAACCAGAGACATTGAAATTAAGAACAAATGACAGTAACCAGAGGGGAGGTAGGAGGGGATAATGGGGGGAAAGGGATAGGGTTTTCAGGAATATGTATGAAGGACACATAGACAAAACCAAAGGAGGGTAGGATCAGGGGTAGGAGGTAGGGATGGCTGGAATAGGGGGAAGTGGTGGGGGGAAATGGAGACAACTGTACTTGAACAATAAAAAATGTGAAAAAATTAAAAAAAAAGTCAAGAATATACAATGGGGAAGGACAGGCTCCTTAATAAAATGTTCTCTTTACAGGAATGAAATATAATAATGTAACCTCCCCCCAAAAATAAGTTGAACTGGATATGGGCTTGTTGTGAGGAGCCATTGAAGCCTCACCTTTATCAGGATATACTAGAAAATAATACCATACCACACCCAGGATAATGATTACCTGATTGTCTTTTCAAAAGTATTATTCACTAGCTTCATTTAGAACTTCTTTACTTATTTTCAGACACATACTTTCACATTATGTCCTCATAACAACCCTGAAATGTAGGTACTTGCATGTTGGAAAACTAAAATTTATAAACATTAAATTATTTGCATAAGGTTACATGATCTTTAATTAGAAAAGACAGACCAAGAATTTAGATAGAAGTATTGGATTAAAGTAATGGCTTTTAGTACAAACTAAACTTCTCAGGTCTTAGCCTATTGTTACAATGTTCCTTCAGCATACAACGTCCTCTGTCAGCACTACTCACAGTTCTCTCTCCACATTAAGGAGAAGCCTGCACTGTAATGTAAATGAATGCACTTCCTCCTTCTTCAAGAACTCACACACACGCACGCACACACACACACACCTATGTATCTATGTATCTATCCATATGTATACATACATTTATTTAGTTGCCCTAGGATAAATATCTATATATCCCTAGGTAACATAATAAGCATATATGTATAAGTATATTATATATTATATATAGATCATATATGTATATATGTATAGATTTATAGTCCATTGAATTAAACAGTGTGTTTAAAGATGTAGATTAAGTGTTAGCAAACTATGACCTGTTGGTTGGTTGTCTGTTTCTGTATATGAAGTGTTATTCAAATACTGACATACTTATTCATTTACGTATTCCGCGTGTCTGCTCCAGCACTATGAGGCACTGTATAGTCGTGATAGAGAAAATACGGCCCATGAAGCTTCACATATATACCACCTGGCCCTTCAAGAAATACAGTGGAGGAGGGAAGAGCCTCTGCGTCATTTTGTCCTTCAGCATGCACTGGGGTGGGGCGCCAGGGTAAAGATTTCCCCCGTGGTGCATCTACCCAGACTTACTCTCCTGAACTCTGAGTTTTTCA
This sequence comes from Desmodus rotundus, assembly GCF_022682495.2. Taxonomy (NCBI): domain Eukaryota; kingdom Metazoa; phylum Chordata; class Mammalia; order Chiroptera; family Phyllostomidae; genus Desmodus; species Desmodus rotundus. Next base: position 131,660,581 of record NC_071388.1, read on the forward strand.
GTTGCTAAGGGCTACTGGCTTCTTAAGAGAAGGGGAGAGCACTGGACTTTTACCATTCTACTGACCCAATACCTACTGTAAGGGCTCCTCCAGGCATCATCAAGAATCTTCCACTAACATTTCATTTGGACTCAGAGAAAGGAGGCAGAGAATGGGCCTAACCGTGAAAGGCATCCTATTGTTCCCTTTTCAAAGCTTACATTGCTTTGAGGATCCAAACACAGAGAGAAGATCATTTCATTCTTTCCTAATGTTCTTTCCACCTAGGGTAAATGACCAACTTTATTTCCCACTTCAAAAAATATATAAATAACAATGAAGCTTATGCAAATCACTCTAACAATTCCATTAATTAGCAATTCAACTAATAACTAGGAAAAAATCAGTTATTCTTTCTAGAGATAAAGTTTGTGTGAGTCAAACTGTCTCCATGGTGGCAAATGCACTTGAAAGTTTTCAATTTATCCAGTTTTCTTTTTTACTGAATATATTATCTAATCGAATTGGTTCAAACATCCTCTTTTGACTTTCTTTCATATGAATATTGTAGGAAAAAATAAAGCGTGTATTTTTCAAATGCATCATGTTCACATGTATATTCAAGAAATTCTCAACTTACATGTCGCTGGGATCCATCATATTCACACCTTTCAATTTTGCCTAAGCTGCCATCTGAGAAGTACAGTTTCTCCGCATGGTGGTCAATGGTGAGGCCATTTGGAGTGAGTATGTCTGAACTGACCACCACTTGGGCATTTTTCCCAGTCAGGGTCGATCTCATGATACTTGGATGCTGTTCATTCCAGTTTGTCCAAAACATTAAGCTAATTAAAATAAAAATTGTGAAAATAAATTAAAATTTTATTAACATTAAAAACGGTAGGAACATGGCAATGTCAAGCTATTTAGAAAGAAACAAAATTATTTCTCAGATCCTATGTCATTAGGAAAGTCTAGATAATAAAGTGTTATATGTACATTATATTTACATGCAAATTTCCCAGTTTCTAAAATGAAACCTGGAAACTATTTCTGAAAATCAATTATCCTGTTCACTCTATCAAATAGAAATTTAATTAAATTGAGTCACTTCACTGAATAGTGAGGACTTATTATACTTGAGTACAAAACAGTCATCTTAAATTTTCTATGAACTGCAAATATTAACCTACTGTTATCTTTTTCAATGTGTACAATATGACCTTTTTGGACATCATTCTTGACCTATTTATTTTCTTCAATGGTGAAGATCAAAATGACCCTCTTCTTCCAGGTTTGTTTTTTAAATTCTGCATCATCCTTTCACATGGTTTAGAGAAATACAATTACTAAACTCCTATATTTATTTAATATCTTCTTTCTCTTTTCTCTCAGAATGATTTTTCTATAAATTACAATGTTGTTTCTGGAATTCCAGCAGTTATTCTTAAACCCTTAAACATATTTGTTACTTAAATATTTTATAGAAGGTTTTACCTCAGTGTTTGTCAAGCTATTCTTTTTTAAAATATTTTTTTAATTGTTGTTCAATTACAGTTGTCTCCATTTTCCCGCTACCCCTTTCCCTCACCCCACCCACCCCCACTTCCCACCCTCATTCCTTTGGCTTTGTCCATGGGTCCTTTATACATGTTCCTGGATGACCCTTCCACTTCTTTCCCTCATTATTGCTCTCCTCCCTCCCCTCTGGTTACTGTCAGCTTGTTCTTTATTTCAATGTCTCTGGTTATATATATTTTATGTCAAGCCATTCTTTGAGGAAGTTCTAGAATTACAAAGAAGACCTTAGAGGTAACTGGAAGAGTGGTGGAGAGGCTGCAGAGTTTCGTTTCATTTTCTAATTCCTATTTTTACTGAAACAGCTCTGTTTTTCATTTTTTTAATCTTTAGGACTGTCCCTAAGAGTGTATTAGAGGAGCAAGTGTTGCTGCTGAGGATAGAAGATAGGAAGGGAGGGAGGAAGGAAGGAAGGAGAAAGAAAAGAAAAAACAGAAGGAAAGAAAGAAGAAAAAGTAGGAGGAAGGTAGAGATGCTGAAAGAAAGTCTGCTTTAAATATTTGAAAAATATGCTTAATAAATATTGATAAAAACTACTTGAAATAATATTTTGTATTTATAGCAAGACTGCATATATCATTTCTATATGTAATCATGTATTTATTTTTTTAATATTTTATTTATTTTCAGAGAGAGGAGAAGGGAGGTAGAAAGTGAGGGAGAGAAACACTGATGTGAGAGAGGAACACCAGTTGGCTGCCTTTTGCAAGCCCCCAGTCAGGGACCTGGACCACAACCCAGTCATGTACCCTGACTGGGAATCAAACTAGTAGCCTTTCAGTTCACAGGCCAGTGCCCATCTGCTGAGTCATACCAGCCAGGGCTATATGTAATCATTTAAAGGCAATGTAGGATTACAGCCAAAATAATTATTTAATATGTAGTTTTTAAGTATTATGCAAAAACATATTACTGGATAATATTTAAGTTCAAAACAAAACTCTACTTGCTAATTTAAAAATAATCCTCACCAATTAAAGAAAGCTAGGTGATCTATGCTCTTTGCTAAAATAATTTATAGTATTTTATCTGTTCTATGGAACATACAAGTGTTTTAAGTAAGCAAGAGTCAAAAGTATTTTGTTTTAGAAACCAGTATATTAAAAAAAAGAATTCCACTTTCTTGAATTATGTAGTTGTTTTATCCATAATTGTGACTTTTAAAATGAAAACTTTAGTTAAAACATTTTAAAAGTTATACATATAAATATGTGGTGTTAAATACAAACAATGTATCTGCAAGATTTTCCTAAATTGCTGATTTTCAAATTATTCAATTTCTGATGCATTAATATACTTTTAACCTTACCTGTCCTTTCACAGATGAGAAAACACAGGCCAGGAGTATTGAGTAATTAAAGTTATAGTAACTGAGTCAAGTTTTGAACTCAAGTAGCCTAACTTTCATCTACAATTTAAGATTTTATTTTATTTGAAAATTTGGACTTTATTCTTTCATTGTTTTGGATATTTTCTAGATTTTTAAAATTTTTGTTTAATTTATTGGGGTGACACTGGTTAATAAAATTAAATGCATCACAAGTGTACAATCCTATAATACATCAACTGTATATTGTTCCTTGTGTTCAAAACCCAAAGGCTAGTCTCCTGTCACCATTTATTCCCTCCTTTACCTTCTTCTACCTCCCCAACCCCCATTTCCCCTGGTGGTCACCATGCTGTTGTTTGTATCTATGAAGTGGTTTTGTTGTTGTTGTCTGTTTGTTTTGCTAAATCTTTTCAGCTTTTTACCCAGCCCTCACCCTGCTGATAGCCATCAACCTGTTCTTTGTATCTATGAGTGTGTTTCTATTTTGTTAGTATATTTTTTCATTCGAATATTTTAAATTTTTAGTTAATCAGTGAAATTAAGGTGATTCGTAGGTATACAGATGTGTAAAATGGTAAAAGATATTTTTCATACTTTAAACTTGAATTACATATAATTCTTGATTAAAATATTTGGTATATTTAATTCTAATTGAAAGTTTAGCATATGAAAAAAGAAAATGTAATTTTTAAGGTTTATAATACATAATTATAAGATAAAGCACTTTCCAACTAAAACTAATTATATATAAAATATAGTCAGTGATCTCTCTCATGTTTATTTCAAAATTGTCTTATAAATTTCTAAGATCAACTGCAGGACATTTGTTATTACTCTAAAATATCTCAGGTGAACCATCGAGAGCAGTGCATCTGATTTCCAGTACAGGCTGTATAGTGATGGGACAGAAGTGAGTAGCACTAGCTCTGCCTCAGGGATGGGAAGGCCCATGTGCATCTGAACAGTCACCAGAGCTGCGGGAAGTCAGCCTTCTGGCAACAACCTTCATCTCTCAACCAACAGAGCCATTATTTACAAGGTGAAGACATTCCATTAAGTCTAAACTCATTTCCAGCTTTATAACAATATCCAGATTTAGTTACTCACACTGAGAAATTCAGGTAGTTCTTTCTTCTCTCAAGTAGTCAGGGCCAGTGTCTAATGGTCATTGTTTTGTATTCTTTAATTTTTTTCACTACGCCTAAAAAGAGCTCTTCTATTTCTGCTTAGTGAAAGTCAGATTGATCTGATTTTTGTTTATTTGTTTCATTTAAGGATAAAGAATTTTCTAGTAGTTAACAAATATCTTACTATATTGTATGAGAATGGGACTCCATGGGTATGTATTTTTTTCTACTTAACCCAAGCTTTGTTCTTCAGTTTTCATTTAATTGCTTCCTTTATGGAAGTCCCCCCAAACACGTCGCTTTTCTAATTTGTTTTGCTTTGTATTTGGTCCACTGCTGCATAGTAGAGCCTGAGCATTTTATCTTGCTATGAATTCTTTATTAGTCTTATTATAAGTGCCATTATATATCATCAAACAGATATGGGCTACATAAACTGTTGTCTAGTATCTAATGTTGACAGTATAGCTGCACACAATAATTTTTGTTTTGTTTGTTTTCTCAGTATTTTAATTGAAGATATCCCCAGTTGTTAAAATTACTAAGTTTAATTAAAGAAACACCTTTTAGTTTTCAATTTATATTCAGTCTTTATTTCAAATTTATAACTTCAAACAGCTATGCCCTAATGACTTCTTCATATACCTTTTCCACCACAATACTGTCTCTGTTTTCCCTTTGAAATGGATTTCTTATGGAGGTTATACCTGGTATTCAAAGAATCTGATTTTCATTATTCACATTTACAACTAGTTCTATGAATAGGGAAAAGAGAACTCAAAGGAAACCCTTCATTTTAAAGTTATTCATTTTAACATTAATATAACTTGGATGGATAGTTTTTGTATGACAGTTATAATGAAGAAATAAAAACTCAGTTTTTTTTTTTTTACTTTTGGCATTCATCCAGGGCTAGCACATGTGGATGGTCATCCTCTGACATGGTTATGACGGCCTCCCTGTCAAACGCTCCAGGCCGAGTCTGGTCCACTGTGTGTCTGGTGATGGATGAGGTAGTGGAGCTGGTCCAGTACAGTGTATCCCAGGCCCTGTGATAGGCAAGTCCTTCAACAGAACCCACATCTGAAAGAAGAAAGAATAAATTTAAACTTTTATCTGCAAAATACTTGGCCTCTGGACAGAAAATAAAAAAGCATTTAAAATATATACATGTATCTGTTATTTCATTAATAATTTCTTCACAACCTCTCAGAAATAAAATATAATAATCATGATGTGTGTAATTGACAGCTGATCATACACAGCAAAGCTGAGCTGTGAATTGCTCATGGGAACAGGTTTTGTAAAAACTCATCTTTAAAAATTGAATCTCCTCATTCAAAAAAAAAATAGAAACTCAGTTAAGTAATTGCCTTCTATTTAGAAAAATGGTGGATTTTATTTTTTGTATTTTGAGCATTAATTTTCAAAAATTATCCAGTGTGCAAAAACTTAGTGATACATTTGAAAATCACATAGCAAAGATACCATTTAGGTACAATCACAATGAGTTTTCTTAATATTACATCTCAAGATATCAAGGAAAAGCAAACATATCAAAATTTGCAATAGTATCAAGAAGCCAAAATCTAACCACACGTGCAACATTCAGTGGTAAAGTATGATTTAATAAATTAATACGGGAAGTTTTTTTGATTCAATTCAAATAATGTGATTTAAAAGCAAAAGAAAATAAAGTTAATTGCCTATATACTTTAAATGTTGTTAGAGAAAGACAAATGGTAGTACATAGATTCCAATACATAAAAGTGACAATGTGAAAAACAAGAGTTATTATTTCTTAAAATTGGGTTCCCAATCTCTAGGATAATATAGGGTAGCTGTTTTATTTTTCCATAGAGGTGATTGAGTATATCTTTAAGTATGAAAAATTATACTTTTATTTTTCATGTTTTCTGTTTTCCTCAGAGTTATTACTTTCAACATGTCAACTTTGAGAAAACAATATGAGTAGCTTTGGCAGTTATACTAAGAAATTAACTTTTAACAGGAAAAGGCTTTCTATTGTTTTTTCTCTCAAGGATGCTCTGAAAAGAATTATTCAGCTCTTCTGAAAATAACTGGATGAAAAGGGTTGTTTCCAGGCTTAAAATAGGTAAATATTTAGTTTGGTGGTAAATAGCTTTAGTGGGAATGAAAAACAATATTAAATCCATTTGATCTATATTAATTTAATGTGACTACATTTTTTTCATTTATCTATTTCTTTCTACATGCAATAGACCAAAATCCACTCATAAAAATTAATAGCTACCATTTATGGAGCACTCTCTGCTAGACACTGTGTTAATTGGTCTGCGTACATCACTTTATGTGTAAATCTATTGGGTGAACTTGGTTTTATTGTTCCCCTTTCCTAAGAAGGCAACTGAAACCTATGGTCTGAGGACTGATTGTGTTAACGCAAGATTGTAAATGCAAATTCATGACTTCCAAAAGCCTATATTCTTTAACACCAATATTTGGAGATGGGTTCACAGCATCTGGGATTATTCTCGATCAACACCAAGTTGGAACCAAACAAATGATTCATCAGTTTTAAAATATCGGACTGCAGGTGAATTGTATAAACTGTAATTTACCTTGAGTAGCTTCCTCTCACACAGTCAACAAAACAATTTATAATAAGTAATATGGGTGATTAGTATGGAATCTTAAGCCAGAGATAATGAAGAAAATTATAAAACACAATCATAAAGCCTGTTGAGCTCTTTTTCTCTAAATCATAATGTGCTCTTATTTGAGGCAAGTAGGTAGAGATTCATAATGACCAAAGGTGTATCAGTTATTAAATAATAAATCATCCATCCCATGGCAATTTTTGCACTATCAAATCACTTAAGAAATGAAGTGAACTCTATTAATAGTATAAGCAGCATTACATTCCTTTATAATTCACAGATTGAATGAGAAATAGCATAGCATTAAAATAAATACAAGCAAATCAGAACCATTAATCCATCCTCACTTTAGATCTTCCCCTTCACCTGACTTTGACAGATCTTCTTCATGACAACTTTTCCCTACACATCAGGAAAAAACACTCTGTATCACCACGGAAATGAAGCAGATGCTTCTTTCCTGTGGTGGACAAGTCCTGGGTTACTATAGTACCTAATTCATCTCACTCCCCAGGTACGACCTCTTTTGTTTTTGTAATAGATGGCAGACTGACAGTACACTTAATTGTAACCTGTTGCTGCATTTAAAATATTTCAGTAATATATCCTGAAAAAGATATTTCATCCCTCATAATTGTATTTGTCATTAGCAAGTCACTAATTAAAAACCTATACCAAATTTTAAAAATCAGGAAAAATATTTTACTTGAGATAACCTAAGACATTTATGTAAATTTTGTGACGATTTACTATAATATGGGGTCATGTGGCATGTTTGTGTGTGTGTGTGTGTGTTTGTGTGTGTGTGTGAACAGGTACAACAGGAATTTTGAATTACCAGTCCTGGCAGATAATCATGTAGGTTGAAAATTCAAGTAAAATATCTACCTATCCAGTCAATAAGTCCTGTAATACTGAAGAGTGTATCAATACAGAGTTAAACATTCTTGGAACTGAAGGATATAGAATAGACATAATTAAGAAAATAACTCTAATAGTGCTAATTCAGCAACTCCATACTTTTGATGGATAGCTAGTAAAAAACCACATTCTCACCCTATGCACTTTCAAAGTAAAAGAATCCCCTTCTTTCCACAGTCCTTTTGATAAGTTAATTGGGTTTGGCTAAGCTTGGATGAGTTACTAATGTCCTTTGATAGAAGTAGAAAGAGAAAGTCAGTTCATCAAAAGATATAATGCAGGCAACTTACTCAGAAGCATTGCTTAACCTAATTTGCTGTGTTATAGTTTTCACAGCAATGGGTTAAAAAAAATGAATCTACTAGTCTGGCACATTGACACTGACCACACTCTGACAAATACTCAGAAGAGTTCTTAGAAATCACACATCAAATAGTAACAAGAGCTCCTTCCTGCCTCTGCAGAGTTTTAAAGGCAGGGTAAGAGCTTAAGGAATGGAAAAGGCAGTGAAGGATTTGCTTGGGACAGAGCCACAAGTACAAAACATTGACATTCATCTGGCTAGAATAACAGTCACAGATAAATCCTCTTGCAAAGTTAACAGGAAATAATATTTATCTCAAGAGCATGCTGCAACTGCAAGTGTCACAATGCTCTCCCTTGTTGAAAGTACACTAATCCCTTATTCACTGGCTTCTTTTCTAAAGCCAAGGAGTAGCAGAAAGCTTGCTGTTTAAAGCTTAAAATAAGAAGTTTCTTGATACACCATTCCACATCTATCTTAACTTTGAGATTCCAGAGTAATGGTCCTGGGTCCAGTTCACAGTCTGGACCTGATATTGACCTCCACATTCTACAGCATCCACATGGCCGTGGTTTATTTTAAGCCTAACAAAACATTACTTAAATTTGGCCTAAACTTTACTGTTCTCTAAAATGTCTGGTTTCCTTCCTTCCTTCTCCCCTTCCTTCCTTCTTTCTTTCCTCCCTTCCTCCTCCCACTTTCTTTGCCTATCTCTCCCTCCCTCCCTCCCACCTCCCTTTCTTTCTCCTTTCTTTGTTTCTTTCTTTCTTTGTTTCTTTCTTTCTTTGTTTCTTCCTTCCTTCCTTCCTTCCTTCCTTCCTTCCTTCCTTCCTTCCTTCCTTTCTTCCTTCCTTCATTCATTCTTTTTCTGGGGTCAGATAATCTACAGCTCTTTTTGCATTCAGTCCCCCTCATTGTAATGTGTCTATACTTTACATGGTTGAATTAGATGTTTATTTGACAAAATCCAATATATTTTCATCATAAAAATTTTCTACAAACTAGAAATAGATGGTAATTTCCCTAAACTGATGACATGAATCAATGAAAAACCCAAGGCTTATATCACACTTAGTAGTGAATAAATAAGATCATTCCCCATAAGACCAAGAACAAGACAAGAGTGCCCACTGTTACCATTCTATAAAGCTTTGTATTAAAGATTTAGTCAAGAAAATTGGGCCAGAAAATGAAAAGAAGAAATAAATCATCCACACTGGAAAATAAGTAAAACTATCTCCAATGGCAGATTTTTAACAATTCACAAGAAAATTTAGAATTATAAAATCTTCAGATACATTAGAAGGTAGAAGAGCAACATATAAAATTCTGTTGTACTTCTACACAGTTTCAATGAAAAATTCAAAAATAAAATTCACTAAAAAATCCATTTGTAACAGCATTTAAAAGAATAAAACATGAAAGACAGGGAAATAAAATTAGGAATACTTTTTAGCAAAAATGTAATTTTAAAAGTGTACACTGAAAATTATAAAACATTATTGAAAGAAATTAAAGATTTAAAAATAGAAAGATAGCCAATGTTCATGGATTGAAAGAGTTAACATTATTAAGACAGTAATAATTTTGAATAGATAATATTTAATATGATATTAAAAGATATAAGGTGTATTTAATGTGATCTATTTAATAGATCATATTAAATAGTTATTAAATATCTATTTAAATAGAAAATGGAAAATAGTCAATGTAATCACTACCAAAAACCTACCTGACTTTTTTCCAGAAATTGACAAAGTAATCTTAAAATGTGTATGAAAATTTAAGAGACCAAAAATAGCTGAAACAATCTTGGGGGGGAAGTTAGATTAATCACATTTCTTGATTTTAAACTTACTACAAAAAGGTAGCAATCAAGACAGTGTGGTAGTTTCATAAAGACAGACATATAGATCAGTGGAACGGAATCAATAGTAGAAATAAGCCATATTTATAGTGTGTTGATTTTTGACAAGAGATGAGAAAAATTCAATGGGGAAAATTAATCTTCCAACAAAGTATTTACAACCACTATGTAGCCACATGCTAAGGAATACTGTTGGGTTCCTTCCTCATACCATATACACACATACACTCAAAATGTATGTTAGACCTCAGTATAGAAAATCAATTATAAAATTCTTACAATAAAATACAGAACTAAATCTTTATAAACCTGGGTTAGGCACAGCCTTCTTTGTCACGACACCAAAAGCACAAATGATAAAAGAAAAAAATAGGTAAGTTGATCTTTATAGAAATTAAAAACTTTTGTGCTTCAAAAGACACCACCAAACAAGTAAAAAGCTAATCCACAAAATGGGAGAAATTATTTCCAAATCATTTGTGTGATAATATACTTCTATCTAAAATATATATAGAACTCTTACAACTCAACAATAAAGTAACAAATAACCCAAGGGACATATGGGCATAAAAATTGAATACATATTTCTTCAATGAGGTATACAAATGGCTGATAAGAACATGAATATGCTCAGTATTATTAGTCATCAAAGAAATGCAAATCAAAATCATACTTCATACCCAATATTATGACAGTAATAACAAAAGATAATAAGCCTGACAAGTATGTGGAGAAATTAGAACCCTCATACATTGCTTGTAGAAATGTAAAAATGGTGCAGCTGCTTTGAAGAACAATCTGGATGTTTTCAAAATGTTAAATATATAATTAATTATGGGGAACCTTTCCAAGCGTGGGAAATGTGGCCCAGCCCCCACTCGGAAAAGCCAGTGTGGAGGGAGGTTCTGAGGGCAGGACCCATGCCTGCAGATAGGTTCTCCCATGGGGAATCAGTCCCTCATTGTACCCAGGCTGCTTTGAGATTTGCTTTTTGCTAAAACTCCCTCACCCTGAATTGAGGCAGCAAACGTTTACTGCATATCTTTAACTTCCTAAAATCTATGCTGAACCTTCCAAGGACCAGTGTAACCAGCTTAACCACTTTTCCCTTTACATTTGCAAATATCCTTCCTCTTTTATGTAATTAGCAACACCCTCACCTTTGTTTTCTGTAACCACCTAAAGCAACCTGTGCACAGTAAATGAGGATCATCCTCAATGTGGGCACATTTGCCCAGAAAAGCAATAAAAGCCTGTCAAGGTGAGGGTTGGGGCGCTTTCCTCTTGAGAAAGTGGCCGAGCCCTCCCTTTTCCCCCACAGGACTCGGTAGTCTGTGTGTATTTGTCTATTGCAGCCACAACACAGGACCCTGTGGGCCGGGATCCACGCCAATAATATATGACCTAGTAATTCTACTGCTAGGTCTGTACCCAAGAGAAATAAAAATCATAGCCAAATGTACTACTTAAGATTTAATTTAGGGTCTTCTACTCTTCTTTTTCTACTCTCTCCCCATGTTACCTAATCTATTTTCATCATATTAAATACTATGTACTTGCTTTTATAATTTTTGGCCCCTTGTTTGTTTCCTTCATAATCTACTAGGATGCTGTTTGCCATTTTTGTTTTGTTTTTCCATCACCCCACTGGACCAAGGGCAGGGAGCATGGCTGGCTTGTTCTCAGTTGTATCCCACACCATGAGCAGAGTTCCAGGCATAGAGCAAGCAATTTAAATTATTTAAATTTAAAGGGACTAAACTGGTGTGATATGTACTACTTTAATCCATTGAAGGCAGGGTGTGTGTATTTGTTTTAATTCTTATGTGCCCAAGACCTATAATATTGGAGAAGTGTATAGAGTAATAATTAAGAGTACAAACTCTGGATTCAGAAAATGGCTTTGAATTCCTGCACTATCACTTTACTGGCTGGCTATGGGCATTGATAATTCCTTTAACTTTTCTGTATTTTTATTACCTTGTCTGCAATGTGGGAATAGTAATGATATCAGAATTCATAAGGCATTTGGAATGATTATACAAGTAAAGTTTTTAAAAATACAGATGCCCAGTTAGCTCAGTCGGTAGAGCATGAGACTCTTAAAATGGTTCCTAGTACAAAAGGCTTAATATAGGTCAGCATTATAATTATTTTTATTGTTTTGCTCTATAAAAGGCTACAGCCAATTATGCTTAACAACGTTGATGCTCTGTTGCAAAAAATACAATTCCCATTTTACTAGAAATGATAGCTATTATAGGAATTATATTTGAATTCTAAGAGGCCACAATCTACATTTGTAAATATTATTCTTTTTTATGACAGTAAGTTGGACTCCAGTTTCTTTATTCCTCATCCCTTGGTTTAAGCTCAGCCATTTGAACCACTTACTGTATACTTGAGTCATAGTATTTGTAGGATGATTATGTAACTATTTGATGATGTTTTAAGCAGAAAAGTGGTGGGACTATTAGAAAATAAAAAGATTAGGAAGTATTAAATTTTGGTAACATCATGCAAAAGAAACAAGGATAAGGAGACATAGGGAAGGAATTAAAGGCATGAATAGAAGTGATGTTTTTTTTTCAAACATAGGCAGTTAATAAAGCAGAAAAATAGAGAAAATCTATTTCAGATGGTGGAGATTTTTTTAAAAGGCTGGACTTTTATGGACAAGTTTTATGAAGAAAAAAATAAAATTAATGTTGGAAATCTAAAGGTACTTAAAAGACAGATAAAAACATTTGATTTCTAAGAAATTATAGAGTGTTTTGATATTTAACTCAATATGAAAAATCATTGGAATTTTATTAAGTAAAGATTATTCTCTGTCCTTTTATTTTTTATTTTTGAATCCTCACCAGAGGATGTATTTATTGATTCTAGAGAGAGGGAAGATGGGGGGAGAGAGAGACAAAGAAAAAGAGAGGGAGGAAGAGAGAATGTTAGAGAAACATTGAATGGTTCCTCCAGCACATTCCTGACTGGGGACCCAACTCTTAAATCCTCAGTGCAGGCCAACCCCCGAGCCACAACGGCCCGGGTTATTCTCTGATCTTTTAAAAACCACATGATATATTCATAATTTTATGTTTGCTGCATGCATATAAAAACACTGCATACAAATGTTATGTGTTATATGTACACATATTAATATAATGCAAGAAAAGCTAATTTGGCCTACTAACTAAAACTATTATCTTATAAAATATTCCCCATTAAAACATGATTTAAATAACTAAACTTGACTTAACCAATGTTTAAATAAAATAAAAATGGTTAAATTTTCTGTAAATTTCCTAATCATAAACAGTAACTAGATGCAAAAAAAGGGGGACTTAGACTTTACTATAAGAAAACTACTTTTGTTTTCATTAATATGCTATCAGTTGAGTGCCAAAGTATGTAGTATAGGTTTGAAGAAGTACAATAATTCTCGGAGGTACATAACCTTTCCCACATTCACCTCAGTCACACAATCATTTTGATTAAAATATCTTCAAATCCCCACCTACCCTCTGATGCTAATCATTTGAGTCTATGCAATCTATTTTTTTTTTTTAATTTCTCATCCTCAGAGGGTGGTTCAGTGGGTGGGAGCACTGTTCTGTACACCAAAGGTCGTGGGTTCTATTCCCAGTTGGGTTGTGTATGGGAAGGAACTGGTCCATGTACCACTCTCACATCAGTCTCTCTCTCTCTCTCTCCCCATTCCTCTCTCTCTAAAATCAATTAAAAAAAAAACATACTCAGGTAAGGATTAAAACATATTTCTCACCAAACTTTTTACCACAGATCAAACTTTAAAAATCTATTTCCTCCCTTCATCACAATCCTCCAGATTCTTAGTTAACTTAAATTTATTTATCAGACCTTTTACTTATTATCTTCAACATTTCCAAACTATTTTCACATTTTCTACTCAATGAGAGTCACATATCAC